>NC_089503.1:303978286-304322036 GCF_036850995.1 Saccopteryx leptura
TGATTGCCGTGAACCAGTGAGGCTAGTAATTCCAGGTCCTGAGTGGGAACAGTGCTGAATTAAGAAAATAGACCTAAAGAAAGAAAGGATGGGCTCAGGAGGTCTCTTTGCAATGCAAGAGATAGCCTGCAAAAAGCAAGCCTCCACCCCCTACCTGCTTTATTTATAGGGCAAAGTGAGGCCATTAGCAAATCAAAGATCTCACTAAAACAGAGTCACATTTCCAAGGCATCCCAAGAATTCTACCAAGTGCAGAAAACCCCCACCATACATAACATCTTAACTTCACAAAACAAAGGATAAAAAAAAACCTGCCTCCAGTCATTCCTAGGGACATGGGGGATAGGACTAATATAAACAATCCGGCACCATAGCTAACATGAAAATGTGGGAAAAAATAGCCTTTAGCAACTTCACAGAACAAGTGAGGTGGGGATTTGGGCAGACTGTCAGCTTACTGCCAGTTCCCGACACCTCTGTCCCCCCAAAATCTAAACTGCAAAGACCCTGTTGGCTTTTGGTCCCCAACGACGAATGAGAAAAAATCTCCTACAGTTCATCTTGCCACCTCTTCCAGCTTTTCAATGAAAAGAAAGGATAAACCTATCTTTGGGGACTACCTCTCCAATTAACTCATTCTCCACCTGTTTGTCTCTCCCTATCATTGTTCCACAATGTATCTGGTGACTGTCTTGTGCTACAACCATGCATCTTAGCCATAACATATTTATTTGCTGTTAGGGTCACAACCCCTAACTACATGGCACAACCCCTATGCATATGTATACCTGTGGATGGGTATAAAAAGAAACAAGGCAGATTCTTGTGAAAGAGGCAGAGAAGGGTCATGTAGAGCTTGCGGGGGGGGGGGGGGGGGGGGTTTATACACCCACCACAGAGTTTCCGCAGTGCCCGTTCAGAGTAGTTGTCTCGGTCACAGCCCTTGGCCACATGGCTGGTCTGCAGCTCTATGGTAGCCTGAATGTTCCAGAGAGGTTCATCACAGGTCTCCAGGCGGATACCAGGGAACAAAGCCAAGCTCCCGGCACCTGGTGCATATTCAATCCTTTTGTTCCAGCCTGTGTGGGCGAGAGGAAGAGGGCAGTGCAGAGATCGTGAGGAAGGCAACCCCTATTCATCCATCCTGTTCTTGCCATTCCACTGACAATCTCGGACTCTTACTAAAATGGCCGTCCAGGGTAAAGAGGGATAAGCCTGCACCCAAATATCCCTCCCCTGACTCCTAGCCTAGCCCCCATGACTGTCAAAAGCAACAAAAAAGAGAGATGAAGGTGAAAGGTAATTCAAAGATGAGTCACAGAGCAGGGCCCCTCACCTTGCCAGCTGGGTTTGCAGGTGGGCTTCACCTGGATCTCCACCTGGGCGTCATCTGCTGCCCGCTTCTTCCCGCAGTCATAAGCAGTCACTGTAAACTTGTAGAGCTTCTCACCACTGTACTGCAGCTTCTCAGTGTTCTCAATGTTCCCTGGGGTGGGGTCAGGGGAAGACAGAAGGGTCAGGAGCACTAGAAAAAGCCTTGGGAGACAAGGGGGTGGGAATGAGCTAGTTGGGAAGCAGGAATCTAGAATGAAGGTATCTGGGAAGGAGGGTGTAGCCTGAAAATTTGAAGGGCAGAGAAGTGAACAGCTCAGTCCTGGGGTGTCCGAGGGATGTGAGTGCACAAGGTGGGCAGGAGCTGGACTCACCATCATTGTCGATGAGAAAGGGGATGTTGGGTGTGAGGATCTCGTAGTAGCAGATCTGGCTGTACTGGGGGGAGCAGTCGCCATCAATGGCTTCCACCCGCAGGATGCGGTCATACAGCTTGCCCTCAGTCACTGCAGCTCGATACAGCCGCTCCACAAACACGGGGGCAAACTCATTCACATCATTGACCCGCACGTGCACAGTCGCCCTGCACATGCCAGAGCGGAAGGAGAAGAGAGAACAAGTCAGGCAACCTCGTACTAGAGACCCAAGAGAGGCACACACAGGAATCCAGACAGGAAATCAGAGCAGGAGGGAGGTAGTCTGACCCTGAGCCTGGGCACCGCTCCCAGACACCAGGCACCTCAAGGGAAGCGTGCTAAGGAAAGGCTATCTGCTGTGAAGGGTAGGGACAACCCCAGGTGACATCAACATGATTTTGATGGCTTCTGTACAGAATGCTATAGATTGGGGCTACCAAAATGAGGGGTAAGAAAGGATTTCATGTCCAGCAGGTCATTCCTTCACAACAGTCGGATCCAATGGAATAATCAAGGAAGATGTGAAGTAAAAGCAAAGTTAAAAACCAACCATGGGAAAGGAAACAGTATTTGTACAAAAGCCATTAGTCATCTTGCATGAGCAGTACACAGATGAGCAGTGCCTGTTGTCAACACATTTACAATACGCATGTCGGCTGTAGCCTCTCCGTGCCCAGGCCCCAGTGGGGCCGGCAAAGCGAGGGCTAAGCCCTTTGTGCTGAGCCCTGTCCCTAGCCAAGATCCAGGCACCCAGACCCAGGGCCCGGAGGCAAAGGTCCTATCCCCAAACGGGAGACTGAGTCACAAAGAGCAGTTTATTTCTAATGCTTCTTAGCAGCCCAGGAATCCTGACTACCCATCTTTGTCCATTCTCAAATGAGAAGTTGGGACCATTCAGAGGAGTCCCAGCTCCCAGTCCCGTTCATGCTGTAGCCACCTCCTGCCCACCCTCGCCCAGAGCACTGTGTATGTGGTAACGGTGTGAGTGTGGTGCACACTGCCGAGGGACCGGTGGGGCAGTAGGAAAGAAGCTGGGTGTGTGCTGAGTGTGCTCCTCCCTCTTCCTCCTTGTTCTCCTCATCCTCACTGCTCCCACGCACCGAGCCCCTTACCATCAGTCAGGCGCTGCGGAGCATGCTTTTTATACAAACCATCCCCTTTCATCTTCACAGAAACCTAAAGAAGCGGGTGTTATTATCCCCTTCTTACAGGGAAGGAAAGGCAGATCCAGAAAGGCTGAGCATGCTGCTCAAGGCCATTAGAGGCCGAGCCAGGATGAGATCCCACTGAGTTCTACTATGTATTTCTGTCTCCTGCCCCTAAACCCTGTAAACAGAGAGGGGAGGAGTGGATATTCAATGACTGCACAGATAAAGGATGATGGGGGGCTTGAAAGGCGGGAGGAGACCTTGCAGCAGGGGAAGGGACAGGGGCTTCCTCACTTGTGGGACTTCTTGGTGTTGGCTCCATCGGGGCCCTCGCCGCAGTCATAGGCTTGGATGGTGAAGGTATGCTCCTTCTGAGCCTCACAGTCCACTGGCTCCTTGGCCCGGATCAGCCCCTCTCCTGTTGCCTTGTCCAGGATCACAGCCTCAAAGGGTACCCCAGACCCATGGATCCGGAAGCCACAGATCTCACCTGGATGAAGGGGAGGGGAGGCTGAGGCTCCTGTCCCACCTCCAGCACCTCCGTCCAGCCTCCCTGCCTCGGCTTCCCACATCACCTCTCCTGCCAAACCCTGTCCCTTCTTTGTACATGGGAAAGCAATAATCGTCAAGCATACAGCTCCAACGCCAGTTTTCCTGAGCAACAACCTCTCAGGGGCACCAGGTCTGAGATCTGGCAAAATCTTGATGTATTTAACCCCTGCCTGCCGTGTCCTTCTCTCCCGCTGCTTTTTCTCAAACACCAGCTTCAGTGCAGCCCTTTCAGCTCCTTGAGTGTACTTCATCTTCCACTTTCCAAGGCCTCTTCTCACTTCCTTATTGCTCTCCCTCCCAGGACCTCCCCTCTCCTCCCCTGCCCTCTGCCCTCCCAATCACTTTTCTCTGTCCTACCTGCCTTGCCATCCACCAACTCCAATTACCTGCATAGCGCAGGGGGGCATCCTTGTCCAAGGCGAAGAGTGGTGGGTTCAGCAGTACCGTGTTGTCATTCTCCATGACGATGCCCTGGTATTCCGCCTCGATCCATGGTTTGTGCTTGTTGGCTGATCCCCCCCAAGGAGAGGAAAGGAAGAACCTGTGAGCTGGCCCTCCACTCCCACACAACTGTCCTTGACTCAGACAAACTCACACTCCATATCACTACCCTTTCCAAACCCTGCAGAAGCACCTGCAGGCAGAAAAAAAATGAGGACAAGAAATCAGCTATTAAAGAAGTGAGAGGGTCTAAGGGAGGTCACAGCCTTCTCCTATGGCAGGATAGAAAGTTTCCATGGCAACAGCCTGCCCCGGAGAGAGGGGTCCCGTTTCTCCCCTGGGAAACATGGCCAGAAGGTGGAGAATTTTCTTCAGGGGTTTCAAGTGCTGGGGTATAAACACTGAGGGTCCAGGGAACAGTAGTGGGTCATCAGGAGACCCTGGGAAAAGATGGGACAGATGAAGGGCAGAGTTGAGATTAGGAAAAGAAGATCTAAAAGGTTCCTGAGATATTGATTGTCTATCCTCCCCAGCACCGCCATTCCATTTCACCTGATCCCTCCCCTCTGCACTCCTCCGGCCAAGCCCCAACCAAGGCCATTCTCCCAGAGTGGAGGGAGGAGGAAAAACAAGAGAAAATATATAGGACAGAGGGAGGGAGACAGAGAGGGGCAGTGATAGAACAGAGGAATCAATGCCAAATAACTGGACCCAGCAGAGCCGACATCCTAAGGGATTATCGAGCTGGCCTAGAAACATAACAAATCTCCTCCCTGCTTCTCACCCCCACAGCCAAGAGAACACACTTAGATCTAACGCATTTCTATGTCTCTCCATCAAAGCCACCAAATCCCACACTCCCTGAACCCCACTTTTTATATATAGACTCATGACTTGTCTCAATTCTTGCTTACCCCACCCTACTTTCCTTCAACCACCAACCAGTTCCGGGTGGATATGGGACTCACTCAGCCTCTAAATATCCCCATCTCCTACCAGACTTAGCTCAACGGTGCCTCCTGTCTGGACCAATCTCCCTCCAGCCTGGTAAGAGGCTAGAGGGAAGGCACAGCATTTTCCCCTCCCTTTCTGCATCACCTTCCAACCAACCTCCACTGCCTGCTCTATCTAATCCTATCATGCCAACCCCCAGGCTCCCAACGCACATTCATGATGGCCCATCAGCGGGGACATGGCAAAGGAGGACATCATCCAAAAGGATGTCACCAAAGGAAACTTGTCCCCATATGACATGATGAGCAAGAAATTCTGATTTTCATTTTTTTTTCCCCAAAAACCCTCTGGCATGTGAAAGCCTGTCCCTTTCTTGCTGATGACCACCATCACCCCCTTCTCTAGTGGCAGAGGCTAAAGCCACAAGATGGTGCTCAGAAGGCAGCACAGGAAGCAGCAGGAGGCTAAAAAGCCAGGCTGAGGTCAGAGACTGAGGATGGCGGGCCGCACACAGCAAGGCCAGAGCGGGACATCCTCTCCACGGCTCACCCCTGACCCGGCTCCTCTCCTCTTGGCCACAGACTACCTCCTTGCGTCCAACTCCTCTCACTCACTGCCAGGCTCCCTGTCTTTTCCTCCCCTGACTCTCCCCCTCCTACTCTTCTTATCTGTTCTTCCTCATTTCCCTTTCATGCCTCTCTCTCATTTTTTGCCTCCACTTTTACCCTTTTCCAATCCCTTCTCATCCCCCTCCCACACCTCCTCTCCCTTTTCCATCTCAGCTTTCCTTCTCACCACTCATTTAGCTCCCCCCACACTCCCACTTCTGCCCTTCCTTGCCTTTCTCCACCTACCTGAGCCCTCTACCGGGTACCCCACCTCCTCCCTTCCTCCTTCTCTCTTGGTTCCTCTGTTGCCCTCAGCCAGCTGAATTTATCTGCTGTCTGCCAGAGAGGGCAGCTCTGGTAACCCACAGCCCAGCTGCATGCAGGCATAAGGGTATGGACGCAGAGGAACATGCCAAAACATACGTGCTCCGAATTGCTGAACTGTGAGGAACAGTTTCTCCCCAAGATGGGATGGAGATGAACCAGATGGATCTGCCGCACACCCTTAGTGCAGACACACCCCAGTGAACGTGGAGAACCACCCAGAAATATATATATCGTCCCTCAGGGCAAGTCCTGAGACCTGAGTTATCTCCAACAGGAGAAACTGGGAGGTGGAGACAGAAACCCCAGGATGCGAATAAGGACCAAATAGGAGCAAAAGAAGCACATGGGTAGAGATGGACCAGACAGGAGGATGCGGCAAGGAGGGTGCAAAGGAAGGGAGCAAGGGCATGTCTGAGGAAACGGATGGGAAGGGGGATGGTGGGAAGAAGACACCTGTCTTGTGCCAGGGAGCCTCAATGGCTCCTGCCCACCCTTAGCCCACATCGTCCTGATTGATGCCCTTCTTTTAGCACCCTCACCTCCCACCTCACTCACCTTTGTTACAGGAGCTGGAGGGAAGTAGGGAGGCCAGCAAGAAGGGCAGCAGCAAGAGGGTCATGGTATGGTGTGGTGTGGGGCAGGGCAGGGCCAGGCGGTCGCTATCCCCTGGGAGCTTCAAGCCTGCTTATTGCACCTTGGGGAAGGGATGCAGGGGATCTCTAAGGAGGGGAGGGAAGAGAGCGGGCAGCAGGGCAAAGAGAGAAGGGAGTCTGCCGCCCACACTAGTTCATGGAGCAGACCTGGGCAGACCTCAACCTGGGTGGTTGAAGCGGGGGATTTGCAGTGGCTTCCCGTTCGTTCTCCAACCCGGCGTCCTCGCTCTCTCTCTCTCTCCCTCTCTCTCTTCTCTCCCTCTCTCTCTCTCTCTCCCTCCCTCTCTCACTCTCTCTCTCTCATTCCCACCCCATCCCCTCTACTGCAGGATGACGTAAGCACAGCCAGACGAAGATTGATGGGGCCGCTGGCCAATCGATTGACTGGGAGGGCCAGGTGCTGCAGGGGCGGGAGGGAACCAATGGGACTAGGGAGCTGGGGCGGGAGAACGCGTTAGGGCTTTTTCCCTGGATTGCAATTTGCGGGAGCAAAGGAACTGCGGGGGCTGAGGAGGAAGCTGGGGAGCCGTAATGGGGGTGGGAAATAGACAGACTTGGAGAGAATTGAGAAGCTGAAAGCTCGGGGGTGGGGAAGGGAGACGTCAACGGAGCCCTGAAGGAAGCGAAAAGCAGTATCCACACCACACCACCCCCCAACTCTGCATTAACCACTTTACACAGCCTATTCCATCAGCAAGTCCCTGCTGCGTGCCCCCTGGGAACCGTGAAGTAAAACCCACAACCTGAACCCGAGAGATCCTAACATTTCTGTTCCCAGCCCAGTTCTCTCTAAGAAAACCATGGGACGGTTAGCAGGGCGACGGAAAGGGGCCTAGGACTGGAGGAAAAGTGAGATATTTGTGCCACGAGAGCGCTCGCGCGCACGCACACGCGCACACACACACACACACACACACACACACCTGACGTGGTAGTTCACTACCAGGTGGAATTTTTCCCAGTGCCTACCCTCCCTATCTCACTATCCCCTAATTTCCCACCTTAAACCATGATAACTCAGCCCAGTTGATTCTTTTTATTTTTTTTTATAAATAAATTTTTATTTTAATGGGGTGACATCAATAAATCAGGGTACATATATTCAAAGAAAACATTTCCAGGTTATCTTGTCATTTAGTTCTGTTGCATACCCATCACCCAAAGAGTGATCGTCTTCAGTCACCCTCTATCCAGTTTTTTTTGTACCCCTCCCCCTCCCCTCCCCCCTCTCCCCCTTCCCTCCCCCACCCCCCACCCCCCCCCCTAACCACCACACTCCTGTCCATGTCTCTTAGTCTCTCAGCCCAGTTGATTCTGAAGCCAGAGAAGTTAGTCGCTTTGAGAGGTGGGGGAAGGTGGAGGAGGGGCACAAATTAATTCAGGCACACCTACCCCCACCATGGAAATACTGGTAAGCATGGGCTGTCCAAAGGCTGGGGACTGGGGGCTGTTGGTATCATCAGTGACTCCAGAGGGAGAAGGAAACCCCTGGGTCCCAAACCACAGTGTCAAATTCTCCAAAATAGCTAGCCAAACTCCTCCCTCGCCTTCCACACTGTACTTTGTACTCATGGCCTCATCAGGCTGTGGACAACCCCCTCTGTGCTTGGGAAGAGCAGTGTCTCCCCCTTCCTTCCTAATGGCCTTTAGGACAAAGTGTCCAGACTGCAGCTCTACGACGCTGTCTGGAGGAGTTGGGGGGCCAGCACTATAGGATTTTCTTCACTTTGGCTGTCAGCCAGCTGGCTGTCCCGCTTTCCCCACCTGTCCCCTCATACTTCTCAGGATCCCTGACTCAATCCCAAGAGCTCAGGCTATTGTTAGACCTCACCCCTTAGTGAGCCTGGAAGGGCCCCCTCCACACAGCAAGACCAGCGCCCTCCCCGAGTGGCAGAACCCCTGCAGGACTCTGGCACAGTTGCCCAGCCTGCCAGAGGTAGGCTAGAAGTCACACTGACCTTTGGAACGGCTCAAGTCTTGGATGACTGACAGCCCCAGATCCTGCTCCAGGTTCCTTCCTCAGGAAAAGCCATGGTCAAGCACAACTTTGCCCAGTCCCTGCCCCTCTCTCCAATAGCAGACACCACCCCAAACTCATCATGAGGGGAGGAAGTCTGATAGGAGCTTTTATTGCAACGGGGCCCTATTAAGCACAGACTTAGACAAGCCTTCCTCTGTGTGTGGAGACCTGCCTGAGGTCTCTCGGCCCCCCTGCTGGACAACACCCCTCCCTCCTCAGCCTGTCTCCTATATTCTCCTGAAATCTTGATCTCCATCTTGGCCAGCCTGGACAATGCCTCCCAACCTCACCGGCTACTACCGCTTTGTCTCTCAGAAGAACATGGAGGACTACCTGCAAGCCTTAAGTAACGGCCTCACCCCTCCCAGACCCCTTTCATTCCCCGTTACCTCTCTCCTTTCCTGCCTCTCCATCCCATTGAAAAGGGGAAATGCTGGGGTTGGACCTTGAGGAAAGGCTCAGGAGCTGGCACCTATCTTGGGATCCATCTCTAGCCAGGGCATTGCTAGGAGGGAGTAAATCCACAGTCCAGACCCAACTGAGGGAAAGCTCACAGCCCCACGATGCTGCTGCAGGACAGGGAACCTCTGGCTGTCTGGCTGGGAGGACCCCAGCTAAGACATAACTCCCACAGATATCAACATGGCTCTGCGGAAAATAGCACTGCTGCTCAAGCCAGACAAAGAGATCGACCATCAGGGCAACCATATGACAGTGAAGACCCTCAGCACCTTCCGCAACTATGTTACAGAATTCGAGGTGGGAGTTGAGTTTGAAGAGGACCTAAGGATGGTGGACGGACGAACGTGCCAGGTACCTTTCCTCGGGCTTGGGGGAGGGGACACGGATTAGCAGGTAGGGTAACGACTCAGGACAAAGCGAAGGGACCTCACCCAGCCAGAACCAGGGAAAATGACCATCACAGCAGGCTCTGTAGCCACACGAGCTCCTGGTGCTCCCCACCCCTACTCTCTCCCTGGTGGGCTCTTATCACCAGCCAGGACAAAAAGAGCAGGTTGCCCTCAGGCCAACGAGCAAATATTTGCTTACCCTGGAGTCTAGCCTTTGACCCTATTGGTCACCACAGTCTTTTTTCCCTTAGCCTCTATAGCTCCACTTTCCTGCATTTTTTGCTGCTTCTTATGTTCCTTTTGGTCTCCTTTGCAGACCCTAGTTCCCCTAATAATCTCTTGAACTGGGTTTTCCTCAGTGTTTTGTTCTTGACTTACTCTCCGTTTGTATACCATGCGTGGGCCCAATCATCTACCCCAGGCTTTCAACTACCATCTGTAGGCCACCCTTGACTGGATGCTCCAGCCAGAGCTGCCTCCTGAGTTCCATCATAAAGTTTGTAACTTCCTGAAAATGTTTACACCTGCATGTCCCAACGTCAAACCCAAAGTCATTAGCTTCCTACCCCAACCTATTCCTGCTTTTGTATTTACTGTCTCTGTTAATGGCAATAACTAGCAGGACCAGAGACCTGGAAGTAACAGTTAGTATCTCATGTTCCCTTACATCTGGACTCCCACACACACATGCAGCACACACACATACACACACACATACACAGAAGCACAAATGTGTCCATCACATCTAATTGCTCAAGAAGTCTTTATAACTTTTATGCACTGTCCCATATAGTAGCTACTAGCCAAGTAGTAAAATACACACTGGATTTTTAAGCCAATATGAAAAAAGAATGTGAAACATATCAGAAATGTTTATATTGATTACATGCTAAAATTATAATATTTTAGATAAGTTAGGTAAAATAAAATATATTATTAAAATTAATTTTACCTGTTGCTTTTTACTTTTCTAATATAGCTACTAGAACTCTTTCAATTATGTATGTGGCTTGCATTTAAGACCCATTATATTTCTACTGAACATTGCTGTCCCACATGGCTCTCATCTGTTCCTTCCTAGTCTTCTCACTCTCACCATCTTAATTCAGGCCCTCATTTCTCACCCGGTGCCCAAAATAAGCCCTCAGTCTTATCCCTTCTCTAAACCACTCTGGACACTGTAACCACAAGGATCTGTCTATCATGTCACTCCCTTACTTAAACCTTTCATGACAATCTACTCCACTCCAGATAAGGTCCATATGCTTCACACAGCACACCATGGGCCTTCTCACATACACTCTAGGTTGGAGCCCCTCAGAACTGCTTGCCCTCTTTCTCACCTCTGTGCCTTTACTTTCCTTGCTAGAAATTTTTCACTAGCTGCCATTTAATTAACTCCTCACTTCCTTGAAAATTCACCTCTTCCCTCTTCACTCCCATCCTCAACAGTCTTGCCTGGTATTTTATACTGCTCACAAAAATTAGGGGATATTTCAAAATGAATACGAAGCGATAAAAAAAGAAGCATTTGATTTTTTTTTATTAAACAGGAACATCAGAAAAGCAAATAACAAGTCAAAGAAAGTTGTTCAATTACGCAAGTGAGATGCAAAACCAACTTTTATTTCATTGGTGAAAATGCACTATACAAAAGGCTGAACGTAATGGAGTATGCACGTTCCCTGATCCCTCAATTTTTGTGAGCAGTATAGATACCTATTTACTGCTCTGTCTGAATAGGATTCTGAGCTCCTTGTTTAGTAGGGTCTATTCTATATGGACAGACTCAATAAATGTTGATTGGAATGCCCAGGCCCACCTAGCTCTGACTCAGGGGGCTTGAGCCTTTAAGGACAGTTCAGCTATCCTTGAAATTGAGAAAGAGAAGGAAAGAGATTCCCTGGTGGGAATCTCTTTTCTTCCCCAAAGGCCCCTCCAGGTCGACCAGAAGTATCCATGGACAAAGTCTCTGTTTTTCATCACCCACTTCCCAACTTCACCTTAGTTATCCTGCTTCATCTCTGCCCTGCCCCACTCACTGTAGACAAACTGTGGACCCTCCTCAGTGGCCTTTAGGAGTGGGAGACAGGAGTTCTAAATCAGAGCAACCTTCTCACTCAGAATGAAGAGGGTAGAGCAAGATAGTATCTGCTGAGGAGAAAGGGTGCAGCCCAGCCAGAGTGAGAGGAAGCGGCCCTCAGTCTTCTTTATTCCTGCCTTGCCCATAGACCATAGTAACCTGGGAAGAGGAGCAGCTGGTCTGTGTGCAGAAAGGGGAGGTGCCTAACCGAGGTTGGAGGCACTGGCTGGAAGGAGAGAAGCTGTACCTGGTAAGCTGGGTGAGGTCTGGGGCAGGGGACCCAAATGAGCATGTTTGGGAGAGGGGCCTTCAGCTAAGATTCATCCCTTTGCCCAAATCTGATTAGTCTACTGCTCCACCCCCTAGCCCTTCTCCAAAGAAGCCAACCAAGGAAGGGAAACAACTAGAAGCCAACTAGGAAGAGTAGAGAGAGGAAAAAACAGAGTGGCCAAGATGGGCCCTGGCCACAAGTCAAAAGAATGTCCATAAGTCATTAACTGGAGAGATGGAGACTTCTCCAACTCACATTCCCTGACCCAGCTACCTTCCTTCCTCTGGGGTGAAAAGTTGAAGGTCTGGAACAATAATACAATTCTTCATACATCAGATGCTCCAGTTGATGTATCCGGAAGGATTAGATAGAGGTCAAGGACCTTGGGAAAGAAGCTTTAGCTGGCAAGAACTTTCTTTCTCCTCGTCGTGCCTACTCTCTCCCCAGGAACTGACTGCAAGGGACGCAGTGTGCGAGCAGATCTTCAGGAAGGTCAAGTAGCCAGAAAGGAGCTGAGGGCCCCTCCAGACGGCACCAGTGCCCAGACTCCTCTTGTTTGTGTCCGTTCAAGCCCAGACTGTCCCAGATCATCAGTCCATTTCACAAGACACTTACCCTCAGAATCCCTCCTCATCCCTCCCAATGTTAATCTATAACTTGCAGCCCCCAAGGCCAAAGTCCTTTCTTTCTCACACTCCACTGCCCAATAGTGACCTCATATCCAGTTTAAGATCTGGCCTCCTAGATGAAAGAAACAGACAAAGGGGAAAGGGCTCTTGAGAATAACCAATCTCAACTCTCTTTAGTTCATTCAGCCTCTTATTTTCCATCTAAGAAAGAAGTAAACTTTGAGCCTTTGGGAGTTAGTAAAACTCTATCCTGGAAGACCTTTTGGAATACTGTGCTGAGGTTCAAGAATTTAAACAGAAGCTACTGATAGAGTCTGTTTGTCCATTTCCTTGTCCTTATTTTGAAGAAAGCATCAATGCTCAAGAGAACCAGGCCCAAGGCATGGCCCCACCCACACAGAATTCAGTTCACCAACATCTGACTGCAACTTGGCTATCTTATAGTTACATTCTACATATCAGGGGAGAAAGAGGTGACGGGGTAAGACCTTTGTACAGTACTGGGGAAGCTGAGAAGTTTCTAAATAGTGATCTGGCCTCTATCTCTACTTTGAGAAGGACAGACAGCAAGAATTCCAGAAAAGACTGAAAAGGGAAGCAGTAGAAGATACAAGGCCAAGGGCTGGAAAGATGAGGATCTTGGAGCTGTGAAGGCAACAATAGGGAAAATACCAACAGGCCTGGTTATAGAGACCCTCTGCTTAAATGTCAGCAAGACTGGGGACACAGGATAAGGGGGAGAACGCAGAACAGCAAGGCCCCTCCCTTAGGGTCCTAAAATCACTGCTGTGGAAAACAGCCCAGAAAGATACTATTCAGGGTCAGGGCCAGCTCTAACCTCTGGCTCCTCCCTACCACCAGTGGCTTTCATTCTTTCAGAATAAAAGTACGTGAGGCAAGAGTCAGAGAGAAGGGGACTCAGTGTGGGATGGAGACAGAGCCTGATAGGGGCGGGGAGGCGATTGTTGGAAAATCCCTGGCCTGTGCTCACTAAATGAACACTTCTGCCCTCTCTTCTCGCAAAGGCTAGGCCCCCTACACATTCAGGACAGTCACTGAGACACCAACCAAGAAGGACTAGGCTTGCAACATTGACCTTATCTCACTTCCTGGAATACATTTGGAAAAAGAGCAAGAGAAGAACTCAGAGTGGAACTGAATAACTTATTCCCTGCCCAGCATCTCTGTAGAGGACCCCAGCAAAGTGGGGAGTAGAGAGCCCTCCTCTCAGACAATCTGCCCAGCAGAGGTTCTGAGGGTTGCTGGGCTCTGCCTTGTCCCTTTCCAAGGTGGAGAGAGTCAAAGATGATGCTTCATGTATATTCACTCATTGCCTAAGTCATCAGGTCAATTCATGTCCCAGCCAGTCTGAGTCCTCAGTGCATGGCCAAGCCTCTCCCCACTGTTCTCTGTTCTCTTCTTGTCAGTTCAGCACCCCTTACTGGAGTCTAGCCGGAGGGCCTGACCCAGAAGCTTAGAGGCCTCCATGGTGACTGGCAGGCCCAAGTGAAAGCAGCTTCATTCTCCCCAAATTCCTGTGACATGAGCATCCATGCTGCAGGTCTACATTCTGCACTCGATTCCACTCGGTCAGGAACCAGAGGCTTAAAGACCTCCAGAGGAATACAAGCAACTAGAGGAGGACTGCACAGCTCTGAGACATCTACAAGGGGCTGTGCACTAGGCGGGAGGGGGTGGGGAAGAATGATGTGTCCTGGACCTACTGAGACTATTGAAGAGCTCCAGCTGCTGTTTCCCCCTTGGGCAGCAGGGGGCGCATCTCACTGCAGAGGGAACCAAAAATCCACCACATTGTCTTCCCTCCTCCACCACATTGTCTTCCCTCCTCCCCCACTTTCTTGGCTATTCCATTTTCCATTAGACACATACACTCACTCACACACACGAAATCCTAACCTGCGTACTCACCCTGACAACACCTCTACCCTCATTCAAATCAGGCTGCTCCATTCATCCTCAGATGAATCACCAGGAGCACAACATGTAAGTAAAGAAAAGACAGGAGAGGAGGCAACAACCGCAGATGGATGGGTGGATCCCAAAATCAGTCTCACCCCAGCCCTTTCAGGGAAACCAAAGTTGTGGATCTCAGGACTGAGTCTAATTTTTTTTTTTAACCAGTCTTAGATCTCAGAGAAATGATCAGGAATCCAAGATGTTTATTTCCATGTGAAATGGAATAACTGCACCCCTCTAAACCAGCCCCATGCCAGACCCCTATCCCGTTCCCACTCCACTCGGCCAAGATAGCACCATATGTTACCAAAAACCTTCTCACCTGAACACCAGATGATCTGTTAGGTCAATCCAGATATCTCGGTCAGAAGAAACTGGCCAACAGTGGACGGGGGGACAGTAGCAGGTATGTGTCCTCTGAAGCCAAGGACCACATACTGCCCAAGGACTTGAGCTCCACATTCTGGGAAGGGGCCCAAGAGGAAGCAGGAGCAGCAAAGTCTGGCTGTGTACCTCTCCCCATCTGTCCCCCTCTCCCCTCAGCTCACGTGCCCAGGGAGCTCAGGTGGAAGTAGGAAATCCCTCAACACTAAAACACAAAGGCTATCCCAGCCAGAGCCTGATCCTGGGGGCCCCTTTGAAACCACTGCAAATCCTAGGACCCCCAAGGAAGAGCACAGGCTTGACCTATTGGCCACTTTCCTCCACCTAAATGTTATCTCCTAAGAAGCAAGAACCCTATATGATCTAGGCTTAAATATCCAAAGATCAGTAAGAGGCCAGCAATCCCTGACATAGTTGAGGGTGAAGATGAGGATAGAGGCTGCCCCTTGCTATGGCCTCATTCTCCCCTTCCTGCCCTTCCACGGGCTCCTCTGGAATTCACTCCTACCCAGCCTAGGGAACACCCCCAATACCTACATCCAGCTCTCTGGAACATCTCTTCCAACTTCCCCCCACCATAACCCTCTCAATCATGACAGCACCCATGCCATCAGGGCCCCCAAACACTGACCTGGAGCCACCCCAAGGCATGATTATGGACAGGTGAGGATGGGGGAGACCTTGCAGGTAAAGCAGGAAGTGACAGGATGAGGGGGCCTAGTGGACAAATGAATGAGCTCTGAGCAGGTCTCTGATTTAGCTGACCTGGGTTTGCATGGAGGGCAGAAAGAAAGAACAAAGACAGTAGGCAAGGCCCTGTGGCTAGAGGTACAAGCAATGGCCCTGCCTGGCCAGAGGCCAAAACCAGCACCCACCGGGCTTTCCTCCTCCTATCTTAAATCTCAGTCCACAGAATGGCTCTGGGCTGGCTCTGTGCACCACTGTGCTCCACACTGAATACCAACCCTCACCAGGGGCCATTTTGATCCCAGGGCTGTGAGATGCAGCTGACCTTCCACACTCACCCTTCCAGCAAGAACAAGAGAACCTCTGTCCTCTCAAGGAATTCCGAGCCCACCATCTATCTGGGAGTGAGCTTCTTGCCTCCCCCTACCCACCCAGCTCTCAAGCCTTACTGCCCCTTAATCCCACTTTTGTTCTGGCCACTAGAAGGAGGGGGAGCCCTAGGACTGTCCATTCTGTCCTCAGTGAGTAATGCCCAAGTTGAAGGTCACCAGCATAGCTGAGTTCATGGATAAACCACTTGCCTCAGAGGCTGTAGATGAACCTAAAATAACACCCAGAATTAGAAGGGAGTATTACATAGTGGTCAGGTGAGCAGGCTCTCTTGTCCAACTGCCACCTCTTACTAACAATGTGAGACTATACAAGCCACTAACTTAGAGTAAATAAGTCACATCTGTTGGTCATGAAGAGCAATACCAAGGGCACTTCCTTCCTTCTAAGAATTTTGTGACGATTCCATGTAAAATCACTCAGCATGATACCTAGAATAGAGTAAATCCTGGCGAGGTTTAGCTATTATTACTTTTATTAGCTCTTACCTCTTAACTTGATGAGTGAGATTCCCTTAACTAGAAGCAAAGCCTTGTATCCTACAGTTAAGAATAAGGCATCACTACCTGACCAGGTGGTGGCGCAGTGGATAGAGCATCGAACTGGGATGCAGAGGACCCAGGTTCGAGACCCCGCCAGCTTAAGCGCGGGTTCATCTGGTTTGAGCAAAAGCTCACCAGCTTGGACCCAAGGTCGCTGGCTCAAGCAAGGGATTACTCAGTCTGCTGAAGGCCTGTGGTCAAGGCACATATGAGAAAGCAATCAATGAACAACTAAGGTGTTGCAACGCGCAATGAAAAACTAATGATTGATGCTTCTCATCTCTCCGTTCCTGTCTGTCTGTCCCTGTCTATCCCTCTCTCTGACTCTCTCTCTAAAAAAAAAAAAGAATAAGGCATCACTCCCCCTGCCCTGAGGTCACACAGTGGCTTATATTTATACCAAAGGGTAAGTGACCAATACCAAAGACTGAGAGACAGTATAGCCCTCGCCTTGGCTGGTCAGGCAGGTAAAACATCTGGGGCGATGGGGATGAAGGAGAGTTGTTGCCTCTCCCCAAGGCTCCAAAACCAGATTCTCTCACTGTGCCCGTATCCCCGCAGCCCCAGGACAAGTGTGCTGTACTAGACAGCACCACCACCCTGCAAAGTCCCTCTGCCACCATCTCCGTGGCCACTTTTGCTCCTACAGCCTGGTTACGAGCCGCCGAGCAGCAGGCACTCTTCCCTTCCCACCCGCCGGAGAAAGCTGCAGGGCAAGGGAGGGAGCCAATGGCAGGACAGCGCCACCGTGGAGTCAGCCGTGCGGCGCCATCAGGCTCCGCCCCCACCTCTCAGTCTCTCCGGTACTCCTCCCCAGGGTACACACTGAAGCTGCACCATTCACGGGGCTGCACCCCCGCGGCAAGGAATGTGTCCAGGCCCCAGATCCCCCCATCCCCCCGCTGCAGGTGCAGCCACTTACCCTCGACCAGTCCTGGCTCCTTACCCTTCTTCCCTGTGGATGCCAGCACCCTCCACCCCACCCTGAGATTCTTTCTCCTGCTTTCTTCTTGCCTGAGAGTCCTCCAGCCTCCTGCCCTCATCCCCTTCAGCACAGCCCCTGTCATTTTTCTACCCAAAGGAGGCCCCAGCCATCCTTCCATTCCTGCCTCAGTTTGGGCCTCACCAGCCCTCACTACCCCACACATGAGCCAGGAGGTGGAGGATCGAGTGAGTGCCAACTGCACAGCTTCCCTTTCACACAAATGTTCGTGACCCTTGTGAGTCTGTCTTGCACACATCTCTTCTACGTAGGATGTGTGTGCATTATCTGCATGGCCTTTCCATCCTCTGTTCTAGAAGACTGCTGAGAGCCAGCACCTCCCTCTCCCTCTGCTTCATGCATGTGACAATAGCTGTGGGTATTCACTGACTCAGGCAGGCGGCAGGGCAGAGCTGAAAGCACTGCTTGAGGAGTCACTGTGATCTTGGGCAGAGTATTTCTCTCTGTATGCCTTTGTCTCCTCTCAGGACTGGTCTGTTCTGCCTTGATGTCTATGAATGATCTAGCCTCTTACCTTCCATTCCCACCCACCCCCCCTCCTTCTGTACTATTTTCAGGAAACCCTGACTCCCCATCCTTGACCCAGCTGTAAGGAAACTATTGTCTTGCTTCATGTAACTAAAGCTCATCCTGTGAGGTCCCTAATGGAGGGAGAGCCCCAACATGAGAAGGGGCAGCTAAGCACTCTCTCTGACTCCAGGTGTCTTCCCTCACCAGCATTGCCAGTCACCAACCCCTTATCCCCACCACTCCTTTCTTTCTGAGTAGCACAGATGGGACAAGGGTACACCATTTGAATAAGGATTTATTAAAGTGGTGGTGGAAATGAAGGAACTAGAACAGAGGATAATATACAAGTAGACTATCTGAGGTTCAAACACAGCCTCACCCATTAACTCCTCCTGTGGAAGGAAGGGATGGAGCAGGATACAGCTGTTAGCAAGCAAGGCACATACTCAGTACTTTTAAAGCATCCTTTACTGAGAGATCTGTGGTGGCACAGTGGATAAAGCATCAACCTGGAATGCTGAGGTCACCAGTTGGAAACCCCGGGTTTGCCTGGTCAAGGCACATATGGGAGTTGATGCTTCCTGCTCCTCCCTCTCTTCTCTCTCTTCTCTAAATCAAATAAATAAAATCGTAAATATATAAATTTGTTTTAAGGCTAAACAAGTAGATTAACCTTGCAAAAGGTAGTCTTGCATTACAGTGCCACAGTGGGAAGCTTTAACCCGGCTCCATTTCTGAGGTGCCCTGAAGAAAAGGGTCTCAGCTGAGAAATCCCTTTGATGCACGCAGGCAAACAGACCCCTTTAGTCCAATAACGATGCCTTCATAGTTATCAACACTAAATGTTTTATGGTATGTCTTCTTTAAAAGTAGTTTCCAAAGTATTTTTAGTAACTTGAAAACTCAAAATTTTACTAAGTTAAATTACAGATATTCATTAAATATCTAGGTCATTTCAAATAAGATAAAATACCGAAACAATTATTGAATACAAGTTTATCTACTTTTGGCTGCTTATTACAAAGGAACTAAAGATATTTGGATCTATCAGTGTCAATGTGTCTGCACCGCATTGAAAAATTCACTAGGAGGAGAAATATACATGTAGAAATTATGAAATGTATCTGATCCACAGAAACATTCTAAAATTGCTTACTTCATAGTTTTCCTTAGAAATTAAGGTTTCTAAAGGTTAAGAATTATAATCAATATATGTAATTAAAACTACTGCAAATAATAAGGCTGAAAGAAATCAACCATATAGGAAAAATAGGTAACAAAAGTAAAATATGTTTATTTTTTTTTCTTTTGAAGAGAGAAAAGTATAAAGGACATCTTTTTCTTAAAGAAAAGAGTAATTCCCTTATCTATAAGTTGAGTGACTGGTTGTTCCAGAATAGGAAAGAGGAAAAATATAGGACAAAAACTGAATGAATATAGAAAAGGTGTATAAGATTTGTCAAACTAAATCTTTTTTTTAAATAATTTTTAAATTTATTGGGGTGATGCTAGTTAATAAGATTATATAGGTTTCAGCCCTGACCGGTTGGCTCAGTGATAGAGCATTGGCCTGATGTGTGGATGTTACAGGTCCGATTCTTGGTCAGGACACACAGGAGAAGTGCCCATCTGCTTCTCCCCCCCTCCCCCCCTCACTTCTCTCTCTCTCTCTCTCTCTCTTATTTCCTCTCCTGCAGCCATGGCTCAATTGGAGCGAGTCGGCCCCAGGCACTGAGGATGGCTCCATAGCCTTTGCCTCAGATACTAAGAAGAGCTCGGTTGCTGAGCAATGGAGCAACATTCCAGATGGGCAGAGTATTGCCCCCTAGTAGGCTTGCTGGGTGGATACCAATTGCGGTACATGCAGGATTCTGTCTCTGCCTCCCTTCCCTCACTGAATAAAAAGAAAAAAGATGATATAGGTTTCAAGTGTACAATTCTATAATACATCATTTGTATATTGTATTGTGTGTTCAACACCCAAAGTCTCCTTCTGTCACCATTTATCCCCCTTTACCTTCTTCTACCTGCCTCCACGCACCTTCTCCCCTGGTAATAGCCATACTGTTGTCTGTGTCTATTAGTTTTTTTCTTTCTTTTTTGCTTAATCCTTTCACCGTTACACTCAGCTTCCCCACCCCACCCCCTTCTGACAGTTGCCAGTCTGCCCTCTGTATCTATATATGAGTCTGTTTCTATTTTATTTTGTTCATTAGAATAAGAAAGGAATTTTATATGTTGTCAAGCTGGCTAAAATTAGAATCAATTTATGTTTTGTTTGTTTGTTTGATTGTTTGTTTGTTTTACAGAGACAGAGAGAGTCAGAGTGAGGGATAGACAGGGACAGACAGACAGGAACGGAGAGATGAGAAGCATCAATCATTAGTTTTTCATTGCGCATTGCGGCACCTTAGTTGTTCATTGATTGCTTTCTCATATGTGCCTTGACCGCGGGCCTTCAGCAGACCGAGTAACCCCTTGCTCGAGCCAGCGACCCTGGGTCCAAGCTGGCGAGCTTTTTGCTCAAGCCAGATGAGCCCGCGCTCAAACTGGCAACCTTGGGGTCTCGAACCTGGGTCTTCCGCATCCCAGTCTAACGCTCTATCCACTGCGCCACCGCCTGGTCAGGCTCAATTTATGTTTTTAAGGAGGAATTCTTCATATCAAAAGTACATTCCTAAAAAATTAGTGATTTTCTCTCTGTTAAGAAGACAAAATATTTTTGGACTGTTGGTGTGCTTTCTTGATAGGAGATTTTGAAAGGAACCCTACCTTTTTAGTAATTTGGCTAGAAAGCAAAGGTTTTATGTCTTTTTAGGACTCTGATTATTTGGGAGAACTAAGTCTTCTTAATATTAGAAGAGCGAAGTTTTGGTCACAGTCATGTGAACTTTTGCATTTGTCTTTAAAATCTTATACTATTGTTTTGGTTACATAGATTTGATTAAAAGCATTATCTCATAATGGTTTATGATTCTAGTTAATACAATGGTCAAACCATTTGATGTTTTAGATAAATTCCTAGAATCAAATTTGAAATGAAGTCATTTTGCCCTAAAATTAACATAGAAATAACCCAGGGGGGTGGAATATCTCAAAAGGTTTGCTTCTCACCTTGTACAGGAGAGATGTTAAACTAACTAGGTTTAATTGATATGTAAAGGAAGTGTGAAGCATTGCCCAATATGTGATGAGTGAACCTTCTCAGTTTGTATGTGTGTCAGTATACATCACCAAGATAGGTATTCCAGAAATTGTTTAAAGTTTGTAGGAATTTGTCAGTGCTCTCATTGTCCGATTATGATGCTAAATTGTTATATGCCACAGAAATAATTACACTTCCTTATCAAATGAGCTCTCAACAGATCTTTAACTATGGCCTTTTTTGTTGTTGTTTCAGTCTTTTTGTCACTTGCAGTTATTGTTTGACTGTGATGCTTTTGCAAAAAGCTTTGTGTTCAGAGAGATTCATGGAAGAGACTCTGACAAGTCCTTTAGAATACAAATTTCTGATAACTTTAAGCATATCACTAAACTGGGTAAGAATTTCTAGAACAAATAGAAAAAGTGGATTCAAGAAGAACCTGAATTAATAACATAGGATTAGACGAGTTAATGAGGATGACTATTATTTTTACAATACTTTCTTGAAAATATTGATGATTCCTTAACGTTTTGTTCTCCAAATTTAAGGAAACATTTTTTTCTCTTAAGCTACCTATGACTTCTACCAATTTTGTTAATGTAGAGCTTTGTAAACAAAATTGAAACATTTACTTTTTCTGCCTACTTAATCCCTCCAGAATTCAGAAACTTATGATGGAGTCATGGTCCCATAAACCTACCGTAAGTTGAAAACCGTGTAAGTAAAAAATGCATTTTACTACACTGAACCAAATGTATGGATTTTTCCCTCCATTGACCAATTCTCAAAGGCCAGCTTGGTGACACTATCTACCTGGGGTTAGTGTCAGATCCCACAAGTTACGGACTCAATTTCACATGAGGGCTCCGACCTCAGATGCCAATTGCAAGTCCTGCCTCCCATACTTCTATGTATAAATCCAGGGTTCTTACAACCCCCTCCTCAAGTTCAATAGTTTGCTAGAACAGCTAGCTCACAGAACTCAGAAGATAACTCAACTTATTATCAGCCATTTGTTATAAAGGCTGCAACTCAGGAACAGCCAAATGGAAGAGATGCAGAAGGCAAGGCATGAAAAAGTCTAGCACATTTTGTTCTATTCCAACCATATATACTCTGAAAAAAGATAAAAATGTAAGGTGGTAAAAAGGTTTCGGTCATGGCCCTGGCTGGGTGGTCACCCAGCGCACTGAGGTTGCGGGTATGACCCCTGGTCAGGACACATATGAGAAGTAATCAATGAGTGCACAACTAAGTGGGACAATGAGTTGTGGTTCTTTCTTTCTCTCTCTCTCTCTCTCTCTCTCTCTCTCTCATTCTCTCAAATCAATGGGGGGAAAATTGTTAGGGCTTTAAGGGGAAGAGAATGTAGGTATGTGAAGCAGAGGGTATATGGGAATTCTCTGTACTTTCTACTCAGTTTTTCTATGAGAATGAAACTGCTCTAAAAAATAAAGCCTATATAAAAATGAAAGAAAAAAAATGGGCTTATGAAGGAGCATGCTTCTCCACTGCCATAGAATTGCTTGGGATAAAATTTGCTGTGTTGGTGGTGATCATGCTTTTCAAACATGTCAATCATTTAGGAGACCCTAAATTTCTATCTTATTTGTACCCAATAAGCTAATCCTTCCATCTTCTTAAGCAGCCATCGCTACTGACGAAATTAGTTAAATCATTTGTTTCCTTATATATCAGGGAATGAAGAATATTCAGAATCACTTCTCTTTCCCGTTAAATTCTTGATTCCTTGAATGTACAAACTGTTTCATCTTTTCTTAAATTACCAATACTTAGTGAAGTGCCTGGCATTGAGAAGGCAACCAGAATACAAATGAAGAACAGTTCTGAGTCATTAGGAATTTTCTAGCCTGTCAGATGTAGCTCAAGAGTCATGCTGCACAAATTACATCAACAATCAGTGGAATAGTAAATGAGATGTAGGAAAAGGCAACTGTAACTGAAAAACTGGTCTAAGAAGCTATTTGTTGCCCTCTTGTGTCCGCTTTTAGGAAATACAGCCTAAAAGTAATGATCCAGGGGTCCCCAAACTTTTTACACAGGGGACCAGTTCACTGTCCCTCAGACCATTAGAGGGCCGAACTATAAAGAAAACTATGAACAAATCTCTATGCACACTGCACATATCTTATTTTAAAGTAAAAAAACAAAACGGGAATAAATACAATATTTAAAATAAAGAAGAAGCAAATTTAAATAAACAAACTGACCAGTATTTCTTTTTCTTTTTTTTTTTTTTTCCTGAAGCTGGAAACAGGGAGAGATAGTCAGACAGACTCCCGCATGTGCCCTACCGGGATCCACCCGGCACGCCCACCATGGGGCGACGCTCTGCCCACCAGGGGGGATGCTCTGCCCATCCTGGGCGTCGCCATGTTGCGACCAGAGCCACTCTAGCGCCTGGGGCAGAGGCCAAGGAGCCATCCCCAGCGCCCGGGCCATCTTTGCTCCAATGGAGCCTTGGCTGCGGGAGGGGAAGAGAGAGACAGAGAGGAAAGCGCGGCGGAGGGGTGGAGAAGCAAATGGGCGCTTCTCCTGTGTGCCCTGGCCGGGAATCGAACCCGGGTCCTTCGCACGCTAGGCCGACGCTCTACCGCTGAGCCAACCGGCCAGGGCCTGACCAGTATTTCAATGGGAACTATGGGCCTGCTTTTGGCTAATGAGATGGTCAATGTGTTCCTCTCACTGACCACCAATGAAACAGGTGCTCCTTCCAGAAGTGTGGTGGGGGCTGGATAAATGGCCTCAGGGGGCCACATGTGGCCCACAGGCCGTAGTTTAGGGACCCCTGGCATTAGACTGAACTAAAGTGGTGATGGAAATAATGAAGAGATAGATGAATGTAAAAAATATTAAGGAGGTAAGATCAACAAGATTTTGATGACAAAGGGTGTGTGTGCATGTGTGTGTGCGCATACCTGTGTGTGTTGAGACCTAAGGTGAGGAAAAAGAGAAATTGAGGAAACTGAAGATGACTCAGGTATTTCAATTGGGCAATTGGGTTGACAGTGGTACCCAGTCTTAGTGGGGGTGGACTGTGCGAGAAAATGAGGACTCAATTTTAGACACGCTAAGATATTGAAATTTAACTTGCTCAACATTTATTCAGACTTCCTTCATGTGCATCCTTCTGCCTTACAGAGAGTGGAAAACTAAAAACTCCATATTCTACACTCTACTACAGCTGGAGTCTTAATGTGACTTAGGTTTCGACAGCCACAAGCACTAGCAGAAGAATTAATTCAAAAACAAATTAAGCCTGACCAGGTGGTGGCACAGTGGATAGAGCGTCGAACTGGGATGCAGATGACCCAGGTTCGAAACCCCAAGGTCTCCAGCTTGAGCACAGGCTCATCTGGCTTGAGCGCAGACTCACTAGCTTGAGAGCGGGGTCACTGGCTTGAGTGTGGGATCATAGACATGACCCCATGGTCACTGGCTTGAAACCAAAGGTCACTGGCTTGAGCCCAAGGTCACCGGCTTCAGCAAAGGGCCACTCATTCTGTTGTAACCCTCCAGTCAAGGTACATATGAGAAAGTAATCACTGAACAACTAAGATGTCACAACAAAAAATTGATGCTTCTCATCTCTCTCCCTTCCTGTCTGTCTATCCGTCCCTATCTATCCCTTTCTCTGACTCTCTCTTTGTCAGGGAGTGAGGATCCATTCTGCTGGTGTGAACTGTAGCAGAGCCAGGGTGAGCTAGAGTGTGAGTAGTAACATCTCAGTGTAGAAGGTGGCCTTGAGGTGCTGAGGAGCAATAGAATCTCTTGGGAGTCACTCTTGGAAGCTCAGCCTAGAGTCTGTTCGTTAGCTTTTCCCTGGTCTGTTTAATGATCCTGCTCTCTGTAATTAAGGCCTGACTGACCCAAGGTGCCTACGAGACATCCAAGTAGAGATGTGCTCTTGCACATTCCGACAGAGAACTCAGGAGATAGATGTAGATTAGGCTGGTATAGATCTGAGGCATAAAATGATAGATGGGAGTGGGTGTGATTAATAAGAAGAAAGCAGTCAAGAGAGGGGTGACCAGGGCATGAACCTTGAACACTATCCACATTCAAGTGTAAACAGAAGAAAAAGAATATGAAAGAACACTGAGTGGAGTTAGGTAAACAAGGGATGTGATGTCATAGATCCCAAGGGATGAGAACATTTCACAAAGGAAGGATTGGTCAATATTGCTTATTAACATTATAAAAAAGAAAATAATACTGAAATTTATCTATAATATTGAGTCTCAAAGAGGTCCTGGTGTGTCAGCTTTTCTTAGAATTGTTCAGAGAGGCCCTGGCTGGTTGGCTCAGTGGCAGAGCATCCGCCTAACCTGTGGAAGTCCCGGGTTCAATTCCTGGTCAGGGCACACAGGAGAAGTGACTACCCACTTCTCCACCCCTCCCCCTTCTCTTTCTCTCTCTTTCTCTGTCTCTCTCTCACTGTCTCTTTCCTTCCTGCAGCCAATTCTCAATGGCTCTAGTGAGTTGGCCATAGGTTCTGAGGATGCCTCCATGGCCTCCACCTCAGGAACTAAAAAAATGGCTTTGGTTGCACAGAGCTATGGCCCCAGATGGGCAGAGCATCTCCCGCTACTGGCCTTGCCAGGTGGATCCCGGTTGGGGTGCATAGGAGAGTCGACAGACTCTCTCTGCCTCCCCTCCTCTCACTAAAAAAAATTAAAAGTTAAAATAAATAATAAATAAATGAATAGTCCAGAGAAGTGAATTAGGTTTCAGAGAAAGGACAAGCTACAAATGTTGCTTGTTTGACACTTATCTAGTCCATTGAAAATTCAGTTTAACTTCAGAGGCACTGTTGTGGACTAAAAATGACTACATGTTTTTTGCCATTTCTCCCATCAAGAGGTGGCATCTATTTGTCTTACCTTTAAATTGGAACTGACTGGAAGAAGAAAGATGGCGATGGAGTAGGTGGACATTCCAACTGCCATCCCCAAGGACCAAATTAAATTACAACTTAATTTAAGAACCATCATCTTGAAAAGCCAACTTTGGACTAAACTAAGAAGTCTATAATCAAGGATCACTGAAGAAGGCATGTCGAGACTGGTAGGAAGAGTGGAGACACAGAAAGGGCTGCCCCGCTCCAGGAGCGAGCAGTGGCCCAGAGGGACTCTCACAGCTGGGTGGGTCGCCCTGAGAGGTGTGAGTCCTCAGCTCCAGGCCAGGATCCCCAACCTAGAGCCCCAGAGCCTAGAAGAGGCACCTACAAAGCATTTAACTGTGAAAAGAGCCAGGTTTCTGTTTGCGAGAGACAGATCTCTCAGACACAGACTCTGTTTTATTTATTTTTTATTATTTTTATTTTTTAATAAGATTTTAATGTTTTCTATTTATTTTTAGAGAGAAAGAAGAGAGACGGGGCAAGAGAGAGAGACAGAGAAAGGGGGGAGGAGCAGGAAGCATCAACTCCCATATGTGCCTTGACCAGGCAAGCCCAGGGTTTCGAACCAGTGACCTCAGCATTCCAGGTCGATGCTTTATCCACTGTGCCACCACAGGTTAGGATGCAGACTCTGTTTTAAAGAGCCCATGCAGAAAACCTCTTTCACAGCCACTCACCTGGGGCTCTGGTGGGAGAGAGCTGAGAAGACTGGAGTTGTAGGAGAAGGTAAAGTTGGAGGCCCAGGGACAGACACTGTGGGGATGGCCACCAGAACCCCTGTGCTGATACATTCTCCCATACTGCAGTCGCCATCTTTCTTAGGTGGAGCAATCCCCTCTGAGTGGCATCAGCCTGGGGAAAAGCAACTGCTCCACCCTCAGGATTCTCTCCTACCCCAGTCATGGCAATGGGTCATTCTGAGAGGACAGGAAGCAGGGGGCACATCAGTGATTCAGTTTTCTGGTGTTGAGACTGAAACTCCCCCCCGCCACTCTCCCAAGTCTATGACTGGTGCTTCCACCTCACAAGAGACTAAGTTGAAAGTGTGGATGAGTAGACCACACCTCTGGGTCTCAGAGGCCACAACCACCAGACTCCTGGGGCCTCACCCTCCTGAGGTCTGTGAAAAAAGTCTGGACAGAGGGATACCTGGGGCCAAGGTGTGGAGCCACATCCACCACCCTTCCTAATCACTGAATTGCCACAGGCTCCAGACTCTAGCAGAGGTGTTTTTCAGCAGCTGAGCCCAACAAGCAGTCAGCAGACAGGCTGCAGGAGGCAAGACTCAGGGAAACTTGGCCATTTGAGCAGACTTTCACCCAGGACCAGAGTGGATGAAAGCCAGCCTAGCAATGCAGCTTGATATTTCCATGTACACCTGGGCCCAGCAGAGGGAGCCACAAACTCTGAATTGCTTGTAGCTCCAAGAAGGTTGCGGCAGTGTCTCCCACTGGTATATGCTGGGTTCCTGCTTGAAAGGCCCAGGGCTGGCACATCCAGGGGCCAGCTGTGGAAAGTATCGGTTCAGGACCTAATAACCCTTGCTAGAGTGGTACCCTAAGGAAAAGCTCCTCACACCGGGCCCAGCTGAGGCAAGTTCCACTCTCTGTGATCAGCACTAGCACAGTGGCTCATGTGCATTGGATAGGGTGGAACTTCACAGTCAGCTGGCCTGGGCACTGGATATTCTGTCCTGCTAGGCTAGATTCCATAGGAGGAAGGGAGAGAGGCTTGAAGCATGGACATTTAAAGTGTGGGTCCCTGTGAGTCTACCATTGGATCTGGTCAAGGGGCTTAACCACCTTGGGGAGGGGCACAGTCAACCCCAGGAGAGGACTCTCTCAGCCTTCCTCCCTAAGACCAAGGTCTCAACAGCTGAAAGAACTTCTGCAGAGGGGACTGTTGACCACACTCGGTCTGAACCTGCAGCTCACCTTGTTGGGGAGAAATAAAACTTGAGTATGCAGCAGTGACTGAGGAATCAAGCTCAGGAGTAGGGGCCACATTCCCTGTACTGAGTGCCTGACCAATAGACTCCTGAAGTAGGGGGTCCCACAAACGTTGTATTCACAATGTTAGCAGCCCTAACCCACCAAGTGTGCAACCTGTAGAGGGGTTGGTTGGGTGAGGCCAGTCTGAGCCCACACTACAGTCTTACTACAGAAGACTCCATGGGAAGACCAGGCAGCTTCAAGATGAGTATGAGCAGCTGAAAAGTGGAGACAACTCTTACAGAGCTTAGGGATCTTATGAAGCTGTTTTCATATCTAAGCAGGAGAAATCTGATCCTTGTACAAAGGTTGGCCCCTCCCACAGTACCCAGACACAGAAAATGCAGGCACAAACAGCAAAAAGTGCAGTAGCTGCTGACTGGTAACCCACACAGGGTTACAAACAACAGCTAACGCCAACCCAAAAAGAACTAGAGCCAACACTACTGGTAGTGGGTGGCAGACAGCACCAACCCTAGAATCAACTACCTACACAAGCAGCACACCCAAAGGTGCAGTCTAGCAGGCACCAGACACTGTGAAGGATAAATACACCCAATAGGACAGACATTGCACAGTGTGTAATACACAAAATCAAGGTTGACCCTTAGAGCCAGCCAGCCTGAATAACTGTACCCATGGATAACATGTTTCATGGATAACTGTACCCATGAAAGGAACAACTGCATCTAATCCTCACATACAACAAGAGGAAAAATAGTACCCTCAAGAAGCATTCCTAGAACAAGGAAAACAAGTGGCCTGGAGGACAGTACAACCAAGCCCATCTTCTTCATAAAGACCACACAAAAATTTCAAAGTCAGACAGCGATGCCTAATACACAGACAAAATGAGCAAACAGAGAGAAATATGGCCCAAATGAATAAACAAGAGAAATCCCAGAAAAAGAACTGAATGAGATGGAAGTAACCAAAATATCAGATACAGAGTTTAAAACAATTATTTTTAGGATGCTCAAAGATCTTAGAGCAGGAGTCCACAAACTACAGCCCACGGGCCACATGTGGCCCCCTGAGGCCATTTATTCAGCCCCCACCGCACTTCCAGAAGGGGCACTTCTTTCATTGGTGGTCAGTGAGAGGAACACATTGACCATCTCATTAGCCAAAAGCAGGCCCATAGTTCCCATTGAAATACTGGTCAGTTTATTGATTTAAATTTACTTGTTCTTTATTTTAAATATTGTATTTGTTCCCATTTTGTTTTTTTACTTTAAAATAAGATATGTGCAGTGTGCATAGAGATTTGTTCATAGTTTTTTTTATAGTCTGGCCCTCCAATGGTCTGAGGGACAGTGAACTGGTCCCCTGTGTAAAAAGTTTGGTGACCCCTGTCTTAGAGCAACAATGGATGGACAGAATGAGTACCTAAATAAAGAGATACCAAGCATAAAAAAGGACATTGAAATCATAAAAAAACACCAGTTGGAAATGACAAATAAATATCAGAAATGAAGACTGTACTAGAAGGAATTAATAGCAGGCTGGATAAAGCAGAGGATTGAATCAGCAATTTAGAGGACAAGATAATTGAAAGCATGGAAGCAGAACAGCAAAAAGAAAAAAGGCTCAAAAAGTCTGAAGAAACTCTAAGAGAGCTCTGTGACAATATGAAGAGAAATAACACTCACATCATGGGGATTCTTGAAGGAGAAGAGAACAAACAAGAAATAGAGAACTTGTTTGAAGAAATCATAGCTTGAAAATTTCCCAAAATTGATGAAGAAAAAAGTCACACAAGTTCAAAAAGAACAGAGAGTTCCATTAAAAAGGAACCCAAGGAGGCCTACAGCAAGACACATTATAATTAAAGTGTCAAAGTTAAAGACAAAAAAAAGAATACTAAAAGCTGCAAGAGAAAAGCAGTTAATTACCTACAGAAGAGCCCCCATAAAAATGACATCTGACTTCTCAACAGAAACACTTGAGGCCAGAAGGGATTGGCAAGAAATATTCAAAGTGATGCAAAGCAAGAACTGATACCCAAGGCTTTTTTATCCAGCAAGGCTATCATTTAAAATTGAAAGAGAAATTAAAAGCTTCCCAGACAAAAAAAAATTCGAGGAATCAACTATAACCAAACCAGTACTGCAAAAAATGTTAAGGGGCCTGCTGTAAAAACAGCAAAGGAAAAAAAATCTAGAGAAATAGGATTGTAGATTCAAAGAATAAAATGGCAATAAACAATTACATATCAATAATAACCTTAAATGTAAATGAATTAAATGCTCCAATCAAAAGACATAGGGTAGTTGTGTGGATAAGAAAACAGGACCCAGAGCGTCAGCCTAGTGTGCGGAGGACCCGGGTTCGATTTCCAGCCAGGGCACACAGGAGAAGCGCCCATTTGCTTCTCCACCCCTCCGCCGCTCCTTCCTCTCTGTCTCTCTCTTCCCCTCCCGCAGCCAAGGCTCCATTGGAGCAAAGATGGCCCGGGCACTGGGGATGGCTCTGTGGCCTCTGCCTCAGGCACTAGAGTGGCTCTGGTCGCAACATGGCGACGCCCAGGATGGGCAGAGCATCGCCCCCTGGTGGGCAGAGCATCGCCCCATGGTGGGCGTGCCAGGTAGATCCCGGTCGGGCGCATGCGGGAGTCTGTCTGACTGTCTCTACCTGTTTCCAGCTTCAGAAAAATGCAAAAAAAAAAAAAAGAAAGAAAAAGAAAACAGGACCCATACATATGCTGTCTATAAGAGACCCACCTGAGAATAAAAGATACACATAGACTAAAAGTGAAGAGATGGAAAAAAGTATTTCACACAAATGGAAATGAAAAAAAAGCTGGGGTAGCAATACTTATATCTGACAAAATAGACTTTAAAACAAAGGCTATTGTAAGAAATGAAGAAAGTCACTACATAATGATAAAGGGTGCAATCCAGCAGGAGGATATAACCATTGTAAATATCTGTGCACCTAATATACGAGCACCTAAATATATATAAAGCAGAGGTTGATGAAAATAAAGGGCAAGATCAACAGCAATACTATAATAGTAGGGAATTTTAATACCCCACTAACATCAATGGATAGATCCTACGGACAGAAAATTAACAAAGAAACAGCAGCCTTAAATGACACACTAGATCAACTGGATTTAATTGACATCTTCAGAACCTTTCTCCCCAAAACAGCAGAATATGCATTCTTTTCAAGTGTTTATGGTACATTCTCTAGGATAGACCACATGTTAGGACACAAAACGAGTCTCAATAAATTTAAAAAGATTGAAATCATATCAGGCATCTTCTCTGATCACAATGGAATGAAACTAGAAATCAACTACAATAGAAAAACTAAGAAACATTCAAACATTTGAAGGCTAAATAACATGTTATTAAATAACCAATGGGTTAACAATGAGATCAAGGAAGAAATAAAAATTTTCCTTGAAAGAAATGAAAATGAACATACAACAACTCAAAATTTATGGGACACAGCAAAAGCAGTCCTGTGAGGGAAGTTCATAGCATTACAGGCATACCTTAAGAAGGTAGAAAAAGCTCAGACAAACAAGTTAACCCTGCATCTAAAAAAACTAGAAAAAGAACAACAAATAAAGCCCAGAGGAAATAGAAGGAAGGAAATAATATAGATCAGGGTGGAAATAAATGACATAAGGCTGAAAAACAATACAGAAGATCAATGAAACCAAGAGCTGGTACTTTGAAAGGGTAAACAAGATCGATAAACCTTTAACCAGACTCATCAAGAAAAAAAGAGAGAGGACTCAAAATAAAATTAGAAATGAAAGTGGAGAAATAACAACTGACACCACAGAAATACAAAGAATTGTAAGAAAATACTATAAAGATTTGTATGCCAAAAAATTGGATAACCTAGGCAAAATGGATAAATTCCTAGAAACATATAATCTTCCAAAATTCAATCTGGAAGAATCAGAAAACCTAAACAGACCAATTACAACAAATGAAATTGAAACAGTTATCAAAAAACTTCCAGCAAACAAAAGTCTTGGATCAGATGGCTTCACAGGTGAATTTTACCAAATATTCAAAAAAGAACTAACATGTACTTTCTCAAGCTATTTCAAAAAAATTCAAGAGGAAGGAGAACTTCCAAGCTCCTTTTATGAGGCAAGCATAATCCTCATTCCAAAACCAGGTAAAGACTCTACAAATAAAGAAAACTATAGGCCAATATCCCTGATGAACTTAGATGCTAAAATTCTCAACAAAATATTAGCAGACCAGATCCAACAATACTTAAAAAAAAATCATACATCATGATCAAGTGGGATTTATTCTGGGGAGGCAAGGCTGGTACAATATTCGCAAATCAATCAATGTAATTCATCACATAAATCAGGGGTCCCCAAACTACAGCCCACGGGCTGCATGTGGCCCCCTGAGGCCATTTATCCAGCCACCGCCACACTTCCAGAAGGAGCACCTCTTTCATTGATGGTCAGTGAGTCCTGGAGTACTGTATGTGGCTGCACCACAAAGCGCAGAGTCACTCACATACAGTACTACTTCCGCTGATGCGGGGCGCACTTGTCACAGCTCTGGAAGCAGTCATATCACTTGTTACGGCTAGCAGTGACAAATATGGAACCAGACATTGACCATCTCATTAGCCAAAAGCAGGCCCATAGTTCCCATTGAAATACTGGTCAGTTTGTTTATTTAAATTTGCTTCTTCTTTATTTTAAATATTGTATTTGTTCCCGTTTTGTTTTTTTACTTTAAAATAAGATATGTGCAAGTGTGCATAGGGATTTGTTCATAGTTTTTTTTATAGTCCAGCACTCCAACGGTCTGAGTGACAGTGAACTGGTCCCCTATGTAAAAAGTTTGGGGACCCCTGACATAAACAAAAGGAAAGAGAAAAATTACATGATCATTTCCATAGAAGCAGAAAAAGCATTTGATAAAATTCAGCACCATTTATCATCAAAACTCTCAGCAAAGTGGGGATATAGGAAACATACCTCAACATGATAAAGGCCATCTATAACAAACCAATGGCCAACATCATACTCAATGGGCAAAACATAAAAGCAATCCCCTTAAGATCAGAAACAAGACAGGTGCCCCCTTTCAACTCTTTTATTCAACATAGTTCAGAAAGTCCTAGCTACAGCAATCAGACAAGAAGAAGAAATAAAAGGCATCCAAATTGGAAAAAAAGAAGTAAAACTATCATTATTTGCTGATGACATGATACTGTACATAGAAAACCCTAAAGTCTCAGTAAAAAAATTACTAGACCTGATAAATGAATTTGGCAAGGTGGAAAGATATAAAATTAATATTTAGAAATCAGTGGCATTTTTATACACCAACAATAAACTGCCTGAAAGAGAAATTAAGGAAACAATCCCCTTCACTACTGCAACAACAACAAAAAAATAAAGTACCTAGGAGTAAATTTAACCAAGAGGGTAAAGGATGTGTACTCAGAAAATTATAAAACATTCATAAAAGAAATCAAGGAAGATACAAACAAGTGGAAGCATACACTGTGTTCATGAATAGGAAGAATAAGCATCATTAAAATGTCTATATTACCCAAAGCAATCTATAAATTCAATGTAATTTCTATTAAAATACCAATGCTATACTTTAAAGATATAGAATAAATATTCCAAAAATTTATATGGAACCAAAAAAGAACATGAATAGCCCCAGCAATCTTGAAAAAGAAGAATAAATGGGTGGTATTACACTTCCTGTTATCAAATTATAATACAAGACCATTGTACTCAAAACAGCTTGGTTACTGGCATAAGAACAGGCACACAGATCAATGGAACAACACAGAGAACCCAGAAATAAACCCACACCTTTATGGTCAATTGATATTTGACAAAGGAGGTAAGAGCATATAATGGAGTAAAGACACTCTCTTTAATAAATGGTGTTGGGCCCTGGCTGGTTGGCTCAGTGGTAGAGCATCAGCCTGGCGTGCAGGAGTCCTGGGTTCGATTCCCAGCCAGGGCACACAGGAGAAGCGCCCATCTGCTTTTCCACCCCTCCCCCTCTCTGTATCTCTCTTCCTCTCCCGCAGCCAAGGCTCCATTGGAGCAAAGTTGCCCCGGGCACTGAGGATGGCTCTATGACCTCTGCTTCAGGCGCTAGAATGGCTCTGGTTGTAACAGAGCAACGCCCCAGATGGGCAGAGCATCGCCCCCTGGTGGGCATGCCGGGTGGATCCTAGTCGGGCGCATGCGGGAGTCTGTCTGACTGCCTCCCCGTTTCCAGCTTCGGAGAAATACAAAAAAATAAAAAAATAAAAAATGGTGTTGGGAACACTGGACAGCTACATGCAAAAAAAATGAAACTAGACCACCAACTTGCACCATTCACAAAAATAAATTCAAAATGGATAAAAGACTTAAATGTAAGTCCTGAAACCATAAACATCTTGGAAGAAAACAGAAGCAGTAAACTCTTCGACATCTCTCGTAGCAATATTTTTGCTGATTTATCTCCACGGGCAAGTGAAATAAAGGACAGGATGAACAAATGGGACTATATCAAACTAAAAAGCTTTTGCACAGCAAAAGACACCATGAACAAAATAAAAAGACAAACCACACAATGGAAGAACATATTCACCAATACATCTGGAAATGGGTTAATAACCAAAATTTTTAAAGAACTTCTAAAACTCAACACCAGGAAGGCAATCCAATCAAAAAATGGGCAAAAGAACTGAACAGACACTTCTCCAAAGAGAACATACAAATGGTCAATAGGCATATGAAAAAAATGTTCAATGTCACTAATCATCAGAGAAATGCAAATTAAAACCACAATGAGATATTACCTCACACCTGTCAGAATGGCATTCATTAACAAAACAACACAGAATAAGTTCTGGCGAGGATGTGGAGAAAAGGGAACTTCCAGCACTGCTGGTATAAATGCAGACTTGTGCAGCCACTGTGGAAAACTGTATGGAGATTTCTCAGAAAACTAAAAATGGAACTACCTTTTGACACAGCTATCCCACTTTTAGGAATATATTCTAAGAATACCAAATCACTGATTCAAAAGAAGATATGCACCCCCATGTTTATTGCAGCATTATTTATTTATTTATTTATTTATTTATTTATTAATTATTTTTTTTTTTTTTTTGTATTTTTCTGAAGCTAGAAATGAGGAGAGACAGTCAAACAGACTCCCGCATGCGCCCAACCGGGGTCCACCCGGCACGCCCATCAGGGGCAACCCTCTGCCCACCAGGGGGCGATGCTCTGCCCCTCCGGGGCATCACTCTGCCGCGACCAGAGCCACTCTAGCGCCTGGGGCAGAGGCCAAGGAGCCATCCCCAGCGCCAGAGCCATCTTTGCTCCAATGGAGCCTCTGCTGCTGGAGGGGAAGAGAGAGACAGAGAGGAAGGAGAGGGGGAGGGGTGGAGAAGCAGATGGGCACTTCTCCTATGTGTCCTGGCCGGGAATCGAACCCGGGACTTCTGCACGCCAGGCCGACGCTCTACCACTGAGCCAACCGGCCAGGGCCTTGCAGCATTATTTATAATAGCCAAGATCTGGAAAGAGCCCAAGTGTCCGTCAGTGGATGAGTGGATTACACAATGGAATACTACACAGCTGTGAAAAAGAAGGAAATCTTACCTTTTGTGACAGCATGAATGGACCTGGAGATTATTACACTAAGTGAAATAAGCCAGGCAGAGAAAGAAAAATAATATATGATCTCACATATATGTGAAATCTAATGAACAAAGTGAACTGAGGATTGAAATAGAGGCAGAGGTGGGGTCACAGGGACCAGAGGGACAGCAGTCAGAGGGAAGGGGAATGAGGGGATGGCATCAGAGAAGGTAAAGGGATTAATGGAACTATATATACATAACACAGAGATATAGATAACAGGACAGCAAATCCTAGAGGGAAGGGGGGTGGGGGTTAGGGGAAGGGGTGGCAAAGGGGGTATAAAAAGGGACACAAGGGTGGGGGTGAGGGAGTTTTATTCAGAGGGACACGAATTCGTGTAAACACAATAAATTTAAAATTAATAAAAAATTTTTATAAAAAGGATAATCAAAATAATGAGAGCTTAGGGTGGTTTAAAATACTGAGTCTTCCTGAAAAAGTTAAGGTTTGATTTAGCTTTTTAAAAGCAAGAGCAGGTTGATTATTCTAATCAGCATGCATGTGCCACACTTTATGGAATAATTAATATATTTAATTTATCTCCATGAATTATTCATTTTATAACTGAAAGTTTTTATCTTTTGACCCGTTTCCTATCCCCAACCTTACTTCTGGCAATGACCAATCTGTTTTCTGTATCTGTGAGCTTAGTTTTGTTGTAGTTGTTTGTTTTTAAATTACACACATATGTGAGATCATGCAAAAAAAAAAAAAAATTGGAACTGACTGTGTTGTTTTATTTTGACCAAAAGAACATGGTGCAAGTAATGCTGGATAACTTTTGAGGCTGAATTTTAAGATTATCTGCGCTTCTTCCCTTGTTTCTTGGAATGCGCCCTCTCTCAACCCACCGCCATGCGGTCAGCAGCCCAGGTGAGTCAGGTCTAGAATCTGCATGGACACCAGCTCTTGCCAGCACTCCCATCAGAGAGCTGATGGCAGGGAACACCAACCGGTCATCTGAATGAGGGCCATTTTGGATCTTTCAGCCAACACCATGAAAAGTAGAATCACTGCTTGATCAGCATACAAAATCATGGAAAATAATACATTCTTCTTGTAAATCACTGAGTTTTGGTGTGGTTTGTTAACACTATTAAGGGAACTGGGGAGAAGGCTCTTCAAGGGAAAAGATATGAAAGGTTCATAACGACCAGATGGTATACAGTGCGTGAAGAAGTAGACTGTACTTCTGCCCATCACTGTCTAGGGACAGCTCTCATAGCCTCCTTCACTCTTAGACCAAAAAAATTTTTAAGGTGCAGGTGATCCCACTGAACCTTTATTAATCACCCAATCCACCATTCTGTTGCTAGAAATACATCAATGCCAGGTCACTGGAGAAAAAGTCTATCCGCAAAGAACTAAGTTCTGTAACTTTCCTTAGAAAATGAGAGCAATTTAAAGCAAAATACTGTCTGTTTTATTTCTGCTACAACAGAAGTGCTTATAACAGAAAGGCTAGAGTATAAAAATACTTTAATGTTTTTTGAATAAATAAATAAATTACTAATGATTATTCACAAGATCACTCCAAGATATAATTTAAAGTAAGCTCTAAAATATATTTACTTTTTAATCACTTATCTTTAAATTACAGTTAACATACAATATTATATTAGTTTCAGGTGAACATCCCAGTGATTAGACATTATATGATTTACCTAGTGATCATCTCGATAAATCTCGTACCCATCTGACACCATACATAGTTATTAGAATACTATTGACTGTATTCCCTGTGCTGCACTTTACTAAATTTATTTTTTTCTGTCCTAATTTTTGTGGAAGCAGTAAATATAAAGTTACCAAAATCTTCAAACTAGTATACATTTTAAAATTACTAAATTTCTCCTTCAGATTTCCTTCTCCAGGAAAAATAAATTCCTTTAGCTCTTTCTGACAAACTAGATTTTCTTATTGTTTAATTCTATTGCCCCCATCAGATTTTCTACATTTCAAGTAAGTTGTAGTACTAAATTATTTCAAAATTTGATTCATCGTGAATATTAAATAATTCTGTGGTTTCCACATGAGTTCTCAAACTCTCTCCCATCTCCTCTGTCCCCCTCCCTCCTTTTTCCCTCCTTAGTATTCATCTCTCCCTTCTCTCTGTTCCTTCTCCCCTCTCTCTTCTATCCTTTAATCCCTCTTTTTCTCTCTGCTTTCCTCTGAATATGCTGATTTCAAAAGAAGCGTAATCATTCTTTTTAGCACAGGGCCTAGGAGTTTTGGGAAAACATTTATTTTCCCAAAGTGTCTGTTGATTAAGAATCCAAGCACAGTTTAGTGGCATACCTTTGGCTCTGAGTGTCTCTTGAGGCTATAGTCAAGGTGTTGGCTGGGGCTGCAGTATTTTCTTTTATTGAGTCTATTGGGGTGACTTTGGTTAATAAAATTATATAGGTTTCAGGTGTACAATTCTATAATACATCATGGCTATATTATATTGTATGTTTACCACTCTAAGTCGAGTCTCCTTCCATCACCATTTAACTTCTCTTTACCGTCTTCTACCTCCGCTATCTCCTTTTCCCCTCTGGTAACCACCATACTATACTGTTGTTTATATCTATGAGGGTTTTACTATTTTTGTTTTTATCTTTTTTGCTTAATTCCTTCACCTTTTTCACCCAGCCTCCCAGTCTTCTTCTCAAGGCCCAACAGGGAGAATTCACTTCCAAGTTTATTCACATGGCTTTGAGCACTCCTTGGTTCAAAGGAACCAAGGGCATTTCTATAGTGTAGCTCACATTGTGGCAGCTGGCTGTGTGCAGAGCAAACAAGCAAACAAGAGATCAGGAGAGAAGCCCAGAATTAGAAGTCAGAGTCTCTTTGTTATCTGATCTGGGAAGATATATCCTACTGTCTTTGTTGCATTCTATTTGCTGGAGGTCCCTAAATTCATCCTGCACCCAAGGGGTAAGGTTTATACAAGGGGGTAATAGAAGGTAAGGATCATTGGGAGCCATCTTGCAGACTGCCCAGCACATATCATCTATAAAAAATAAAAATATATTTCAATCATATAAATGCACTAAAATGAATAATTATATTAGCTATTATTGTGTTAATAATTAAACACATTTGCTAATAATTATGTAAATATGAACTGTCCCAGGTTCTTTTCGTGTTTGCAAATTTGAGGCTTTCTTTGATTTTGTTTCATTGATGAGATGGAGATTTTTCTGCCTGTTAATGAATTGCCAGTATTTGTCCTATTTTGTTTGTGTGTAGCCAGTGTTCAGTTATTCAAAATTTTTGCCGTGAGTTCTATTTCAGGATCCTTAACAGAATCCTGAACTGGGAACATGCATTTTACATTTGCATGGTCAAAGGAGTGTGGGTGTAACCATGCAAGACCACTAACCCCATCAGAAAACTCACATAAAGCTGAATGAGACAAAAGCACTGATTGTTGTAGACATAAGTCACACATGTTTTACATGCACTAATTTTTTTTAATAATTTTATTTTTAATGGGGCGACATCAATAAATCAGGATACATAAATTCAAAGATAACAAGTCCAGGTTATTTTGTCGTTCACTTATGTTGCATACCCATCACTCAAAGTCAGATTGTCCTCTGTCACCTTCTATCTAGTTTTCTTTGTGCCCCTCCTACATGCACTGATTTTAATGACAGACTTCATGCTAAATTCCTTTGTTTCTGGAATACTTGTTCTTCTGCCTATTTTCTTTCCTTCTATTTCCCTCACCTCACTGGCTGGTTGTTCCACTTGCTGTCCTCTCAAACTACTTTCTTCTTTAGAACATTAGCCCCTACTTCTTTGCATTTGACTCAGTTTTTGAATGTTTCTATCTCGAAATAGAAAGTTACTATTTCAATCTTCACCTCAACTCAAATGACAAATTTTTTAGTTGTTATGTTTCTATTATGTCAGCTAGCGGTGAGTAAAATTTACCCTCTGCTATCGAAGAACTCTCAGTCTAATACAAAATGCTAATGTGTAAAAGAAGGACTACAATAAAGTGGATGACATAGTTATAAAAACAAAGAGGTTGCTCAGGAGAGGGGATGGTGAATTCTTCAGACACTTTCCGAGGGGACCAGGAAAGGTTTCTGCGAAGAGGCAGCATCTAAACTAGGATTCCATGCACAGATAAGTTACTGGATTTGGAAAGAGGTTATCACAGAGAGAAAGGAACAAAAAGTGCAATGTGCAGAGGCATGGAGAACAGAGTGTTACAGCAGGGACGGGGTACTAAGAAGCGGGAGGTTCTCCCTAGCCCAGTTTCTGAGCACATATGTTGGCAGCCTCCTAAGTCGCGCACTGAGTCTGTCTTTTATGTTTGGCTGTCTCTACGTTATTGCTTCATTCTTCTACACACACTGCTCTCTCTTCCCTCCCTCGCCCTCCCCCACTTCATATAACCTTCCACCCTTCCTTTCCTTCCTTTTATGGAAATTTCTGTGTGTGTACTTAGGCCCTGGGTTTAATTTAGTTGGGTTGGGCTGTAGTAATAACATTTCTGTACATTTGCCCAGAGGCCTTCAGCTAATGGGTGTATTCTTTACAGGCCAATAAACAGATGAATAAATCCAGTGTTCTGTCTTGTATCTCTGCCTCCCTTCTCTTCCTTTGTATTTTGCCCATCTTCCATCGCTTGGAGACATTTTTTGAAAACTAAAAATTTCCTAGGTAATTCAAACATTAGGTTGCCTTCAGTAAGTCACTTCTGCACCTGCCAGCCATTTCCATGGAGGAGAATGTTGCCAGAGAATGTGTTCTCTATGCCTAAGAGATCCCTCCTGTGTCTACTGGGAGTTCTGCTGCCCAGGGAGCTCTTCCCTGTGTCAGTGAGAACCTCAGAAATTATAGGCTCACATCTGTGGATGACAGTTGCTCATTTTTGACCATTGAGGCTGATTTTGACTTCATGTGATTTAATGATAAACTGATAAAGTAATTAACAGATCTGACCAAATTACCTTAGGCAAAATATATCTGAGTTTCTCTAAATTTGGGGATCCGAGCCTGGGCTCTAAAACAAATGGGGAGCTGCTCTGGCCAGGTAGTTTGGTTGGTTAGAACATCGTCCTGATACTCAAAGGTTGTGGGTTCGATCACTAGTCAGGGCACATACAGGAACAGATCAATGTTTCTGTCTCTCTCTTTCTCTAAAGTCAATAAATAAATTCTTTAAAAAGTAAAATACTTTATAAAAATAATAAAACAAATGGGGAGTTGCCATAACTGTCATGAAGAGGAAAAATAATTAACCAAATTACTTTAAAACAAACTGCATTCCTGCATATTGATTAAGCCCGAGAATAGATGGAGGTTTCTGCTCTCCTGCCAGTTCTTGCCTTGCTTCTTCCCCTTCCTTTGCTCCCTGCCTGCCTTCTGCCTCTGCCTTGCCCTAAACATTCTGTTCCATTCTCACTGCCCTAACTGCAGACTCCCTCTCAGGACCCCAGGAGAGCGCCTCCTCCTACCGCCTAGGGAGGCTTTCCTGACTGCAGTCTCTAGCGAGGCCAGCACATTGAGGTCATTGCTCTCCCTGCCAAATGACTGGCCTTAGTTCAGTTTCTCCATCTGTCTGAGCTTCATGGAAAACATGATTGTTGCTCTAGGCTCTTTATTATATGTCCTGCCTTAGGTCTGCTTTGCATCTGCCTTTTGGGTTTTCTCCCACCCGCACCTCTACCCCCTGCCTTTTCTTTCTCTGACTCTCCCCAGACTAGAGTCACATCTGTTTTCCAGCCTCTGTACTCTCACTGTAGAGCAGATGGAAGAAGAGCAAGTTCTGGGCCAAGCAGACCAGTAAAGAGCTGAGTCTGTACTCAGATTTGTTCTAGGAACTCACCAGAATCCACATATGTCAGAAATGGAACACTGGTAGCTCCCTCAGAGGAACCAGAGGTGCTGTTTGCTTATTTCTCATTATGTCCATTTCTTTCCCTTTTTTCTAAATACACAGCTTTTTCTTCTTTCCCCTCTCCCTCCTCCCTTTCTTCCTTCCTTCCTTCATAATTCACCCTCCTTTTTTCTAGTCTGTAATTTATTAACTCTATCTACTCTCTGTGTCCACCCATACTCCTCTCTAAGTTAGCTCACCAGGGACGTACACAACGTAGACTATAGGAGTTAACAGATGCTTTGACACTTACACATTCTAGGACACAGAAAGTCAACTCCTCGTATTTGAGTTTCTAAAATGCCAGTTGATTCTCTGCAAAGTGGAGTTAATCTAACCACTAGGTTTCCTTGAATGAGAACAATAAAGTCTTTAAAATTCCTGGATCTGAGAAAGTAATATCACGTGATATGAGGGGAAGCACTGGTGGAAAATAAGTCAGGCAGAGTAAACATAAACTTGGCTTTCCATTTTCTTTGGGCTTCTGATGGCATTTTGTCTTTAAGATTCTTGAAACCACCTGACCAGGCGGTGGCGCAGTGGATAGAGCGTTAGACTAGGATGCCAAGGACCCAGATTCAAGACCTTGAGGTCTCCAGCTTGAGCGTGGGTTTATCTGGTTTGAGCAAAAAGCTCACCAGCTTGGAGCCAAGGTCACTGGCTCCGCAACGGGTTACTCAGTCTGCTGAAGGCCCGTGGTCAAGGCACATATGAGAAAGCAATCAATGAACAACTAAGGTGTCGCAATGCGCAATGAGAAACTGATGATTGACTGCTTCTCATCTCTCCATTCCTGTCTGTCTGTCCCTGTCTATCCCTCTCTCTGACTCTCTCTCTGTCTCTGTAAAAAAAAAAAAAAAAAAAAAAAAAAAAAAAGATTTTGAAACCAAGATTCTTAGCACAAACTTAAAGCCAAAAGACAGAGTGCAGCTGGCATCTGCTCTCACAGAGCTCCTCCACACTTCACAGAGATTTAGAAGGTACTGTGTTCCTTAACTTTTTCAAACCTTCAGACAGACAGCCCTCCTCTTAGACAAAACGCACGTGGTGTCTGTTTTGCTTGGATGTGGGAACAAAGGGGATACCCAGAGGAAGCAAAAAACACCAACTAGAGTCTGCATGTGTGGGTCAAGAAAGAGGTAAAGAAAGAAGAGAAATACAAGGATACAAAGGAATTTGTTGGTATTGAAGAGATGAATGTCCAAAAAGGACAAAAGTGAGAAAGGAGGGTACAAAATGCTTCAGACATGGAAGACAGTCAGAGATAGAAACAGAATCTGGTGATGAGCAGTAAAGCATTCCAAGGGTGAGATAGAACCAATTAGGTGAGAAGGAACCCCAAGGAAAGCTGGGGGGGGGGGATTGCAAGAAGGAAAACAGGTTCATGGAAGAAAGGCATACATGAGCTTGGCCTAACCCTTCCAGGGAGCAGCAGTATCCCCACCATGTGGTCATGACCTTTGAAATGAGGGTGTGAGTGATGCAGATTCCCATCCCCCTTCTCACTTCAGCCTCATTGCACTCCTCTAGCCTGGCTCTCTCTCTCTCTCTCTCTCTCTCTCTCTTTTGCTTTCCCTCATCTCATTGTTTCAGGAGGCCAAATTTGAAGTCCTTCCCAGGGAGTGGCCCTGTTCATCTTATTCTCCAGCCAAAGTAAAATAGCGTGAGAAGGAGAGAGACACAGTCAGCAGCCAAAGGACTCAGTGGAAAGAGCAGAGGACCATAGACAGTGAGTTGTTTGATTGTTCAAAACCCTAAATAAACAGAGGGAGTGTGTGTGTGTGTGTGTGTGTGTGTGTGTGTGTGTGTGTGTGTGTGTATGAATGGATGCATTGAAGGGCTGGAGGGAGGCAATGGAGAATGTCACTGAACTTAAAATTGAGCAGACATCCCAATTATCCATGAAATTCGAATGACAGAAGACACTGAGATGAGCAGATCATACAAACAATTCACAGATATCAAAAGAAAAGATCAGACCATAGGGGTGAAAACACCACAGTGTAGGGGCAAACCTAGATTATTTAGAATATAAAATTTCCTCTGACTTGGTAGAGAAGAGTAATGAGAGTGAGGATAATGATAAGTGGTCAAAGAATAGAATTTGAACTGAGAAATAAATGTTGGGTGACAGATAAGAGAGAAAGGGTGCGAGTCATATGGAGGACCAGGAAAGCTCTTGAGAAGACAAAGAGACAGAGGCCACAGACATCCTTCCCTGGAACTGGAATGCTGATGTGTCCTGAGCATTACCATCTGTACTCTCCCCACCATCCCTGTTAGGTATGCTGCTTTTGGGACCCAAGGTGCTGCTGTTTCTCACTGCACTCATCATTCCCTCGGGTGAGTCCCTACCTTTATTCTTTTCTCCCTGCAATGCCAGCTCCTCGGCTATACATGTGTCTGGAGGTGTGAGTTAGAGTGGAATAGAAGCAGGTTGAAGGGGAATTGGGAGAGAGTTGCTTGCTCTTGAGTTCTAGAATTGCTATGAAGGAGAAGAAAGGAACAGATTTTGTGTTAAAAACACAAGGCTGAGATGACCTCAGCCTTGGGAAAGGATATCTGGAGAGTTATGAAACTAGGGTGAAACGAAGAGACACACAATGCATATTACCCAAAAGAGGGTCGCACATATAAATAACCAAGTAGACAAATACCAAAGGAAAACAAAGCTGACACACAAATGCATACATACATAAACACAGAGACCAACTCATAAGAAACCAGATCAAATTTAAATCCTGCAGAAAAACAGGAACACGTACCCAACACTAGCACCAGCAAATGATCCTCACAGATTTCACAGAAGCTAGCTAGAAAATTAGCCACAAAAAATGAACCTTAGATTAAAAAACAAATAAAACCTACTCTATTTGTTGTTTTCATTCTGTCAGATACAGACTGTGAGAACATGCTTTTTGCCTTGTTCAGTAGTGTAGCTGGAGGAACGGCTGTGGGAATGGAAGGACAGGGCACCTGAGAAAGGCTGCTGGCCATCTCTGTGCAACAGGACCCCATTCCTTCTGGTTGGGAAGGAGGACAGAGGCATGCTGAGTCAGGGCATAATAGAGATTGTTCTCAGGAATTCGTTTTCTTTCTTGAGTGTTTCCACATTTGTGTGTAGCACTCATGATCTGAGTCATTTTGTAGTGGACCACATAAAAATAAAACACAGAGCCCTGGCCGGTTGGCTCAGCGGTAGAGCGTCGGCCTGGCGTGCGGGGGACCCGGGTTCGATTCCCGGCCAGGGCACATAGGAGAAGCGCCCATTTGCTTCTCCACCCCCCCCCCTTCCTCTCTGTCTCTCTCTTCCCCTCCCACAGCCAAAGCTCCATTGGAGCAAAGATGGCCCGGGCGCTGGGGATGGCTCCTTGGCCTCTGCCCCAGGCGCTAGAGTGGCTCTGGTCGCGGTAGAGCGACGCCCCGGAGGGGCAGAGCATCGCCCCCTGGTGGGCAGAGCATCGCCCCTGGTGGGCGTGCCGGGTGGATCCCAGTCGGGTGCATGCGGGAGTCTGTCTGACTGTCTCTCCCCGTTTCCAGCTTCAGATTCTTATTTAAAAAAAAAAAAAAATTAAAACACAGAAAGACAAAGTACAAACATTTCCCCTTCATTTTCTGGTTCATTTCATAACAGCTTTTTGAGGTATAGGGCTGGAGTCACTCACATTCCTTTTTTTTCTTCCTTTGGTACAGACTGGACGCCTCTAGGGGTCAGTGGTCAAGAAGAAGGTAGGTGAACCCTCGGATCTGGGCTCGGTAGCAGTTCTTATCAGCGTGATGTAAATGAATGGTCAGAGTTAAAGAAATGGTAATACAACAAGATGTAGGAAATAGGGTCTAATCACCAGTTCCCACAATCCTATTATCCTATTCATAAATGGGATAAATATGTGTGTTTTTTCTATCTACTAAAATACTTTCCCCAACACTTCCTCTATGCCCACCTTTTGCTTCAACTCTCTCCTATTACAACTCTTATCCTTGTCAGAAAATGCCCATTAATCCTAACAGAAAGCATTTTGCTATCCATGTAAAGATGGAGAAACTAAAATGCAAAGACAGAGCAGGAAGTCATCTCAGTACCACAGTGAAATTGTGGTACAACTGGATGGAACCTGAAAGTTTGGGCTTCCAAAGATCCCCTTCCTTCAGATTAACAAAGGGAACTCCAGTCAACATCTCCACTCTGCCTCCCAACACTCAACATAAGTATAATCTATCTCTGACTTTTCCCAACCTTGGTGACCGCAGCAGTATGGAACCCATAAACAGGTCATAAAATCAAATTAGTGGGTCACAACTGGTATTTTTTTATTTTTATTTTTATTTTATTTTATTAATTTTAATTTATTGGTTGATTTTGGGAGTGGGGAAGGGGAAAGACAGACAGAAACATTGATCTGTTTCTGTCTGTGCCCTTACCAGGATTGACCCTATAACCTTCGTGTGTTGCGACGACACTCTAACCAACTGAGCTATATCTGGCCAGGGCACAACTGGCATTTTTTAAAGAATTAAGATAAACTAAAATAAAAACAGAGTACATTCAAGTCCATTGCAAGAATAAAGTATTGTTTCAGTTTTATGTATGCATTGGGGCATGATATAATTTCTTATATCATGTAAGTTCTGGAATTAATTTTTTTTTCTCTGTCGTGAGCAAATAGATTTGAAACCCTAAATTTATCTTTTTTCCTTTTTTTTAAAAAAATATGAAACACTTCACAAATTTGTTATCATCCTTATGCAGGGGCCATGTTAATCTTCTCTGTACTGTTCCAATTTCAGTGTATGTGCTGCTGAGGTGAGGACTGAATCCCAAAATTTTTGAACCTAGATCAGATTCCTGCACTAACAAAACTAAAAATCTGAATTCATTTCTCTGGGCTGGTTAAGGTTCAGTCCTGTGTTATGACTTTGTAATGCTTCTTTTTTTAAATCAGAAATATTATAAGCTAAGGTGAAAATGTCTCCTTAAGATTTCTTTTCGGAGAACAGAAATTCTTGTGAAGTTTTTGTATGGTGGGAGCTTGCTGAAAGGGTGGGTAAACTGAGGACTCTGTGGCCGTGCAATACTCTGCCCTGGAATCCCGAGGCGGCTGGGATGCACCCTCGCCCTCTTGGCTCCCCTCTGCTTCTCCTCTGCTGCTGGGAGAGGCTGGCCAGGAATGCGGCTGGAGAGCGAGGGAAACAGGGCCAGGTCGGGCTACACCCCGGGAGGCTCCACTCCCCTGTCAGTCTCCGGAATGATTCAGATCCGTGGTTTTAAAAATCCTGTTGGATTGAAACAGACCTGGATTCCTTTCAACAAAATTTGTTCTGAAAGAAGAAAGTTGATGCTGAGCATTAAAGATAAAAAATGCTTTGTTGTCAGAACTGATGGTTTTTCTGGAATTTGTTTTTAAAGGATGAAGTAAGCAGTAAACAGAGAAATTCCTCATGTTTCATTTCTGTTTGCCTCGACTACAATGGTCAATAACTCTGATGTGCTTTATTAAAATGCTATTCTCACCAAGTTTGAATCTGACATACAGATTCTAAAGTTTAAAAAAAAAAGTCAGCCTGACCTGTGGTGGCGCAGTGGATAAAGCATCAACCTGGAAATGCTGAGGTCGCCGGTTCAAAACCCTGGGCTTGCCTGGTCAGGGCACATGTGGGAGTTGATGCTTCCAGCTCCTCCCCCCTTCTCTCTCTGTCTCTCCTCTCTCTCTGTCTCTCCCTCTCCTCTCTAAAAAATGAATAAATAAATAAATAAAAAAGAAACAAAGATTAAAAAAAAAAAAAAAAAGTCAAACCAAACAATATAAATTTGCTGACCCCTAGTGACTACAAACAGATTATGACTATAAACTTTCTACAATGAAGGTTCATTATAGATGGGATATCTATAATTACTATTTAGATGTCAACATTGTTTTGTTATTTTGTTTTTTAAAGTCAAAACAAGTTGTTCCAGGAAGTGTTATTATTTGTGGTTTTAAATAGCTTTCTTAACTTATACCAATAGATTCCACCTTAAGACCTGGACAATTTTTATTCCTTCATCTCCTGCCTTTACTTTCCAATGATCAACTACAAGGCATTGTCTACTAACACAGGAATTACCCCTCCCCTCTCTCACCTCACTTCTGAGAGTAATAAAATTACCAACATTTGTGAACACTTTTGTACATAAGCTTATCAGCAGACAGATAGCCAATGACATCAAAGTGATAAATTATCAAAATCAGTGTCTTTGATAAAGATAACTTTCATTTTGAGTAAGTATTGCAAAAAGGCCATCAATCCATTGTACTTATTTTTTTTTTAATATTTTATTTATTGATTTTTTTTAGAGAGAGAGGAGTGAGAGAGAGAGAGACAGAGAGAGAGAGAGAGAAGGGGGAGGAGCAGGAAGCTTCGACTCCCATATGTGCTTTGACCGGGCAAGCCCAAGGTTTCGAACCAGCGACCTCAGTGTTCCAGGTCGATGCTTTATCCCACTGCGCCACCACAGGTCAGGCCCATTGTACTTATTAGCAAGCTCTATGATTTTGGGTAAAGTATTTATTCTTCTGGTGCCCAGTTTTATCATCTCTAAAAACAGGAATTTAACAGTGGCTGGCACATAGTTAACTCAGATTAGCTAAATGTGCTATCATCTATTAGGACAATAAAATCTAATGCTTAATTAAAAAACTAATTGAGAAAGTCACGCCTGTGGAGTATTATCTGATGGGCATACAGTTTAGTTTATTCATTCTTCTCAATAATACAAAGGAAAAAGGATATTCTAGGCCAAGGACTACATGGGTATATTTATAAAAGTAGGAAAGTGTGACATTTGTTGGGGTTACAGGAAGAAACAACTTAGACTGGGAAGCAAACAAAGAAAACAATTGTGGGATATTTACTCTGTATTGGCCACCATGCTAGACAATTCCACTTACCGGGAATGCAAGGGTGGGTAGGGTAAATAGAATGCTCAGAAAATATTTTCTGATTTTTTATTTAGCTGATGTGACTCAAGTGCCTCCAGAAACATACACAGAAGATCCTAGTAAGCTATCCTTTGTTTGTTTGTTTATTTCTTTGCTTTTATACTGGGGATAGAGGGATTGATGATGATGACGATATCTGTATAAAGAAAAATGAAGACTAAAAAAGAAGTTGGTGAGCACTCTGAGCTCATGCAGAGCTCTACTGTCTATCTCAGATGCCACTGATGCTATAAGCATGCCCATCATTTTCTCTCCATTTCTCTCTGTGGGAGTCCCTGACTTTTGCCCCACCATCCACAGTCTTTCACCTCAATCTTTCTTGTCTCCTTTGAGATCATCATCCTTTATTCTGCTTCCCTTTCTACTTTTCTTACCTTCATTTTGCATTCTCTGTGCTGTATCTTTGCAGATCTGGTAAATGAACCCTCTACAGATGAAACAGGTAAGTTTTTACTACAGTTCTTTAAAAAATAGCATTATTCTCATTATTATTCACAATATTAATTTCAGCACTTGAACTAATCTTATGTTTTTATCTCTGGGAAAGGCATAGAGGGATTGTGGGCATGTCACTCTCAGTGACAGTGGGATAAAAAGAAAGAGAGGTCCCTTAGTCCCCTAAATAGAGGAGACAGAATAGATTACTAGCTAAAATAAGGCATGAATGATAAAGGCTCCCCAAAATTAGTATAATGTCAATAAGACAAATATTCTTCAAAAAATATTCACAATTACTTCAATTAACTCTATTTCATTGTACGTAATACACAAACCCAGCCATAGCCTTGACCCTGCCCTAATATCGCCATTCTCCCTTTTTTTATTTTACCTTCTCCATTGACCATTCAAAGCCCTCCTCACACCTGCTGTTTTGTGCCTTTCAGTTCTGGCTGATATCGTGCCTTCCACAGATGAGCTGGGTGAGTTCAGATCTCGGATCCCAGGGCCACTGGGGCCATTCTGGGTTTTCCCCAGACCCCATTATGGAAGGCAGTACAGTGGTGAAGGATCCTAATTAGACAGGGTTACAGTTTGTGCAACACTTTCTTCCAACAGTTCAATTTAAATTAATGACATTTTTGGTCCCCCTAACAAGTAAGAACTGTGCTAAGTATTTGATATACAAAATACCAACACATGATCTTTCCGAGTTCTAAGAGCAGATGAGTAAAGACAAGACATATAAACAAAGAAATGTATGGGGAGATAAAGAAAAACTTTCTAGAAGAAGTAATGGTCAAACCGCATCTTGAAAGAAGAATTGGAGCAAACCAGGCAATCAGGGAAAGGATGTGCATTCCAGCCAAGGAGAACAGCTCTTCAAACATGTGAAAGTAAAGCAGAGCTTGGTGTATGGGGGAAACTGAGTTTTTTGAATGATTAGAGTCAAAACCATAAGAAACAAGCGGTAAGACATGAGAAAAGGAGATAAAAACTAGAATATTTTTAAACAAAATTTACTGAAAGTCTGTTACTTAGGTGCTGGGGATATAAAGATATAAAAGTAAACAAAACTAACTTTTTTTACTAAGTGTGTGTGTGTGTGTCTGATAGATAAGTGAATAGATTTTTTTTTTAAAGTCCTTGACAATATTCAATGTTAGAGGTTATTTTCCTAAAACAAAGTTTTTGTGGAGGGCACATTGACTAAGTTGCTTCTTGAAAGTCAAGTAGAAGTGAATCAAGTGAATTGAAGGGGGAAGTGCTTTTAGGTAAAAAAAATAATGTGGGCAAAATTTCAGGATGGAAATGAAAAAACCAATCAGAGTACAGTTTATGCAAAGGGAGGATCAGATCAGATTTGTGAATTAGGGAACCAATGAGGATGTTGCAATTGTCCCAATAAAAGATAGTGGCCTGAACTAAGATAGAGATAGTAAGAATTGAATGTGAGCTGTAAAAAAGAGGAGACTGTTCAACTTTTTATTAGGTAGATGCTGGCCATTGCGTGAATGATAGTACCAGTCACCGAAGAACAATTTGAATTGGTAAAGGGAAAAAAAATTAAGACAGTTTGAGATGTGTTGGATTTGAGGGATCTTTGAAAAATCCATGAACTCTTTCATAACATGGCAGTTGGATTTATAGGTCTGGAGCTTATGAGAGAGATCTGTACTAGAAGGATAAACTTGAGAATTCTCAGCATATAAACTTGCAACTGAAATCATGGGATAGATGAGCTCACCTAGCACACTTCCTATATTATCCTATTAACAACTCTCCTGATCACATTTTTTTACAGGTGGTTACCATGGTTAGTCTGTACCCTCAAGATTCACTGTGTCCCTTGATTTGCTCCCCATTCTACAAACTAGACCCATATTTAACCTCCCCTAGGTTAGGATCTGCTATGGGTATGACCTTTGCTATTCTTTACTGAATACATTTTATCAAAGAACACATGATAGTGTATCTGATTTACATTAAAAATTTTTTCTTTCTTTCTTTTTTTTTTTTTTTTTTTTTTTGAAGAGCTTCCAATGCTCGCTTTGGCAGCGCATATACTAAAATTGGAATGATACAGAGAAGATTGGCATGGCCACTGTGCAAGGAAAAAGAGCTTCCATAGGACAAAAGTCTTTTCTCTTTTTAACTCTAGCATGAAGCTCTTCTAAGCATATGGCTCTTTGCCTGGGTTCCTGTTAAATTTACTTATTATCAACAACACAAAGATGCTCTCAATATAATAAATTTTTCAACTCTCTAGGAGAGAAAAGCACAATCATATTTCCCATCTTAACTTCTAAATCTCTTCAATTGTGGGAATCAAAACAAACCATTATGGCTTTTCTTTTAGGAGCTACTAAGGAGTTATCAACTCATTTGTTGCTTATCTATGTGGGTGCCCACATGGGTCTCAAGTGAGGTAACATGACAGTTTCAGAGGTAGTGCTTTCTAGAACTAATAATAACTGAATAACATTTCTGCCTTTCAGCCTCGCCCAATGATAAAAATACCTCCACAGGTATGGTTGTCTTTTGCATGTCTTTTTCTTAAGCTTTTTTTTTCTTCCCTAGGATTTCTTACCTCCTTGTTCTTTGGAGAGTACATCTTCTAATTCACCTCTGATTCTTTCTCAGAGAATATTTGTAGTATCCTTTATTCTCCCTCTCCCACCACCACCCCTACCTTGTTATATGAGCTCAGGTCCTAAAAGTCATGGTCTAAAGATTGGACCACTGTTGCATGATGCCAAACAATCTTTTGGACTTCATTTGATTCGGGTGTTAGGAACTGACTCCAAGGACTCAATATCACTATAAACATCTTGGATAAAATTGCTTTCTCTAATGTACTGAAAATTCAGATGTGCAGGTAGGGTTGGAAACTACTGCAACAGAAAAGTAGTTACCCATTTTAGAACTCTCATTCTTCAGAATGGGGTTATCAGCATTTCAGTTTGTTTGCTATGTCACCTGGATAACCCTAGAAGGACTTTTTCTTAGAAGAGCCCTCAGAGATGATTTTAGTCACTTCTACTTCCAGATAGGGAAGCACCTAAATTTCAGTTTACTCAATTTCTTATTGCTCAGCTTTGGTGAGCAGGAAGGAGGTGCCCTAGTTTACAGTGATCCTTTGTAGAGACTAACTACTTCATGTGTTTTCCCCACTTTATCTTTCCTCCTCCATCCCTTTAAACTTTTGTTTATATCTTTCCCTTTGCTATGGCTCTCCTTATATTTTTGTGTTGGGCTTCTTCAGAGTGCCGGGATGAGAAATTTGCTTGCACAAGACTCTACTCTGTGCATCGGCCAGTCAAGCAATGCATTCATCAGTTATGCTTTACCAGGTAAGGAAGCCCAGACTACCCAGAGAACATCTCCCATGATAGTGTTTTCATGCCAACAACTATTTACTGAGTACCCACTATGGCATTTCAGTCTTTGGAGGGGCAGAAGATTTTAACATAACTCTTCTAGCTATTCCTGAAGGGGCCAGACAGAACTTGGAGTCTGAATGGAGATATATTGAGAACAAGCTAACAAGTTCAGATGCTGGAGGGCAAATAAAGGCATGGGCTGGAGGAAGGATAGTCATGGGGGAAACACAGGTTTGTTGAATTTAGTACCTCATAGCAAAAGGCTAGAATAAAAGACCCAAGTCTAAGGTAGAAAATGGTGGGGAGGGGTAAGTATTAAGCTTTATTCTAGGTGGAGTGTGTAGAGTGTCACTAAGAAGAATAATTAATATCATTTTCTGAAATATTCAAGGAAATTCAGATAAGAAAGAATGGGGGGCCTGAACAGGCAGTGGCACAGTGGATAGAGCATTGGAATGGGATGCGGAGGATCCAGGTTTGAAACCCTGAGGTGACTGGCTTGAGCGCAGGCTCACCAGCTTGAGCGCAGGGTCGTTGGCTTAAGTGTGGGATCATAGACATGACCCCATGGTTGCTGGCTTGAGCCCAAAGGTCACTGGCTTGAAGCCCAAGGTTGCTGACTTGAGCAAGGGGTCACTCGCTCTGCTGTAGCCCTACAGTCAAGGCACATATGAGAAAGCAATCAATGAACAACTAAAGGAGACTAAGGAGCCACAATGAAGAGTTGATGCTTCTCATCTCTCTCCCTTCCTGTCTTTCTGTCCCTACCTATCCCTCTCTCTGTCTCTGTAAAAAAAAAAAAAAAAAGAAAAGAAAAAAAGAAAGAAAGAAAGAATAGGGAATACAGGAATTGAATAAGCATCTTAGGCCTAGCTACTTCTCCCTCTGAATGCTTTTTTTCTGTCTCCTTCCTTAACCATGACTTTGGGACTCTGGCAGCTTACGACGCATGTACATCATCAACAAGGAGATTTGTTCCCGCCTTGTCTGTAAAGAGCATGAAGCTATGAAAGGTAAGATGATGTCTATGTTTTTAGTAGGGGAAGGGACAGGTATGAGAGAGGTAGATAGGGCACAATGCTAATGGACCCAAAGTCTGGCTTTGGAGGAGGGCTTTAAGCCACCCCTTCACTCCCATTAGTCCCTGCCCCACCAAGTTAATCCAAATAAGTGATGTAAGTAAAGCAGCATACTTAATATATAAACATAACCCTACCAAAAGTGCCCCTAGATCTCTTTCCAACTAGACTGTAACTCCCATGCTCTCCTGAATGTAGAGCTTTCAGAAGCTCTGGCTGCTTTGAAGATCATTCACTGGAGTTCCAGGAAAAAAAAGGCTGTCAGCCATCACAAATAATAGACTCTGCTAGTCTGCAGCCATGTTTGCAACTCTGAAAAACAGCAGCAACAACAAAAAAGCACATTAATTTGAAGACAATAATGTTTGGATAGAGCCATTAATTAAATTAGAAATACACTGGATATTTTGAAACTGGCTACATTATAAAGAGTCCACCACTTCCAAGCACCCTTTACATTGCTCATTGTGAAATTTCAGAGGTAGAGAAAGGTAGAAAGACTATGAGAACAATTAGAAGTGTCAAAAGTGTGGGACCATGTGTGGTGGAAACAAAGATATTTCTCACCTTCCCCATCACCACCCCCAGAGGTGGCTGTGGTTGGAGCGGGCACCACAGACCAGGGGCTTCTGACTCAGCGGCTTCTGACTCAGCGGCCGCCTGGCGGGGGCTCCTGAGTCAGAGCGGTACTTGACTTCGCAGGAGGAAACCTGCAGCTTGCTCTGCACAAGCCACCTGCAAGGGAAGCACCTTGAGATTGAGGATGAGTATTTGGGACTCTAGGCACTTTCAAGGATCTCTGGGGACCTAGCCAACTTAGCTCTTTGCACATAGTAAACACTTAAATATATATTGAGTGATTGAAACTCATTTTTTGGCTATTAGAAAAAGTGGGAACTAGATGTATAAAGAAAACTAACACTTACTGACACCTGTGGTAGGTACTTTGCATACATTATTTCATTTTCATTTTAATACTCAGGACTAAATTGTTGAGGGAGAGGTGTGAGTATGTGTGTGTGTGTGTGTGTGAGAGAGAGAGAGAGAGAGAGAGAGAGAGAGAGAGAGAGAGAGAGACAGAGAGAGACAGAGAGACAGAGAGAGGAACAGACAGGCTGGAAGGGAGAGAGATGAGAAGCATCAATTTTTCATTGTGGCTCCCTAGACTTCTTAGTTGTTCATTGATTGTTTTCTCATATGTGCCTTGATGGGGGGGGGGGGGCTACAGCCGATTCAGTGACCCCTTGCTCAAGCCAGCGACCTTGGGCTTCAAGCCAGTGACCTTTGGGCTCAAGCCAGGGACCGTGGTGTCATGTCTATGATCTCATGTTCAAGTCAGTGACCCCACGCTCAAGCTAGTCAGCCTGCAATCAAGCCGGTGACCTCAGGGTTTCAAACCTGGGTCCTTCATGTCCCAGTCCAATGCTCTATCCACTGTGCCACCACCTGGTCAGGCTTTTTTTTAATGCTTATTTTATAGAAAAAGATAGTGAAGTCAGAAAAGTTAAGAAAGTTCCTAGTAAGTGGTATATAACTAGTAAGTGGCAGTGCTGGGATTCTAGCTCAGATCTGTTTCTCCAACCTTTCCCTTTTACCACACTGCCATCCTCTCTTTCCCTTAAAACATGAGCCCTGCTTATTTCCTGCATTCTCATCCCATCATGCTCTGCTTCTCTTCTAGATGAACTTTGCCGGCAGATGGCAGGTCTGCCCCCAAGGCGACTCCGACGCTCCAACTACTTCCGACTTCCTCCCTGTGAAAATGTACATTTGCAGAGACCGAGTGGTCTGTGATCATCAAGGAAAAAGAAAAAAGAAAAAATGTGTGGGTGGGAGGAAGAGAGTGTTCTAGGAAGGGGAAATTCTGTCTAACCATTGTCAGCTGACCCATACACATGAGTATTTTTTAAACCAAACTCTGCAATGTTTAACTTTTGCCCCTACTCCTTGATTTTTCACCCAGACTGAAATATTTATCGCATTTTCGGTACTTATAATACAAAGTCTATATTACTGCATGGTTCCATGGCTTCCCAATATCATAGACATAGTAGATAAATGATGACCAGGTGGCTTATATACAAGCATTCTACATACAATTTCAAAGGAAAATAAACTTAATGTTGATAATATTTACTATTGAATCTGTCCAAGCTAGAGATTAAGGTGAAAGAAACTATTATTGTCTATTTTGGCTAGCCATAGAACTTCATTTACTTTCTTTTCAAAAGTTTCTGCTCTGGCTGGTTGACTAAGCAGTAGCCCATTGGCCCAGCGAGGGGAAGACCCAGGCTCAATTACCAGTCAGGACACACAGGAGAAGCGGCCATCTGCTTCTCCACTCTCCCCCTTCCCCTTCTCTCTTTCTTTCTCTCTCTTCCCCTCCTGCAACCATGGCTCAAATGAGTAAGTTGGCCCCAGGCACTGAGGATGGCTCCATGGCCTCACCTCAGGCACTGAAATAGCTCAGTTGCCAAGCAACAGCATAGCGGCTCCAGATGGGCAGAACATCAGCCCCAGACAGGTGTTGCGGGGTGGATCCCAGTTGGAGCGCATGCAAGAGTCTGTCTCTCTGCCTTCCTGCCTCTCACTTGATAAAAAGGAAAAAGAAAAAATTGTGATAATTTTTGTAGTCCTAGAAAATTCTCTAGAGCCAAGAGTTATACAATCCTACTAACAATATATAAAGACCCACAATGTTGTCTTCTGCTAAGCTCAGAGGCTGAGGTAAAGAGAGAGGAGCATGCCAGGTATGGAACTTGGACTCATGATTCCTTATTCAATATTTTTTTTAATTTCCATTGATTTGAGTTGGGGGGAGGGAGAGAGAGAGAGAGAAACATCAACTTGTTGCTCCACTTAGTTGTTTCATTTAGTTGCACACTCATTGGTTGCTTCTCATGTGTCCCCTCATGAGGAATTGAACCTGCAACCTTGGCCTGAGAGAGTCTATCCCCTAAGCCACCTGCACAGGGCCCCTATTCAATTTTTGATGCAGTTGTCCAATCAGCAATAGGGCTAAAAAGTAAGTCTCATTTTTTTACTCATTTAGGGGAGTATCAGGGTTAGTCCATCTCCACAGGTTAACTAGACAACTAATGTCAAACCATATCACTGCTCTGAGTTTCTGTGAGTTGTTGCTACTTCTTCCATTCTCACCTCTTACCAAGATCTGTAGAAATGATTACACAAATAGATTCTGGAATAGCCTGATTGGGGGCCTCAGAAGGGCATTCAGACCTGAGCTCTACTAGGCAGGCATAAAGTTTACTGAGCGGCTTATAGAAAACAGGAAAAGAAGCACAATATTTAGATAATCCACGTCTTATCCTGGGTCTAGCAGTAAACAGGTAGCCTCAAAAAGTCACGATTCCTCATTAGGCCCTGGTTTAATTTCCCCATCTTAACGTAAAAGGATTTAATTTATACTAGTTCTAAGATTTCTTTTAATTCTATGATTCTCAAGATTTAAAAGCATTGTTCATATTTCTTGAAGCTTAGAGATGCAGTCTAATTCACAACAAACATGTCTGCTTTATAAGGAGGGAAATATTTATAGGAGGTCCTATATTTAATGGACCGCAGTCCACAATAAAAAAAAAAAGAACAAAATCTCACTAGAGTGATAAATTACATATATGGACCTTACATCTGAATAATTTAGTAACCTTATAAAACCAATGGAATTCAAGTAGGAACTAGGAGTCTTTGAAACAATCAGTTACATATGACAGAATGCCACTCGGCAAGGAGTGAATTTCACATTACTGAGGAAACCACCTAATGGGGATTGGATTCTTGCTGTTAGGAAGCAGTTTAGTTTAATGGAATTTGCACAACTAATTAAAAGAAAATGTTGGAGGGGGGGACCCAGAGCATATAATCTCTGCTCCACAGCCTCTAGAAGTAAATGTACTCATATATACACGGAAATATTAGATGCATAATGTAGTCTTTGTAGAGAAATCTAATAGACACAGTTTCCAAGAATCATGTCAGAATGTCTTCATGAACTTGACCCTCATATTGTATATTGAACAAGAGGTAGTGTTCCCACCAGAAAGCACCTCAATCCCAGTATTGTATCTATTACAAATTAAATATTTTAAAATAATATTTTTCCCAATTTCCTTCTCAGAGGAGAGAAGTGTTGTGTCTGGTTATTTCTTTTCTATTTTATGTTTAGAAAGACCTGAATCTAAGCTTTTATCCCACTTTGAATGTACCAACTGCTCAAATTTCTTTATTCTTCTATTTTCTATTGTATCTTTCTTCACTCCATAACTTTACCATTGGTTCTCCAACATTCCAAATTTATTTACTCTCCTCCGGATGCAGCCATCTCAGTTTACCAGAAAATTCTTTCTCTTTTCTGCCCCTTCAAGACCAACTGTCTTGCAAAGTGGAAGTTTATGTTTTATTTTCACTCCTCTTTTGCAGGATCAGATTCCTGTGTTTTGCCACTTTTTCATTGTTCTTAGGTTCTCTGCCTCTTTTACTCTTCTTGATATTTAAACTAACATTTCTTTTCTTTTCTTTTTGTGACAGTAGACAGAAAGAGGGACAGACAGGAAGGGAGAGAGATGAGAAGCATCAATTCTTCGTTGTAGCTCCTTTGTCTCCTTAGTTATTCATTGCTTGCTTTCTCATACATGCTTTGACTGTGAGGCTATAGCAGAGTGAGTGACCCCTTGCTCAAGCCAGTGACCTTGGGCTCAAGCCAGCAACCTTTGGTCTCAAGCCAGTGACCATGAGGTCATGTCTATGATCCCATGCTTAAGCCAGTGAACTTGCGCTCAAGCTAGCAACCTCGGGGTTTCAAACCTGGGTCCTCTGTGTCCCAGTTCGATGCTCTATCCACTGTGCCTCTGCCTGGTCAGGCAAAACCAACATTTCTAACTCACTTCCCAGTCTTTCTTACCTCATCCTTATAAAGCCTTACTTTCCTTTATAGCTTTCCCCTAAGAATGGTCCCAGGTGAAATTTTCTAGGGGGTTGTTTTTGGCCCCAGTTCTTTCCTTCTGTGCTCTCTTCCCCATTAGCAGAGTCCCACTCACCTCCTTTTTGTTATGGGTTTTGTTTTGTTATTACCCTTGACCTTGATGTTCCAGTTTTCTTTCCTCACTACTCCCATGAGAAGATTTGAAAACCTTTTACTCTTTAAGTTATTAATATTAGATAGTAGGCTCACCTTCCTACCTATAAATTTCACCCTTATTTTCTCTTCCAAAATTGAGTTGATCCTATTCTGAACCTAACTTTTCCCATATCTGTATTTCACACTTATGACTGAAGAAAGTTCTCCTTTCTTCTTGAATGAACACATTCTGGAAGTTCAAGTGTGCACTGGACTTTCTAAATATAGTTTCATGCACACTTTCTCTGAGTATTCTTTTGACTTATAGGCAGATGGTGCAAACCCCAGCTAGTCTCTCACTCTGGGCCTTGCTTTTGATGACATCAAGCAGTATATGTTGCTAGCCACAAGCTCTGCCCTCCTCTGCTTCAGGGTGCTGTGGCAAAAGTTGAATGTTTAACCACATGCTTTACACCTGGTCAGAAAGTGCAAGCAACTTGCACCCTTTAAGTGTCCCCCTTCCTCTGTACTGAAGCAGCTGCCACACAGGGAAGAAAGCAATCTGGAAAGAAACAGAAAAGAAGCTAGAAGAGCACCAGGGATAAGAAGCTGGGAGGGTAATGATAGGCTGACATCAGGGCAGGGGAACCAGGAGACAAGGTGATGGGAATTCACAAAGCTGTATGGGAGAAGGGAACGTGGAAAGTGTGGTGGAGAGAGCCTGAGCAATCTGTCACCTTATTGGGTTGAATGGGAGGCTATTGGGAACACAATGGAAGAGAGACAGGACTGTCCTTACAGTTCTGTCAACTCAGGGAAGCAGAGATTTGGTTTAAAACACAACACTCTAATAAAAACCAAAATCCTTATAGCTTTTAGCATTTTCACCAACCTAGCATCAGCGAAAGTGACTTGCTGAGTTTCTCGGTGGGGGAGAAACAGGTGGGTGCAGTTGTTTTTTCTAAAAGCCAGTCAAGCAAGCCAGAAGCATCAGTCAAACGACAACTTCTGGGCAGAACCTAAGTTGAAAAAGCAAATGTTTATATAAATAGAGGTGCAAAACCCATATCTTCCTGTTGACAAATCAAGCTTCGCCTCACTTCAAACCCTCAAATTTTTAAAAAAATAGTTGATTATGGCATTTTTTTCAACATGTCCAATCACTTTCAATAAGGTTCTAGTATTTTCCTAACCTAGGGGCCCTGCAGGTTTTTTTTCCCTTTATCTCTAGTGTTTTTCTCTTCCCTTTAATTTTGTTTTGTTTTGTGCATTTACTTAGGCATACATCTATACTGTGTGGCTTTAGAGTGTACTTTATTAAATTAGAAAATAATCCATAAAGATTGAGTTGAGAAAGAAAGATCTCATAAATTTGTGTGAGATTCACCTCCTCTCCTAAACCCCTAATAAAAGGGAACAGATCAGCTTTGAGCAAGTATAAGAAAATACTATCATGGAAAACAACCTGAACTGTATTTAAGGGGTTGATGGCCAGCCACTGAGGCATCAACTTCGTCATTATATACTGTTTCCTAACATGTTGTTCTGTCTCAAATGGTCAAACCCAGGTGTTACAAATAGGGTAAATTAGAACTGCACAGAAAAACATTGCTTCCAACCTACCAGTGTCAACCAGGGATGCTGAGGTCACAGGTTCGAAACCCTGAGATCACTGGGTTGAGCTGAGGGTCGTCAGCTTGAGTGTGGGATCATCGACATGATCCCATGGTCGCTGGTTTGAGACTAAGGTCACTGGCTTGAGCAAGGGGTCACTGGCTCAGCCTGAGGCCCCCAGTCAAGGCACATATGAGAAGCAATCAGGGAACAACTAAAGTTCCACAACTACAATTGATGCTTCTCATATCTCTAATCTTTCTCTCTTGCTGCTAAAACATTTTTTTAAAAAAGCATTGCTTTCGCCTGACCAAGTGGTGGCGCAGTGGATAGAGCATCAGACTGGGATGCGGAGGACCCAGGTTCGAGACCCCGAGGTCGCCAGCTTGAGCGCGAGCTCATCTGGTTTGAGCAAAGTTCACCAGCTTGGACCCAAGGTCTCTGGCTTGAGCAAGGGGTTACTCGGTCTGCTGAAGGCCCCTGGTCAAGGCACATATGAGAAAGCAATCAATGAACTAAGGTGTTGCAACAAAAAACTAATGATTGGTGCTTCTCATCTCTCTCCTGTTCTGTCTGTCTGTCCCTATCTATCCCTCTCTATGACTCTCTCTCTGTCCCTGTAAAAAAAAAAAAAAAAGCATTACTTTCATTTGTATAAAATTACATCCATATATGTATCCATCCATTCTTTAAAATAGATGAAATTTTTGGAAGAAGAGAGATAAAGTAATATTAATACAAATAAACTTATAAAATGTGTAATATTAACATCAAAATCAATATATATTGAAAGTAAAACTTACTATAAAACTGTTCATATAAAATCATAAACAATAGCTGCTTCATTAAGAGAAACCAATTTTGCCTGACCTGTGGTGGCACAGTAGATAAAGTGTTGACTTCACCTAGAGATGTTTTCTCTGAACATATGTACCCTGATTTATCAATGTCACCCCATTAAAATTAATTTTTTTAAAAAAGCATTGACCTGGGATGCTGAGGTTGCCAGTTCGAAACCCTGCACTTGTCTGGTCAAGGCACATATGGGAGTTGATGCTTCCTGCTCCTCCCCCCTTCTCTCTCTCTCACTCTCTCTCCTCTCTAAAATGAATAAATTTAAAAAAAGAGAGAGAAACCAATTTCTTTGTTGCAATAAGTAATCTCTAAATTTATAAAGTTAAATAAATATGTTCTTTTATGTTGGCATTATCTTAGAAAAGCTGAGAAAGATATGACATAGCATAATAATTGATCACTAAAGTACAATAATTCATAAATTAAATTATAAATTTAATTCATAATTAAAGTACAATTCATAAGAATCACTATATATTCTAATGACATGGAGCAAGGATAATTTCTCTCTTACTACATAACTAAAAAATATTATTATCATTTATGCACAGAACATCTAGACTTCAAATTGACACAGTTCTAACTATAATAAAACATGTTGGAGAGGGAAAATGGCAATGGAGTAGGCAGACATTACAATTCCCACCTCCCAGAACCAAAGTGGATTACAACTTAATTTAGAAACAATTATCTTGAAAAAGCAACTTTAGACTAAATTAAGAGGAATCTATAACCAAGCATCACCAAAGGAACTGAACTGGTAGGAAAGGTGGAGATGTGGAAAGAGCTGCCTCCCTCCCAAGAGCGAGGGGCAGCCCAGAGGGTCTCTCACAGCAGGGTGGGTTGCCCAGAGAGTTGTGGGCCCTCAGCCACAGGACCAGAACCCCAGCCTGGAGCCCCAGAGACTAGAGGAGGCATACAAACAGTATTTATCTGAAAGAAGAGCTGGGTTACTGTTTGCAAGAGGGAGACAGAACTCTCAGACCCAGGCTCTGTCTTAAAGGGACCATGCAGAAAGGGACTCATTCACAGCCACTTACTGGGGCTCCAGGAGTGGGGAGCACCAAGAGGACTGGAGTTGTGAGAGGAGAGTGTAGCCTCAGGGGCACAGGGAAAGACTGTGGGAAACAGCCACCTGGACCTCTGTACTGAGTCACTCCCCAAACCTAAAGTGGCCATTTTTCCTGGGAAAACCAAGCAAGTAAAGGGAAACAATTACCCCACCCACCAGAGGCTCTCCTGCTCCAGTCAGTGCAGAGAGACAGAAGCAGGGGGCGCATCAGGGAGACAGGTTTTGAGTGCTGAGGTCTGGGTTACACACCCTCCCACCTACAGAGTACCCTCTGAAGGGTGAGAGGGCCCAGCTGCAGCAGCTGACACGGCGCTTGGCCCATGCGGCAGATAGAGGCAGAGCCCAGCAAGGCAGCCCATGTGGTGGCGGTGGGAGGAGGAGCCTGGAGAGGCATCACATGCGCCACATAGGGCAAAGCTCGAGCCTGGCCAGGCAGTGGTGCAGTGGATAGAGTGTCAGACTAGGATGCCGAGGACCCAGGTTCAAGATCCTGAGGTCGCCAGTTTGAGCATGGGCTCATCTGGCTTGAGCAAAGCTCACCAGCTTGGACCCAAGGTCACTGGCTCAAGCAAGGGGTTACTCGGTCTGCTGAAGGCCCACAGTCAAGGTACATATGAGAAAGCAATCAATGAACAGCTAAGGTGTCGCAATGAAAAACTGATGATTGATGCTTCTCATCTCTCTCCATTCCTATTTATCCCTCTCTCTGACTCACTCTCTGTCTCTGTAAAAAAATAAAATAAAAAGAGGGCAAAGCCCAGAAAGGCAGCCCATGTGCCCACGGAGGGCGGTACCCAGTGGCCCACATGACGAAGGAGAGGGGCAGATCCAGAAGAGACGTCCCTCACGCCTGCAGGGGGTGGAGCCTGGAGAGGCAGCCTGTGCTACCAAGGGAGGCAGAGCCCAGCAAGGCGAGGAGTCCCCCCCACCAGTAGAGCAGCTCAAGCTGCAGCCTGCGAGCCCACGCTGGTGCCTGAATGCCCAAGGAGGCAGAAGCAGTGGGGGCCAGTGGAAAGACTACACTTCAGGAATAGAGAGGCCACACACACTGGCCAAGAGTGGATAAAAGCCAGCCTAGGAGGGCAGCTGATATTTACAATGGCATCAGGGCCCAGCAGAGGCAGCCACAAATTCTGGAGCACCTGTAGCTCCAAGAATGTTGCTAAGGGCCAGTCAAAAGTAGTGACCCCCACTAATCTGCTCCAGATTCCAACCAGGGATGTCCAGGGCTGGTACATCCAGTGGCCAGATACAAAAAGCATCAGCTCATGACCAAACAACCCTAGTGAGAGTGGTATCTTAAGGAAAGGCTCCTCACACCTGATCCACCTAAGGCATAGAAAACACTGTCACAAACAGCCAAAAGAGAAGTAGCAGCATACAAGTAGCCCACAGGGGATTACAAACAGCTGAAGCCAACTCAAGAAGATCTAGAAACAACACAACTGAAAGCTGGAGGCAGACAACACCAACCATATACTCAGCTAGCTATACAAACAGCACATCCAAAGTAGCAGTCTATACAAAGACAAAATAAGAAGACAGAGAAATACAGTTCAAATGAATCAACAAGAAAAATCCCAAGAAAAAGAACAGAATGAGATGGAACTAACCAAGATACCAGAGCAGAGTTTAGAATAATGATTGGTAGGATGTTCAAGAATCTTAGAGCAACAACAGATGGACAAAATGAGCACCTAAACAAAGAGATAGCAGGCATCAGAAAGGACATTGAAATCATAAAAAAGAATCAGACAAAAATGACAAACACAATATCAGATATGAAGATAGTATACTATAAAAAATTAAAAGCAGGCTGGATGAAGCAGAGGATCGAATCAGTAATTTAGAGGACAAGATAAGCAAAATCACGGAAGCAGAACAGCAAAAAGAAAAGAGGATCAAAAAGTCTGAGGAAAATCTAAGAGAGCTCTATGACAACATGAAAAAAACCAACATCCACATAATAGGAGTTCCTGAAGAAGAAGAGAAAGAACAAGGGATAGAGAACCTGATTGAAGAAATCATAGCTGTGAAAACTCCCCTAAATGGATGCAGAAAAAAGTCACACAAGTTCAAGAAGCACAGAGAATTCCATTAAAGAAGAACCCAAAGAAACCTAAGCAATACACATTATAATTAAAATACCAAAGTTAAGAGATAAAGAAAGAATACTAAAAGCTGGAAGAGAAAAGCAGTAAATCACCTACAAAGGAGACCCCATAAGGATGACATCTAACTTTTCAAAAGAAACACTTGAGGCCAGAAGGGAATGGCAAGAAATATTCAAAGTAATGAAGAACAAGAGCCTACAACCAAGACTTCTTTATCCAGCAAAGCTATCATTTAAAATTGAAGGAGAAATAAAAAGCTTCCCAGACAAAAAAAGAAAACTCAAGGAATTCATTGCAACCAAACTAATGCTGCAAGAAATGTTAAGGGGCCTGATGTAAACAAAACAAAGGGGGGAGGGAATCTAGTAAAAGAGGAATGTAGATTTAAGGAATAAAATGGCAATAAACAACTACATATCAATAATAACCTTAAATGTAAATAAATCAATGTTCCAATCAAAACACATAGTGTAGCCACATGAATAAGAAAGCAGGACCCATACATATGCTGTCTATAAGAGACCCACCTCAAAACAAAAGATACACAGAGACTGAAAGTAAAGGGATGGAAAAAAATATTTCATGCAAATGAAAATGAAAAAAAAGCTGAAGTATCGATAACTTATATCTGACAAAATAGACTTTAAAACAAAGGTGGTGGTGCAGTGGTTAGAGCGTTGGACTGGGATGCAGAAGGACCCAGGTTTGAGACCATGAGGTCGCCAGCTTGAGTGTGGGCTCATCTGGCTTGAGCAAAAAGCTCACCAGCTTGGACCCAAGGTCACTGGTTCCAGCAAGGAGTTACTCAGTCTGCTGAAGGCCCCCAGTCAAGGCACATATGAGAAAGTAATCAATGAACAGCTAAGGTGTCGCAGCAAAAAACTGATGATTGATGCTTCTCATTTCTCTTCATTCCTGTCTGTCTGTCCTTATCTATCCCTCTCTCTGACTCTTTCTCTGTCCCTATATAAAAAAAAACACAACAATAACAAAAAACAAAGGCTATAGTAATGGATAATGAAGGTCACTACATAATGATAAAGGGAGCAATTCAACAGGAAGATATAACCATTATAAATATCTATGCACCTAATATAGGAGCACCTAAATATATAAAGCTGATTTTGATGAACATAAAGGGCAAGATCAACAGCAACACTATAATAGTAGATTTAATACCCCACTAACATCACTGGATAGATACTCAAAAAAAATTAACAAAGAAACATCAGACTTAAAGGACACACTAGATCAACTGGATTTAACAGATATCTTCAGAACCTTTCACCATAAAGTAGCAGAATATATATTCTTTTCAAATATTCATGATACATTCTCTAAGATAGACCACATGTTAGGACACAAAACGAGTCTCAGTAAATTTAAGAAGATTGAAATCATATCAAGCATCTTCTCAGATCACAATGGCATAAACTAGAAATCAACTACAATAGAAAAACTGAAAAACACTCAAACACTTGGAAACTAAATAGCATGTTATTAAATAAAGAATGGGTCAACAATGAGATCAAGGAAGAAATCGAAATTTTCCTTGAAAGAAATAAAAATGAACATACATCAACTCAAAATCTATGGAACACAGCAAAAGCAGTTCTGAGAGGGAAGTTCATAGCAATACAGGCATACCTTAAGAAGCTAGGAAAAGCTCAAATAAACAAGTTAACCCTGCGTCTAAAAGAACTAGAAGAAGAACAGCAAGTAAAGCCCAGAGGAAGTAGAAGGAATAAAATAATAAATATCAGAATGGAAATAAATTACTTAGAGGCTAAGAAAACAATACAGAAGATCAATGAAACCAAGAGCTGGTTCTTTAAAAAGGTAAACAAGATTGATGAACCTTTAACCAGACTCACCAAAAAAAAAAAAGAGAGAAGACTCAAATGAATAAAATTAGAAATGAGAGTAGAGAAGTAACAACTGACACAGCAGAAATACAAAGGATTTTAAGAAAATACTATGAAAAACTGTACGCCAAAAGATTAGACAATCTACGTGAAATGGACAAATTTCTTGAAACATATAATCTTTCAAAAATCAATCTGGAAGAATCAGAAAACCTAAACCAACTGATTACAACAAATGAAATTGAAAGAGTTCTCAAAAAACTCCCAACAAACAAAAGCCCTGGGCCAGATGGCTTCACAGGCGAATTCTACCAAATATTCAAAGAAAAACTAACTCCTATCCTTCTCAAGCTATTTCAAAAAATTCAAGAGGAGGAAAGACTTCCAAACTCCTTTTACGAGGCAAGCATAATTCTGATTCCAAAACCAGGCAAAGACAATACAAAGAAAGAAAACTATAAGCTAATATCCTTGATGAACTTAGATACTAGAATTCTCAACAAAATATTAGCAAACCAGATCCAGCAACATACATCATGAAGTAGGATTTATTCTGGGGAGGGAAGGCTGGTACAATATTTGCAAATCAATCAATGTGATTCATTACATAAACAAAAGGAAGGAGAAAAATCACATGATTATATGAATACATAATGAAGTGGGATATATTCTGGGGAGGGAAGGCTGGTACAATATTTGCAAATCAATCAATGTGATTCATTACATAAACAAAAGGAAGGAGAAAAATCACATGATTATATGAATAGATGCAGAAAAAGCATTTGATAAAATCCAGCACCCATTTATGATAAAAACTCTCAGCAAAGTAGGAATACAGGGAGCGTACCTCAACATAATAAAGGCCATCTATGACAAACCAACAGCCAAAATCATACTCAATGGGCAAAAATAAAAAGCAATCCCCTTGAGATCAGGAACAAGACAGCAGTGGCACCTTTCACCACTCTTATTCAACATAGTTCTGGAAGTCCTAGCCACAGCAATCAGACAAGAAGAAGAAATAAAAGGCATCCAAATTGAAAAAGAAGTAAAACTATCATTATTTGCTGATGATATGATACTGTACATAGAAAACCCTAAAGTCTCAGACAAAAAACTACTGGACCTGATAAAGGAATTCAGCAAGGTGGCAGGATATAAAATTAATACTCAGATATCAGAGGCATTTTTATTCACCAACAATGAACTGTCTGAAAAAGAAATTATAAAAACAATCCTTTTTACTATTGCAACAAAAAAATAAAGTACCTAGGAGTAAATTTACCCAAGGAGGTAATAGACTTGTACTAGGAAAATTATAAAACACTGATAAAAGAAATCAAGGAAGATACAAACAAGTGGAAGCGTATACCATGTTCATGGATAGGAAGAATAAACATCATTAAAATGTCTATATTGGCCCTGGCGGGTTGGCTCAGTGGTAGAGCATCGGCCTGGCGTGTGGGGGACCCGGGTTCGATTCCCAGCAAGGGCACATAGGAGAAGCACCCATTTGCTTCTCCACTCCACCCCCCTCCTTCCTCTCTGTCTCTCTCTTCCCCTCCCGCAGCCAAGGCTCCATTGGAGCAAAGATGGCCCGGGCACTGGGGATGGCTCCTTGGCCTCTGCCCCAGGTGCTAGAGTGGCTCTGGTCGTGGCAGAGCGATGCCCCAGAGGGGCAGAGCATCGCCCCCTGGTGGGCAGAGCGTCGCCCCTGGTGGGCGTGCCGGGTGGATCCCGGTCGGGCGCATGCGGGAGTCTGTCTGACTGTCTCTCCCCGTTTCCAGCTTCAGAAAAATACAAAAAAAAAAATGTCTATATTACCCAAAGCAATCTATAAATTCAATGCAATTCTCATTAAAATACCAATGACATACTTCAAAGATATAGAACACATATTCCAAAAATTTATATGGAACCAAAAAAGAACACGAATAGCCTCAGCAATCTTGAAAAAGAAGAATAAAGTGTGGGTATCACACTTCCTGATATCAAGTAAGTTATACTACAAGGCTATTGTACTCAAAACAGCTTGGTACTGGCATAAGAACAGGCATATAGATCAATGGAACAGAACAGAGAACCCAGAAATAAACCCGCACCTTTATGGACAATTGATATTTAACAAAGGAGGTAAGAGCATACAATGAAGTAAAGACAGTCTCTTTAACAAATGGTGTTGGGTAAATTGGACAGGTACACGCAAAAAAATGAAACTAGACCACCAACTTACACCATTCACAAAAATAAACGCAAAATGGATAAAAGACTTAAATGTAAGTCATGAAACCATAAACATCTTAGAAGAAAACATAGGCAGTAAGCTTTTCGACATCTCTTGCAGCAATATATTTGCTGATTTATCTCCACTGGCAAGTGAAATAAAGGACAGGATGAACAAATGGAACTATATCAAACTAAAAAGCTTTTGGACAGCTAAAGACAATACAAACAACAAAAGACAAACCACACAATGGGAGAACATATTCACCAATACATCTGATAAGGGGTTAATAACCAAAATTTATAAAGAACTTGTAAAATTCAACACTAGGAATATAAACAATCCAATCAAAAAATGGGCAAAAGAAATGAATAGACACTTCTCCAAAGAGGACATACAGATGGCCAATAGGCAGATGAAAAAAAATGTTCAACATCATTAACCATTAGAGAAATGCAAATTGAAACCACAATGAGATATCACCTCACACCAGTCAGAATGGCACTCATTAACAAAACAACACATAATAAGTGCTGGCGAGAATGTGGGGAAAAGGGAACCCTCCTGCACTGCTGTTGGGAATGCAGACTGGTGCAGCCACTGTGGAAAACAATATGGAGATTCCTCAAAAAATTAAAAATGGAACTGCCTTTTGACCCAGCCATCCCACTTTTAGGAATATATCCCAAGAACACCAAATCACTGATTCAAAAGAAGAAATGCACTCCCATGTTTATGGCAGCATTGTTTACAATAGCCAAGATCTGTAAAGCAGCCCAAGTGTCCATCAGTGGACAAGTGGAGCCTGCCCAGGCAGTGGCACAGTGGACAGTGGACAAGTGGATTAAAAAGCTGTGGAATAGAATATACACAATGGAATACTATGGGGCCATGAAAAAGAAGGAAATCTTACCTTTTGCGACAACATGGATGGACCTGGAAAGTATTATGTTAAGTGAAATAAGCCAGGCTGAGAAAGAAAAATATCATATGACCTCACTCATTTGAAAAATCCAATGATTAATGTGAACTTAGGAATGGAATAGAGGCAGAGGCAGGATCAAAGGGACCAGAGGGAAAGAGGACAGAGGGAAAGGGGATGAGAGGATGGGATCAGAGAAGGGAAAGAGAATGGTGAAATTATATATACATAACACAGCATTATAGAGAGCAGAAAAGCAAATCCTGGAAGGAAGTGGCGAGGGTGTTGAGGGGAGCAGGGTAAGGGGAATGTTGCAGGAAACATGGAGGGGGGGATGTAGTCTGCTGGACTCTTGAATCTATGTAAACACAATAAATTAAAATCAATAAAAAATAAAAATAACATATTTTTATCATCTTGTTTATCTAAATATAAAAGAATTGGTGTTTCAGGGCCAGCCCTATCATGGCACTCACTAATCATATGACATTAAATGAATAACTGTTCAACTGTAAATTGCTGGCAATACATCTGTGGTTCTTCTGGGTGATTAAGTTTTGGATTAGTGTCTAATTGTGCTGAAGTAGTTGACTCTTCCTGCCCGCCTCTGCTAACAAAGGAAGAGATATTCGCTGGTACTGTTAGCCAATGTGTAGATGAATGAGGGGTGGGGGAAGGATGTGGGCACCAAGGGGAGGAGGAGGAAACCCTGCTGAATTACATACTAAAAGAATTTGGAGCTGCTGATACAATCAGGGACTTCTTAACAATGGGGATTCATTCAGAGAAATGTGTTGTTAGGTGATTTCATAGCCTGTATATCATGTTACTATAGAAAAAAATGTGAGATTAAATGAATTACTAGAGAAAAAATAATGCAATCAAGACACTCAGTGGAGAGGACCTGAACAGACACTTCTCCCAAGAGGACATATAAATGGCCAACAGATATATGAAAAGACATTCAGCTTCACTAGCTATTCGAGAAATGCAAATCAAAACTACAATGAGAGGTCCTGGCCGGTTTGCTCAGTGGTAGAGCAGTGGCCCGGTGTGAGGAAGTCCTAGGTTCGATTCTCAGCCAGGGCACACAGGAGAAGCACCCATCTGTTTCTCCACCCTTCCTCCCCTCCTTTCTCTCTATCTCTCTTTTCCCCTCCCGCAGCCAAGGCTCTATTGGAGCAAAGTTGGCCTGGGCACTAAGGACGGCTCCATGGCCTCTGCCTCAGGTGCTAGAATGGCTCCGTTTCAATGGAGCAACTTTCCAAATGGGCAGAGCATCGCCCCCTAGTGGGCTTGCTGAGTGGATCCTGGTCGGGCACATGCGGGAGTCTATCTCTCTGCCTCCCTGCTTCTCACTTCAGAAAAATTTTTTTAAAAAACTACAATGAGATACCACCTGACACCTGTTAGATTGGCTATTATCAACAAGACGGGGAATAACAAACGTTGGAGAGGCTGTGGAGAAAAAGGAACCCTTATTCATTGCTGGCAGGAATGCAAATTAGTACAACCATTATGGAAGAAAGTATGGTGGTTCCTCAAAAATTTAAGAATAGTATTACCATATGACCCAGCAATCCCTCTACTGGGTATCTACCCCAATAAACTCAAAAACATTAGTACATAAAAACACATGCATCCCCATGTTCATTGCAGCATTGTTCACAGTGGCCAAGACATGGAAACAACCGAATATCCCTTAATAGAGAATTGGATAAAGAAGAAGTAGTACATATACACAATGGAATACTACTCAGCCATAAGAAATGATGGGGCCTGACCTGTGGTGGCGCAGTGTATAAAGCATCGACCTGGAAATGCTGAGGTCACCGGTTTGAAACCCTGGGCTTGCCTGGTCAAGGCACATGTGGGAGTTGATGCTTCCAGCTCCTCCCCACCTTCTCTCTCTGTCTCTCTCTCTTCCTTTCTCTCTCCTCTCTAAAATGAATAAATAAAATTAAATTAAAAATTTTTTTAAATAAAAAAAAATGATGACAGAGGGTCATTTATGACAACATGGATAGACCTTGAGAATATTATACTGAGTGAAATAAGTAAATCAGAAAAAGCTAAGAACTGTATGATTTCACACAAAGGTAGAATATAAAACTGAGACTCATAGACATAGATAAAAGTGAAGTGGTTACTAGGAGGAGGAAAGTAAAGAGGGACAACTATATAGTGACAGAAAATGATTTGACTTTGGGTGATGGGTATACAATATAATCAAGAGTTCAAATGCTATAGAAATGTTTACCTGAAACCTATGTACTCTTATTGATCAATGTCACCATGTTAAAGTTAACTTTCTAAATAAAATTTTTTAAAAAAAAATACACTCAGTAAACACGAGATAGTGTGAGGCTGCTGCCATGTAACAGGGCACACTGCTTACAGCAAACTTTTTTCTATGAGTAGAAAAAGTACGCCAAAATAAGAATAGCTCTGGCCAGGTAGCACAGTTAGTTAGAGCATCATCCCAATATGCCAAGGTTGTGGGTTTAATCCCTGGTCAGCGCACATTTAAAAGTCAACCAATGAATGCATAAATAAGTGGAACAACAAATCAATGTTTCCTCTTTCTGTCTCTCCCTCCTTTCCACTCTATCTAAAATCAAAAAAAAAATTTTAATTAGAAAAAATAGCCTGGCCTGTGGTGGTGCAGTGGATAAAGTATCAACCTGGAACTCTGAGGTCATTGGTTTGAAACTCTGGGTCTGCCCAGTCAAGGCACCTGTGGGAGTGGATGCTTCCTGCTCCTACCCCCTTCTCTCTTCTTTCTCTCTCTCTCTTTCTCTCTCCCTCTTTCTCACTCTCTCCCTCCTCTCTAAAAAAAAAAATGAATAAATAAAATCCTTTGTAAAAAATTAGAAAAATAAAACAACCATAAGAAAAAAATAACTAGAAGAAGTATAGTATAACAAATACATAAACCAGCAACATAGTCATTTATAATTATCAAGAGAACCAAAGAAGAATTTGCCAAGAGAACCAAAGAAGAAGAATTTGCCAATATGATGCCAGCACTTTCTACAGCAGTGGGGAAATCAGATTGCAATGACTACTAGGGACTATTTAGACAGAAATGTAGTATGAGAACACATTTGTAACACATTTTGTTACTAATCACAAAACTTTGAACCATAGGAACAGATAACTTATTGGTGATCACAATTTGTCTTTGAAATGTCTGGTCTTCTAAATATATCAGCTATTGTAAGATAATATTTTATAAAAACAGCTATCTTTCATGTACTAGGCAACATGTTGATTCACTTGTTTGCATTATTTTTTTAAAAAATTTATTGATTGATTTTAGAGGAGAAGAAAGGAGAGAGAGAGAAAGAGAGGGAGGGAGGTAAAGAGAAACATCAATCTGTATGTGCCCTGAGGGGAGATTGAACCTGCAACATTTACTATCAAGATGACGCTCTAAGCAACTGAGCTGTCTGGCCAAGACCTTGTTTGCATTACAGGAGATCCTTGGGTTAGAATAAAGTTTTATTCCTTATGACAGTGAAGTAACCTCAATTTTGGTGTAAGTCAAAACACACCCTAGCCCAGGGGTCGGGAAACTTTTTGGCAGAGAGACCCATGAATGCCACATATTTTAAAATGTAATTTCGTGAGAGCCATACACCGACCTGTGTACATTACGCATTGTTTAATAAAAAATTGGTGTTGTCCCGGAGGACAGCTGTGATTGGCTCCAGCCACCTGCAACCATGAACATGAGAAGTAAGAAATGAATGGATTGTAATACATGAGAATGTTTTATATTTTTAACATTATTTTTTTTATTAAAATTTGTCTGCGAGCCAGATGCAGCCATCAAAAGAGCCACATCTGGCTCACAAGCCATAGGTTCCCGATCCTTGTCCTAGCCTAACACAAACGGAACACTTGTGCTTTTACCGGTCCAAAATGGTGTAGGTGCCTGACCAGGCGGTGGCGCAGTGGATAGAGCATCGAACTGGGATGTGGAGGACCCAGGTTCGAGACCCTGAGGTTGCCAGCTTGAGCATGAGCTCATCTGGTTTGAGCAAAGCTCACCAGCTTGAGCCCAAGGTCACTGGCTCAAGCAAGGGGTTACTCGTTCTGCTGTAGCCCCACGGTCAAGGCACATATGAGAGAGCAATCAATGAATAACTAAGGAGCTGCAGCAAAGAATTGATGTTTCTCATCTCTCTCCTTTCCTGTCTGTCTGTATGTCCCTATCTGTCCCTCTCTCCAACTATCTCTGTCTCTGCCATAAATAAATAAATAAATAAACAAACAAACAAACAAAATGGTGTAGGTAAGCATACTGGGGGATGCCAACTCCCTTACTCATATGCTGCATTACTGCGTATTCTTCCTCTGTGCACAACCAAACTGGTTCACCCATGCAGCCTATAAGTACGATGCTAACAGTGTAAGCCAAAAAACTCATGTCTCAATTTAAGTTTTTATGGGAGTGAGCGCCATAAACTCAAAACAATGTATGTCAAGACTGTCATAACCTAACCTGAGGACCCCCTATACTTTAAAAAATTCTGCAAGATAGTTGTGTCAACTCTCTGAGCCTCAGTGCCTGAAAATTAGGATAATAATTCCTACCTGTTGGACTTAAATGAGATAATATATGCAACATGCTTAGCACAGAACCAGGCATAAAGTAAGTGCACAATAAAGGTTAGCTGTTATTATTTGTTCACATTTTACACATAAGAAAAATAAATCATAGGGTGTTAGGCAAGACCCTTTCTTTAGTGGAGATAGAATTCAAGCCTTTATGTGCTTGATTACAAAACCGAACTTTTCCCACTACCCTCTACTATATCTTGTACTTGCATGATAGATGGAGCTTCTTTAGTTCATTTTGCCACTCAGAATAACTCTCTTTCTTTAGGTTGTTGCCCAGCCCCCGGCTTTTGATGAGTTCTTGCTTAGGTGCTCTCTCAACCTCAGTAAGTGCTAGGCAGCCGCACAGCAGAAGCTGAGTGAGTAATTCCTGTATGTGTTTAAAGGCCTTTTCCCTCAACATCATATCCCAGAGAAATAAAGTAAAATGGCTGGCAGTAAACTGAGAAAAACAAAAATCAGGAAAAGCAGAAGTTGAAGCACTCCAACTCACATATTGGCCATAATGAAATCTCATCTTGTGCTTCTTGTCGTGAAGATGAACAGTGGTGAGGTCCGGATGTCCAAGACACAATATAGCCAACAGAGGCACAATTTCCAAGTCATATTGTTTTTGTTAAAAAATAAACAAACCAGCCTGACCAGGTGGTGGCACAGTAGATAGAATATCAGACTGGGATACAGAGGACCCAGTTTTGAAATCCCAAGGTCGCCAGCTTGAGAACAGGCTCATCCAGCTTGAGCACAGGGTCACTGGCTTGAGCGTGGAATCATAGACATGACTACATGGTCATTGGCTTGAGCCCAAGGTCAGTGGCTTGAGCAAGGGGTCACTCACTCTGCTGTAGACCCCCAGTCAAGGCACATATGAGAAAGCAATCAATGCTCAACTAAGGAGCCACAATGAAGAATTAATACTTCTCATCTCTCTCCCTTCATGTCTGTCTGTCCCTATCTGTCTCTCTCTTTCTCTCTCTGTCATCAAAAAGTAAATAAATAAAAATAAAAAATAAAAAAATAAATGAACCAGGCTGTCCTGGGGTTTTTCAAAAGGAGTTGATAAAGGAAAAAGGTAGTTAGTGGGAAAAATAACCTTGAAAAATAGCTAAATGAAACCCCACAAAATTGTTGTTGTTGTTTTTAAGATCTCACTGACTCCAAATCCCCAGGAATAAAATATAATATTGTAATGATAAAAAAAATGTACTTTTTCTTCTGTTAAAAGAAGAAAGGTAAATAAGAAGTAAAACTTTTGGAGAAATAGAATTGTTTTCTTATGCTGGACAAATCATACTTATTTAATATTTTTTTACAGTCTATGTAGCTATTTAACTCTCAATTTTGTTAGAAAAATAAAAATAAAAAAATAAACGAACCAGGCTGCCCTAAGGTTTTTAAGTTTACCTTAAAAAGCTTGTATAAGCCTGACCAGGCAGTGGTGCAGTAGATAGAGCATTGGACTGGGATGCAGAGGACCCAGATTCAAAACCCTGAAATCGCCGGCTTGAGCGTGGGCTCACCAGCTTGAGTGTGGGGTCGCTGACTTGAGCGTGGGATCATAGACATGATCCCATGGTCACTGGCTTGAGCCCAAGGGTTTCTGGCTTGAAGCTCAAGGTCACTGGCTTGAGCAAGAGGTCACTCTCTCTGCTGTAGCCCCCAATCAAGACACATATGAGAAAGCAGTCAATGAACAACTAAGGTGTCGCAACAAAGAATTGATGCTTCTCACCTCTCTCCCTTCCTGTCTGTCTGTCCCTATCTGCCCCTCTCTCTGACTCTCTCTCTCTCTCTCTGTCTCTGTCACCAAAAAATAATAAGCTCGTATGAAATTTAAATAACATGTCAATTTTATCTGTCACCATTGTTTTGTTATGAGCCATCACTCAAACCAGACTCAAACATAAAATGCACATCCCAATGGTCTTGTTCTCACTCCTGCTGTTCATCAGCTGGAAAAAGGATGAGAAATCTTTTATCAAGCATATTCCACATATTTCAGATACCGTGCTTTCACATTCACACATAGTAGCTAAGCAGATCCTTGGAATGACTCTATGAGGATAGAATCCTCTCTCTGAACTCATGAACTAAGTGGTGACACATGTCCTATTACTGGGATTATACCAGAGGGCAGGAGACAGATGTTCGGGATGCTTTACCAAGGACTCATGCTTTTTATGGAGAATTACTGAATCATTGTTTTTCAAACATTTTCCCTGTTAAACTGTAAAATATCTGAGGATAAAATCCCAAGCAACCCATGCTAGGTTGAATGGCTCTGGGATCCATGTTTTATCTTCAACATTCGTATGTGCTACACCAGCAACCACACTGTGAGACTGCCACCTGTGGGCTTACTCTACATACAGGGGAGAATTAAAAATCATTGAGATCTTCCATGTCGTGAGATCTTTTATTTTTTATATGAGGGTGGGAAAGGTTAATGGTGGAAAGTGGTAAGTGTAAGGAAAACTAATGTACATGTTTTAATCTACTCTTTTTATTTTAAATAAAAAGTACTGGTTTCTCCTAGTCTTTGGATAACTTTTATGTTCTAGGATAGCATGACATTCTTATCCTGGTTTTGACTTACTGCTTGCCATATTGCCATGCATTCTGAGTTAGGCCTATCCCCAGACATGCATAGTTAGAGAATAGGGCTAGATGAACACTAAGGTTCCCTCAACTTTGAGATACTATGATTCTGTAATTTTCAGATTTGCTCTTTATTAACATTTCATTCTTTCCTATTGTCATTTAAGCATAGTTTATTTTAAAGTGTGTAACAAAATTATCAAGTCTTTTGAGAACTTTAATATACATCATTGTTCCCCTTCAAAGCTTTGCCTTATGCTTTCTCACAACAGGCTTTCAAGCAATAGTAAATGAATGAATTTCAGTTTTCAAAGATGGTGCTCATAAGTCACTTCTATTTTTTTTAACATTTTTTAAAGACTTTATTCATTTTAGAGAGAAGAGAGAGAGAGAAAGAGAGAAGGAAGGAGGAGCAGGAAGCATCAACTTCCATATGTGCCTTGACCCGGAGTTTCTAACCAGCAACCTCAGCATTCCAGGTCAATGCTTTATCCACGGAGCCACCAGAGGTCAGGCACTTTTATTTATTATTTATTTTAGTGAGCAAGAAAGAAAGGGACGGACAGAGACAGACAGAAAGGGAGAGAGATGAGAAGCATCAGTTCTTTGTGGCACCTTAGTTGTTCATTGATGGCTTTCTTATATGTGCCTTGAGCAGGGGGCTATAGCCAAGCCAGTGACCCCTTGCTCAAGCCAGTGACCTTAGAGTTCAAGCCAGAGACCTCTGGGTCACGTCTATGATCCCACACTCAAGCCGGCAACCCCATGCTCAAGCTGGTGAGCCCGTGCTGAAGGCAACAACCTTAGGGTTTCCACTGTGAGTCCTCAGCATCCCAAGTCAATGCTCTATCCTCTCTGCACCACTGCCTGGTCAGGCCATAAGTAACTTTTAAAAGCACTTTTGAATTGACCCCAAAGGGGTAGAGCCTTAAAACAAACACAACAGAATATTTTTACTTTCCAGAGCCTTCATTTGCAAATACTGAGTATATAAAACATGTGTTGGAGAGGATATTTATGTAGTCTCTACACTAAAAAATAAGATTTTTCACCTGACCAGGTAGTGGCACAGTGGATGGGGCATCGGACTGGGACATAGAGGACCCAGGTTCAAAATCCCATGGTCGCCAGCTTGAGCACGAGCTCATCTGGCTAGAGCACAGGCACACCAGCTAGAGCATGGGGTCCCTAGCTTGAGCGTGGGATCATAGATATGACCCCATGGCTGCTGGCTGAGCCCAAAGGTCACTGGTTTGAGCAAGGGGTCACTCACTCTGCTGTAGCTGCCCAGTCAAGGCACATATGAGAAAGCAATCAATGAACAACTAAGGTGTCATAACGAATAATTGATGCTTCTCATCTCTCTCCCTTCCTGTCTGTCTGTCTCTATCTGACTCTCTCTCTCTCTCTCACTAAAAAAAAAAAAGATTTTCAAAAAAGAAGGAAATATTGCCTGACCAGGTAGTGGTGCAGTGAATAGAGTGTCGACCTGGAACAACCCAGGTTCGAACCCTGAGGTCACCTGACCTATGGTGGCACAGTGGATAAAGCGTCAACCTGGGATGCTGAGGTCACTGGTTAGAAACTCTGGGCTTCCTGGATCAAGGCACATATGGGAGTTTCTGCTTCCTGCTCCTCCTCCCATCCTCTCTCTCTCTTTCTCTCTCATCTCTAAAATGAATAAAGTATTTAAAAAGAAACCCTGAGGTCACTGGCTTGAGCGTGGGATCATAAACATGACCCCATGGTCACTGGTTTGAGCCCAAAAGTCACTGGCTTGAAACCCAAGGTTGCTGACGTGAGCCCCATGTTGCTGGCTTGAGCAAGGGGTCACTGGCTCAGCTGGAGCTCCCTGGTCAAGGCACAATGAGAAGCAAGCAATGAACACCTAAGAGTGCCGCAACTATGAGTTGATGCTTCTCATATCTGTCTCTGTCTCTCTCACATTTGCTAAAAAAAAAAAAAAAAAAAGCCATCACTCTATTAAATCTACTTTATAAAATGGTATAAACAAATATCCACAGATAATCTGCTTCAGAAACGAATTTGGAGGAATTGACTCAATAGTCACCTTTCTATATTCTCTCCCTCACTGCCTGGCCTTGTATGTTTTCCAATATGCAGTATTTTATTTCTCTTCTGCTGAGGCTAATGAGGCTCATCATTGAACTGAGAGATGAAGAAAACATTTCTGTTAAAAACGTGGCCAACAGGTACTCTTTTGTCAAAACAAAGAGCTCAAAGTCCATGTTTCGGTTAGATTTAGAAAGAATTACTTGCTAGATCAATTGTCTAAATTTTGTTATGTGGGAGAAAAGTTTTTTTTTTTTAAGTTTTTCATTGATTTAAGAGGGCAGGAAGGGAGAGAAAGAGAACCATCAATTCCCTGTTCTACTTAATTGTTCCTTTTAGTTGTGCACTCATTGATTGCTTCTCCTATCTGCCCTGACTGGGGATTGAACCTGCAACCTCAGCAGAGAAAAGTTATATTGCATAAGCCATTTATTGAGTTTGCCTGACACATGCCGCCAATGTTTTGAAAGGATTATCTGAATGCTGTGTGGAGAACAGATTGTAACTGAAGAAGGAAGACCAGATTGTAGGCTAAATGCAATAATTCAGATTGCTTGGACCTAGAGGTGGCAAAAAGTGGTCCAGTTCCTGAATTTACTTTGTAAGCAGAGTTAACAGGACTTGCTAATGGATTGGGCATGGGATTTAAAAGGAGGAAAGCAATAAAGGAAAACTGGCAGGTTGGCCTGAGCAGTGGGAAGAATGACATTGCCATTGAGGTAGGGAAGATGGCAAGAAGAGCAGGTTATGTGTTGCAAGAGAGAACAGGTACTCAATTTTAGGCATGTTTAAAATGTCTGGCATATAGCTCTGGCTGGTTGACTCAGTGGTAGGGCATCAGCCCAGTGTGTGGATGTCCCAGGTTTGATTCCCGGTCAGGGCACACAGGAGAAGTGACCATCTGCTTCTCCACCCTTCCCCCTCTTCTTTCACTCTCCCTTCTGTCTCTCCCTCCTCTTGAGCAAGTTGGCCCCAGCTCTGAGGTTGGCTCCATGGCTGGGCCTCAGATGCTAAAATAGCTTGGTTGCTGAGCAACAAGCAAGGAGCAGCAGCCCCAGACAAGGGGTGCTGTGTGGATCCAAGTTGGGCCCATGCAGGAGTCTGTCTTCTGCCTCCCCACTTCTTACTTAAGAAAAAAATTAAATAAATAAAATAAAATGTCCAGCATACAAATGGAGATTTCCAAAAGGAACCTATCTATACATTAAGCAGAGTGGCTCTCCATCATCTCATCTATGTGACTCTGTCTATGACAACCCCACCCATCTTTACTGAACCCAAACAGGAGGAAGGTTTGTGGGGTACCCGGTGGTGATGGTGCTGTGGGGGGAGGAGCCCAAAGGGTGAGTTCAAATTTGAATGTGTGGGGCCCATGCATTGGCAGTCAGTGAAGCAGCTGTGTTGGAGGCAAGTTCTCCTTGGCCTAAGACTTGGCAGCCAAGAAAGACACTGTGGATTCCACTATGGACAGGTAAACAGTCTCCTCCTGGGTGGCTGCGTTGGCTGATCTCTCAGAGCAGATCTGAGTAATGGGTTGGTATCTGTCCCTTTCTCTCCTAGCACTCTCTGATTCATAGGATTTGTTTGGTCAATATGCAGATTTATGTCTCTGGGTCTGTCTCACCTATGCAGATCTTACATGTTGTCTGCCTAATTCTCTCTCACTTTCATATTTAAAAGCACTTTTATGACCGTGTATTGACTTGTCCTGAGATTTGTACTGCAGTTAGAACTATGTAGTTTGTGGTAACAATACCAACAGAGCAAATGTTTAGAGACTCAAATCATGAAAGGAAAATAGCAATGCTATACTAAAAACAGTGGTGGTAATTGTAATAATAATTGTGTAAATATGCAACTGTAAAATCCATTTGAAGATGAACTTTCCTAGGGAAACTCTACTGAATAGTTTAGTTACATGGTGAAGAAATTACCTTTTGAAATGCTTGTATTCAAAACTAATTTCTTGAAAGTCACTATGTGTCTATTACAAGGGAAAAAATTCAGTCAAGCAAATTATTTAACATTATAGATTCAATTGTTAGGTTTTTTTATTCTTTTCCTAGTCTTTCAATTACTTTAGACATGGCCGCACTTTCTCCTTAAATGTGTGTCCTGTAAGATTTTTCCCAGTGTCTCCACATGCAGTTTATGTCAGCTAAGTTCCTTCACAGGACTTATTTTATTCCTACTTTGATTACTACAACTGTATGACAGTGATACCAAATCTGCACACTTTACCTTAATTTACTTCTTTGACAAAGAATTTACACATGCAACATAATTGAACGACAAGATAACCTGGACTTGTTATCTTTGAATATATGTATCCTGATTTATTGATGTCACCCCATTAAAAAAATAAAATTATATAAAAAAAAAAAAGAATTTACACAACAGAGTTAAGATGTTTAATGGCAGAGTAAGTTTTCTTCAGAAAATTTTCCTGAGGGCAAAAAATGTCACATGTCTGCTCAGTTTCTATGAAATTTTGAAAGCCAACCTGAGGTATAAGTCAGAAGTCAAGGGCTCAGTGAAGATACTTATGTCTAATGAAATGCACAACAGGGGTAAAATCAGTAGTTGGAATTTGGAAAAAGACAAATTTTAAAAAGAAGGAAAAATGCAACTCAACAAGAAAAAAAGGGAAATATGTAATTAAGATTAGAGAAAATAGTATCTGCATTGCCCATTAGTGATGGCACAGGGCAAGAGAGAATGACTGTCATGACTATTTTTACCCATCTGTCTCTGATCTATATCGCTGGGGGTGCAGCCAGCGTTCTGCCTCAGGGAGCACAGCTGTTCAAACAGCTGGCAACCTGTAGGCATCCCAAACTGCCTCTGCAAAGTCCTTTGTGCCCAGAAGAGACAACAAGAGAACAGGGTGCTGGAGACAGGCTCCTAGCTACAGTTGCAGGGAAGTGCTGGATCAAGGAAGTTAATTAACAGGTCACAGTCCTGCAATTCACCTCATTGTGACCAGTCACTTCTGACAGATGCAGTGAAGAACTATTGCGTTTTCATGTGGATTGGGAAGTAAAAATCCCTCTGAATTCTTTTCCTATGCCATATCATTTTCTAAAACTTTCAGAAGAACACTTTTTCCTCCTCATGGTAACAGTCCCTGCCACACGGCTTTCAGTGCATGATATAGTTACCATCCCATCCCCCCCATCACTCCCCACTGCAGCCTTTCTCATCCCTACAGCCTAGGAGGGTAGGTTAAATGTAAAAGGAATTCATGGCTATGAGATAATGTCTAATCTATTTCAAACTAATTGGGCCCTAAAGAGATTTTTTTTTCTCTTTAGTATTTATTAAGCACTTCCTATGTATTCAACTTGTATATGGCATGGGTTATTATATACTAAGTATGTAACAATAGTAATAGTAATGATGGTACTTACCATAATAAATTATTGTCATTTTAAAATAAAGCCAATTATTATCACATCTTCATTAACATCCATTTCATATCCCGGCCAAATATGCATTTTTAATTCTAAAATAATATAATTGCCTAATTTTTCTATTGTTTGACAAACATAACGTGTATATTGGTGACAAATCTAATTCTCTGCCTCAGGATTTAAAGTATGTCCTAGTAAGCTCCATGTGTGAGACATTTAAATTTTGACAGCTATAAAAAGCTCTCGTCAAAAAAAAAAAAAAAAAAAAAAAAAAAGCTCTTGTCTTTATTTATTTAATAAGGTTGGCATTTTGACTATTTGGGTAGTTAACTTTTTAATTCAGAGTCTGTCACTTATATCACATTATTAAAATAACTATTCTCAACATATGTCCACCCAAAGGCTGATCCATGAGAGTTCGCAGAAGCTTCATTCACAATAGACCCACAGTGGAAACCTTCCACAGGTCCATCCACAGGTGAATGAATGAACAGAATGTGTCTCAAAGTCATGCTAAGTGAAAGAAGCAGACACAAAGGAAGAGATAATGTATGATTGATACAAAATTCGGGAAGTGGAAAGTAATTAATAGTTACAGAAGCAGGTTAGTGGTTGCCTGCAGGAAAGGGGAGGAACTGAGAAGGGGAATGAGGAAACTTTGGGGGAGGGGTGGTCTGGCAATGTTCTGTATCTTGATTGTGGTAGCAGTGTGGGGTATTTACATCTGCCCTTATTCATAGAATTGTACATTTTAAGTGGGTGAAGTATGTAAATTATACTTCAATGTAAAAAAAAAGTGAAAAAAGTTTCAATTCTCTTGCGAGCAAACGGTATTCAAATTCCTGTGTGTTTATTTTTACAAATTCTTTGCACTTCTGCTTAACACCATTAGGTGGCGGCATTATTTCCACAAATTGGATAAAGACATTTTTGGATAAAAACTAGGGACAAAAACCAGAGACACTGTTAGAGATTTGGGATCAACCACACTGTAAAACTTCTGTTACGTTCACAACTGCAAAGGAACTTGAGTTAGCAGAGAGTACTTCCACATATTCAATTCAATTCAGTGCTTATGATATGCAAGACACCTTGCTAGGAGCTAGGAAACAGAGGAAAACAGGCCAGTCCTGTGTGTGAATGTACCATAATATTTAGATTACTTTGCCAACTTAAAAGAGCATCAGAATAGCCTGACCAGGCAGTGGCACAGTGGATAAAGTGTCAGACTGGGACACAGAGGACCCAGGTTCAAAGCCCCAAGGTTGCCGGCTTGAGCATGGGGTCCCTGGCTTGAGTGTGGGATCATAGACATGACCCCATGGTCACTGGCTTAAGCCCAAAGGTCACTGGCTTGAAGCCCAAGGTCGTTGGCTTGAACAAGGGGTCACTCGCTCTGCTGGAGCCCCCTGGTTAAGGCACATATGAGAAAGCAATCAATGGACAACTAAGGTGCTGCAATGAAGAATCGATGCTTCTCATCTGTCTCCCTTCCTTTCTGTCTGTCTCTCTCACTAAGAAAAAGAAAAAGAGCATCAGAGTACAAAACTACATATGAAATCAGTATAATAAAAACCATGTAACTATATGCTTGTGAAAGATCAGAAAGAAAAACATAATTTTAACAGTAATTGTCATTAGACACTATGTCCAATTATCATTAGACACTGACTGATATTCCAAACTTTTAATTCTTTAACATTTAAATTTTTATATAACTTTCTATTTTTTTTTCCTAGTATTCAAGTTGACAACAGCAAAGTATTGCTTTTATAGTTTTAAGTACATATATTACTCATGAAGTGACACTTTCAAAACACAAAGTCTAGTTGGGGAGACAGGTATCGGCAATGAATTGATAACAAAGGAGGAATGCATTGATAGGGATAAGCTGGAAAACAATGGAACACTACAGAAGGGTGTTTTATTGTTATCATTCGATTTTTGCCTAGTGATTGTGGGATGGTGGTGATGAGAAAGGTCTTACTATAACAGTTGAAACTGTGGTTAGGCTTTGAAGGATGTATAGGTTCTGGCCAGCGGAAAGGCAGGGAAGCTCTTAGAGGAAGTGCCATCAGCAAATGTCTAGACAGAAAGAGGAAAGGAGACTAGCAGCAGAGGCCCTGCTCCAAGAGGGGACCTGAAGTGGGGGGGAAAAGGATGAAAGTACTAGGAAAGGAAGCCAGAAGTGCAGAGTGATATCCAAGGTAAACTGGCCTACATAATACATTAAAACATTTGGCATTTATCCTGTGAGCCAAACGGAATCCCTAAGAGTTTCTTAGCACGGGAATGACATGGCCACACCAGGTTTGGATGAGATTACTCAGGTCCAGCATGGAAAATGCTATTTTGGAGGCACTTGGAGACAGAGAGACCAGTTAGGAGGCCAGGACAACAGATAAAGAAGATGAGGACTTGGATTGACACAGAGAACAGAGAGTAGAGCAGGTACAAATTCAAGAACTATCTGGAGGTTTGAATCAACAAATGTAGATCATTAATTAAATATAAGCAGTGAAGAGGGAGAAAAATCAGAGATGATTTCAGGCTTCAAGCCTGGTTACCTGAGGTGGAAAAGTCAGGAGGAGAAGCAAGATAGTCAGGACAAGAGCAGTTTAGAAATACTGTTTTGACTACATAGAGTTTGAAGTACAGATTGGGCATTTAGGTAGAGATGCAAGGGAAACCTGAAATAGAATTATGGGACCGAGGAACAAGGTTGTCATTCCAAGTTATCAGACAGCATCTAGAGGACAGCTGTGGGAGGGAACTGTCCTGTGAACCATATGGCTTTGGGGTTCTTGCTCTCTCTCAATTGGTCTTACATATAAGCATGTAAAGTGTTGGGTTTTTTTGTATTTTTTATTCATTCAGTGAGAGAAGGGGAGGCAGGCCCTGGCTGATTGGCTCAGTGGTAGAGCGTCGGCCTGGCGTGCAGGAGTCCTGGGTTCGATTCTGGTCCAGGGCACACAGGAGAAGCGCCCAACTGCTTTTCCACCCCTCCCCCTCTCCTTCCTCTCTGTCTCTCTCTTCCCCTCCCGCAGCCAAGGCTCCACTGGAGCAAAGTTTGCCCGGGCGCTGAGGATGGCTCTGTGGCCTCTGCCTCAGGCACTAGAATGGCTCTGATTGTGGCAGAGCATCGCCCCCTGGTGGGCATGCCAGGTGGATCCCAGTCGGGTGCATGCGGGAGTCTGTCTGACTGCCTCCCTGTTTCCAGCTTCAGAAAAATAAAAAATAAAAATAAAAAAAGAGAGAGAGAAGGGGAGGCAGAGACAGACTCTTGCACGAGCCTGGACTAGGATGACCTGGCAAGCCCACTAGGGGATGATGCTCTGCCCATCTGAGGCATTGCTACATTGCTCAGCAACCAAGCTCTTAGAGCCATCCTTTGCATCCAAGTCAACTTGCTCTAATAGAGCCATGGCTGCAGGAGGGGGAGAGAGAGAGAGAGAAAAAAAAAAAAAGTGAGAGGGGGAGGGGTGGAGAAGCAGATGGGCACTTTTCCTGTGTGCCTTGACCGGGAACCGAACCCGGGACATCCACAGGCCAGGCAGACACTCTACCACTGAGCCAATCAGCCAGGGCCATGTAAAGGGGTTTACAATGGATTCCAGGCTTCTAGGAAAGGAAGCAAGAGCATCTTCTCTGGTTTGGCCCAAGTAATTGTTGATTTAAAAACAGCTGAGGAAAGCCATGAGTGACCAAAGAATGAGCAGTCCTCCTGCATTTTCCTTCCACCTCTCATCCACAGTCTCTTGATGAAGCAGAGGAAGTTTCTCTATCAATTCAAAAATGTCCGCTGGGCTAGGGGTCGCCGTGAGACCTACTTGTGCTATGTGGTGAAGCGGCGAGACAGTGCCACCTCCTTCTCATTGGACTTTGGTCACCTTCGAAATAAGGTATCAATTACTATTTGCTTCGCAGACAATTAAAAGTTAAACTATGGGCACTTTTAGAGCCACCTACCTACTGATGATACTACTTTCTGTCTGTTTTGTATTTGTCCTCACTAGAACCCTCAAAATTTTGTTTTTCCTTTTTTACATGTCTATGCAACCATAATAGATAGTTCCCAGAGCATGTCATTTACTGTCTTCCCCATCATGCTGGCCACATTATGCCATGCCTTACTTCTGTGCCAAGAATAACTGCCCCCAAACTTTCCTCCCCTTTCCCCAGCATCCAAATTGCCTTTGAGATTAAGGAGGAAACCAAAGGTAAGAGCTTTCTGATTTAGGGGGATATTATCAGCTCATTCAAGCTAAGCTTTAAATGTGAAAACAAATTGTGTCTTTAAAATTTTTGAAAATTAAGGAAGAAAAATTTAGGAAAAATGAATGATAATCTATTCTGTTTTCCAAATGATTTCTAGTTCTTCCTGCTCACATAGAGCATAGGCCAGTGAGTGCATTCAGCATGGCAAGCCCCAGAAAATGCAGGGAAGCCACAATTGGTTGATTAATTAAATCAATCTCTCAACACCTAGAAGATCAGAGAATAACATTTGTAAGGAATGTCATCACCAAAACCCAGATGGGTTTACATCATCTTTTGCCAATGAATATTTCCTCTCTAATAACATGTGGTGACATCTGGTCTTGGTGGAATCCCAGGGAGGAGCCCATGGGTGGGATGATATTGTCTGGCTCCTTGTGACTGCTGATTTTACTACTTAGTTCTCTTTGCCTTCTTTGCATTGTGTAAATTATCTCACTGCAATTGTTCTACTTTCTAATCCCTTTCTTATTTGGTGATATATGTTCTAAGCATAGAAGGCTTTTTGTTATGACCCTTTACTCCCCTCTCATGTAATCCTCATAACACCAGCCCAGCCTATTTTACTGATAAGATTAGAAGATCCAAGAATTTGGTCACTTGTCTAAGTCACATGAGGGGTGATGGAACCAAGGTCTTCAGATTCTGGGACTTCTGACCTCTCTACCATACTAAGTGGACTTGCTGTATCTCACTATTGTAATTATTATTACAATCACAGGGATTATACGATGAACAAACACAGTATTTGATTGTTTTTACAACATTCAACCAGCTGCCTCGCGAAAATCTATTTTACCTCTTCCAGCCCTCCCAACTATCAATTTTCCACCTAGTGGTCACTTACAAGCCATTTTCCCTCCTCAAAAGCACAAAATCTAACCTCGTAAACACCAATGAAATCTCTACTGAGGTTGTGTGAGGCTACTCCATTCAAACTCAACTCATTTGATCCTCCCGGTGCCACAGAAAACCCTTAGCCTTTCTCCACTCTGCAGCACCAAGGGTGCAAAGGGTTTTGGCTCACCACTGTCTTTTCCTGCAGTTGTTTGACCTAAGAACAAAACTGTAGACGTCCCCCAAAAAGATCACTGCGGGAGGGAGATGAATTAACGACAGGAAAGCGACCAGCCCCGCAGTGCAGGTCAGTGAAGGTGCGCGGCGTCCCCTGCTCTCTCCCCAGGTGGGCTGCCACGTGGAGTTGCTCTTCCTGCGCTACATCTCCGCCTGGGACCTGGACCCCGGCAGGTGCTACCGCGTCACCTGGTTCACCTCTTGGAGTCCCTGCTACGACTGTGCCCGGCACGTGGCTGACTTTCTGAGAGGGAACCCCAACCTCAGTCTGAGGATCTTCACTGCGCGCCTCTACTTCTGCGAGGACCGCAAGGCTGAGCCCGAGGGCCTGCGGCGGCTGCACCGCGCAGGGGTCCAAATCGCCGTCATGACCTTCAAAGGTAGGAGGGAAACCTTTCTGCTCCGGCTCAGGGCAGCAGCTGTCGTTCAGGATCGCAGTTCAGGCTGAGAAAAATCAGGGGGCACATTCAGGGGACATAATTGTACCAGGGTTCTAGTTCACCTTTGGAGCCAAAAATTATCAGCGAGAATTGGAAAGAAGGAATGAATGAGTTGGATGCAATGCTTTGGGGGAAATGAAAATTTTAAAGGGGCTGGGGATGTCTTTCTTTCCTTTTGATCTGGGATCTGAGCTATATTCTGCCCCTACTCTTTTAAAGATTATTTTTATTGCTGGAATACTTTTGTGGAAAATCGTGAGAGAACTTTCAGAGCCTGGGAGGGACTGCATGAAAACTCGGTTCGTCTCTCCAGGCAGCTTCGACGCATCCTTTTGGTAAGGCGCTCCTTCGCTTCTCGTTTTCTTCCTCAGAGTCCTCCTTTCCTAGAACTACGTTTATATTGTTTCTTCTATTTCTTACGTGTCCATATGTGCGTCTGTACATTTCTTGTGTGTGTTTGTCCATTTCTCACTCTCTCCTTGTTTCTCCTCTGATGGAAACCTTATATTCTCTTTGTCTTTTTTGTTATACCTTCTCCTACGATTGAGTCTGCTCTTCTGTTGTTTCACAAGTCAGAGCCCTCTGTTCACTCCCCTTCTCTCTCCTCACCCACATGTTTTGTGCTGTTAGACCCTCCTCCGGATTTATTTCCCTCCCGGTGAAATACTTTCCTCTCCTCTTCCTATCCCTTCTTCCTCCTCCCTCTCAACTTACTTTCTTCCAAAACGTTACAAAGCCATCCACTCAGTTTACCTCTCTTTTTCTCTACAGCCCCTATATGAGGTTGATGATTTACGAGATGCATTTCGTACTTTGGGACTTTGATACCAACCTTCAAGAATGTTACGTAGAATGAAATATCTCTGAAGAGAGTGGGTAAATGAACAATCCTTCAAGAATTGTTTTTCTTCAACTCGCAATTTCTTAGATTTAAGAGAAATAATATTAATATATATGACTTTTAAAAAATATTTGCCTTGAAAATAGAGAAGAAATACAGACCCAGCAGAGTAATGCTGCAACTGGTGCAGTTTTAATGCAACAGCGTCCCCTACTGGCGAATGACAGAACTGCAGAGTCTGGGAGCACTTAAAGTGTCAATGTTCTTTGACTTTAGGCAGGGATAAATCCATAAAAGCATAGAGAGGATAAAATGTTTTGGGTATTATTATTATTATTATTACTATTATTATTAAAGTGAGAGGCAGGGAGGCACAGAGACAGATTCCTGCGTGCACCCCAACCAAAATCCACCTTGCAAGCCCCCTATGGGGCAATGCTCTGCCCATCTGGGGCTCTTGCTCCATTGCTTGGCAAACAAGCTATTTTAGCGTCTTAGGCAAGGCCATGGTGCCATCCTCAGTGCCCAGGGCCAGTTTGCTCCGAACAAGCCATGGTTGCGGGACGGGGAAAGTGAGAGAGAGAAAGAGAGAGAGAGAGAGAAAAAAAGAGAAAGGGGAGTGATGGAGAAGCAGACAGTCACTTCTCCTGTGTGCCCTGACCAGGAATCGAACCTGGGACTTCCACACACCAGGCTGACGCTCTGCCGCTGAATCAACTGGCCAGGGCTAGAATGTTTTCATAATCAGATTTATTCTGAGTTTTCAATGATATCAGTGATATATTTTTACACTCTTTTTTTTTTTTTTTTTTTTTGGTGTTCATTTTTCAAGTGAACAAACTTCCATCAGGCCATGATCTGTAGAACTTCTTAATGAGAAACTCTGGATTAATTGTAACTCCACGCCAAATCTTCAAAGCATTACTGTCCAATCATGTGCTGTATGTTTTAATTAGCTGAAGGATGTTTTTATGTTTGTACATAAGAGAATTTTTTTCTTGGCATGGAATATACATGGTCACCATCAGGCTATTTTATAATAAGGGACCTTAAAAATTAATATGAGGATTATGCAAATGACACCCAAAATGAATTGATGCTTTCAGTAACAAATCTGGAAACACACATTCTTTTAAAGTAGTCCATACTTTAGAAACCGCAACCCAAATTTCACACATGATAATTAATGAGTGTTTGGAAGGGTGTGTCATGAATATTGAGAAGAGAAAAATCTGTTTTCTGCTATGGGTCTTTTAACCTCAGTAGTGTCAACCAGGTCATGGTTTTCTACTTTTTATATGTATATGATGCTTCTCTCACAAAAAGTTCACTATATAAGAAAATGTAACAGAAGAGAATAATATTTGGAAAGGCAGGGAATTTTGAATGCACAATTGTATTGTTTTCATCTTAACTTGGTGATTATCAAAGTAATGAACTTTGTGAAAGTTAAATATTAAAACTCTTATTTCATGTATCCATTCATATTTTCTATTATGCTATATAGTATCTAATATTTTTACTATTATAATTTTCTTTTTAGAGATATTAAAATGGATCCCTTAATGTCTCATACATTTATACCTTTTGAAATGATGCTAATAACAAAGTGTACATAATTGTAACATAGTCTAACATGTCATAATATTGCTATAAATCCATTCTCTTGATTTTTGGTGAATTTTTCTCACAACAAATTTGATTTCAATCAACTGAATAAATGACAAATAGTTTTGGAGATAAAAGCTGAACAAAATTATTCTAAAAATGATTTATAAAGTTAAATCAAAAAGTATGGAGCACATTATTCCTCTTGGGAACAATCCCCCACCTTTTCCTTCCCCATCCCAGTCTCGTTGCCTTTGCCTTTCTCTCTAAGCTCCAAAGTCCCATCTTGTCCCTCTGTAACTTGTTTACTGAGCCTGTGCAGCCCAGCTGGCTCACTTCTACTAACTCTCTAACTTTCTAAATAAACATTCTCTCACAATTTGAAAAAAAAGTCAGAATGATGAAATAGACTTGAATCCAGAAATTACCCCATTCATCTACATTGAACTAATTTCTACAAGGACGTCAGAACCACTTAATGGGAGAAAGAATAGTCTTTTCAACAAATGGTGCTGGGACAACTGGATAGCTACATGCAAAAGAATAATGTTGGGCCTCTACCACATACCATGTACAAAAATTAACTCAAAAATTTTCAAATATCTAAATTTCAGAATTAAAACTATAAAAGCCTTAGAAGGAAATATAGGTTGAAATCTTCATGACTTTGGAAATGATAATTGTCTTTAATGACCCCCAAAGCATAAGCAACAAAGAAAAAACATGAAAGAAATGGAACTTCATCAGAAACTTCTGTGCATCCAAGGACAGTAGTAAGAAATGAAAAGACAACTTACAGAATGGGGGGAAAAGTTTACAACTAATATATCTGATAAGAGTCTAGTATCCAGAACATATAAAGAATGCTTACATCTCATAGCAAAAAACATCTAATTTAAGAATGGCCAAAAGGCCTGACCTGTGGTGGCACAGTGGGTAAAGCGTCGACCTGGGATGCTGAAGTCTCTGGTTTGAAACCCGGGGCTTGCCCGGTCAAGGCACATATGGGAGTTGATGCTTCCTGCTCCTCCCCCTCTTTCTCTCTCTCTCTCTTTCTCTCTCTAAAAAAAGAGTAAATAAAATCTAAAAAAGCAAAGAAAATCAGCAGTTAATGACAGTGCTCTGTGCTAAAAATTCTCTCTCTCTCTTCTCTCTCTAAAAATTAATAAATAAAATCTAAAAAAAAAGAATGGCTAAAAGACTTGAATAGATAGTTTTCCAAAGAAGATTGACATACGGCTAACAACCACATAAAAAGACGCTCAAGGCCCTGGCCAAATAGCTCAGTTTGTTAGAGCATCACCCTGAAGCACAGAGGTTGTCAGTTCAATCCCCAGTCATGACACAATGACACATCAGGAACAGATTGATGTTTATGTCTCTTTCTCTCCCTTCCTCTCTCTCTAAACTTAAAAAAAAATGCTCAACATCTTTAGTCATTAGAAAAATGCAAATCAAAATCACAAACAGATATCTCTCAAACATACTAAGATGGCTATAAACAAACAAAAAGCCAATAATAACAGTTGTTGATGAGAATGTAGAGAAACTAAAACCTTCTTATACTGACTGTTAGAAATGTAAAATTGTATAGTCATTATGAAAAAGAAATTGTTGGTTTCTTAAAAGTTAAACATAGAAATACTGTATGACCCAGCAATTCTACTTCTAGCTATATTTCCAAGAGAATTAAAAACATATGTTTAAACAAAAACTTGTACGTGAATAGTCATAGCAGTATTATTTTTAATAACCAAAAAAATGAAACACTCAAGTGTCCATCAATTGATGAATGGATAAACACAGGTAGTATATCCATACAGTAGTATTTTATTCAGTCATAGAAAGAAATGAAGTATTGATACATCTACAACATGAATAAAACTTGAAATCATTGTGCTAAGGGAAAAAAAGCCAGAAAAACGTACCACATATTATACGTATGATTCCATTTACAGTATATGAAATAAGTAAACCCATAGAGGCAAAAAGATTAGTGGTTGCCAGGCACTACTAGAGCAGTGGTAGTCAACCTGGTTCCTACCACCCACTAGTGGGCATTCCAGCTTTCATGGTGGGCAGTAGCTGAGCAACCAAAGTATAAATAAAAAGATAGATTTGCCCTGGCCGGTTGGCTCAGTGGTAGAGCATCGGCCTGGCGTGCAGGAGTCTCAGGTTCGATTCCCGGCCAGGGCACACAGGAGAAGTGCCCATCTGCTTCTCCACTCCTCCCCCTCTCCTTCCTCTCTGTCTCTCTCTTCCCCTCCTGCAGCCAAGGCTCCATTGGAGCAAAGATGGCCCGGGCACTGAGGATGGCTCTGTGGCCTCTGCCTCAGGTGCTAGAATGGCTCTGGTTGCAACAGAGCAACGCCCCAGATGGGCAGAGCATCACCCCCTGGTGCGCGTGCCGGGTGGATCCCGGTCAGGCGCATGCAGGAGAGAGTCTGTCTGACTGCCTCCCTGTTTCCAACTTCAGAAAAATAAATAAAATAAATAAAATTAAAAAAAAGATAGATTTAACTATAGTAAGTTGTTTTATAAAAATTTATTCTCCCAAACTTAGCAAAAATCCGACATAAAATACTTGATAAGTAATTATTATTATATGCTTTAACTTGCTGTAACTCTGCTTTATAAATTTTATAAAGTAAAGTTATTTCTCTACTTTATAAATCACCATTACTGTGGAACCGGTGGGCGGTTAGAAAATTTTACTACTAACAGAGACACAAAAGTGGGCGGTAGGTATAAAAAGGTTGACTACCTCTGCTCTAGAGGGAGAAGAAAATAAAGTAACTACTTAATGGGTGTGGGGGTTTGGGGGGGATGATGAAAATGGTCAGGAATTCAATAGCGGTAACTATACTAAAAATCACTTAATTGTATTTTTTTTTTTGTATTTTTCTGAAATTGGAAATGGGGAGGCAGTCAGACAGACTCCCACATGCGCCTGACTGGGATCTATCCAGCATGCCCACCAGGGAGCAATGCTCTTCCCATCTGGGGCGTCGCTCTGCTGCAACCAGAGCCATTCTAGCACCTAAGGCAGAGGCCACAGAGCCATCCTCAGCGCCAGGGCCAACTTTGCTCCAAAGGAGCCTTGGTTGTGGGAGGGGAAGAGAGAGACAGAGAGAAAGGAGAGGGGAAGGGGTGGAGAAGCAGATGGGTGCTTCTCCTGTGTGCCCTGGCCGGGAATCAAACCCGGGACTCCTGCACACCAGGCCGACACTCTACCACTGAGCCAACCAGCCAGGGCCAATTGTATATTTTAAAATGGTTAAAACTCACATAGATGTGAATTTTATTCTGACTTTTTATCTTTTCCCAAGCTAACAATGTGCTTCATGGTACTCCTGATGCTGAGCAGCTCCCAGTCAGCCACGCGATCACATGGGTAAACAACCAAGACTCTACCATGTAATGTGTTGTCAGCATTCTTAAAATATTGAGTTATGCCTGGCCTGTGGTGGCGCAGGTGGTAGAGCATTGACCTAGAACGCTGAGGTCGCTAGTTTGAAACCCTGTGCTTGCCTGATCAAGGCACATATGACAAGCAAGCAACTATGTGTTGATACTTCTCACTCACACTTCACCCCCACTGTAAAATCAATAAATATTTAGGCCTGGCCTGTGGTGGTGCAGTAGATAAAGCATCGACCTAGAATGCTGAGGTTGCCAGTTCGAAACCCAAGCTTGCCTGGTCAAGGCACATATAAGAAGCAACTACTAGCCTGATCAGGTGGTGGTGCAGTAGATAGAGCATCAACCTGAGATGCTGAGGACCCAGGCTCAAAACCCAAGGTTGTGGGCTTGAGCACAGGCTCATCAGCTTGAACACTGGCTCACCAACTTCAGCGTAGGGTCACCAGCTTGAGCATAAGATCATAGACATGACCCAATGGTCAATGGCTTGAGTCCAAGGTTGCTGGCTTGAGCTCAAGGTCACTGACTTGAGCAAGGGGCACTTGCTCTGCTGGAGCCCCTGGTAAAGGCACATATAAGAAAGCAATCAATGAACAACTAAGATGCCGCAACAAATAATTGATGCTTCTCATCTCTCTCCCTTCCTGTCTGTCTGTCTCTCACTAAAAAAAAAGAAGAAGGAAAAGAAGAAGCAACTACTAGGAGTTGATGCTTCCCAATCCACACTTCCCATCACTCTTTTTCTCTCTCTCCTCTCTAAAAAAAATAAATAAATAAAAATAAAAAATATATATATATAGTGTTCTGAGCATGTATAAGGTAGGATAGGCTAAGTTATGATGTACTAGAAAGCCTGGCGGTCATACCAAATGACCACTGTTCTAGATATTATAAATTGTAATTAAAATGATTTGTGCAAAGGTGTCTGCTAATTCAAACTGAATTACCCAGGGCAGGCGGCGAGGATGCCCCTTTGCTTAGTGCCCCACGGGGTTTCCCCCTTCTACTTGCTTAATTGCTTAGAGTGCAATGAAGGAAACCACTGGCGGTACATTTCTTAAGAGCCACCGCTAGCTCAATAAATAAAGGTGATTTAAATAATAAAATGTTAATTCACATGTCAAAAATCTCTTTGTACACACATTTCTTGTGTAGATCTTTCCATCATTTTTAAGCTCGCCTTGCAGAGGACCATCAATTATTTTTAATTTTACGTCCATTCTTTCACAAACTCTTGAACAGGCAACATAAAGTTGACCGTGTCCAAATGCAGGCTCAGGTAAAAAAAAAATGCCAACACGCTTAAGCGTTTGGCCCTGAGACTTATTGATGGTCATAGCAAAGGCAAGTTTTACAGGAAATTGTCTACGTCTCAATTGAAACGGCAACCCTGTTTGAGATGGAGCCAAATCAATTCTTGGAATGACATGTATTTCACCTTTAGAGGAGCCAAAGACTTAGCTATTATGACATTATTTTTCAATTAGAGAACCTCTAGTCTTCTACCATTGCAAAGACCCCTTCTGGTGTTAAGATTTCTTAACAGCATAATAATTGCTCCAATCTTTAACCTCAATTTGTGAGGTGGCATGCCAGAAGGCGGGACTATTTGAATGCCGTGGCAACTTCACCCCATTGGCTAGTACAGTTACGCAAGCAACCAATAAGCTATCAGCGACAGACACTTAAGCCGCATATAATAAAGATGTTAGGTATATTAAAAAGCATTTTTTACTTACAATAGTATTTTAAACTTACAGTGGGTTTATCTAGATGTAACCCCACCAGAAGTCAAGGAGCATTTGCATTTTTGGTATTAAATTGGAAAATAACACAAGCTGGTACTATCTTCATGAACAGCACTGCTATCCTCTCTGTTTACAAGACAGAAACCTAGAAATCACCCTCTGCCCCGATTACAGTGCTATAGATGTTGTGTGCAGGACATTGTCTTGGAATTATTTGCTTTACTCTACATCCACTACTAGAACCTGAGAAAGAAAAAAAGAAGCAGCTCCCCTGCCCTGGCTGGTTGGCTCAGCAGTAGAGCATCGGCCCGGCATGTGGAAGTCCTGGGTTCAATTCCTGGTCAGGGCACACAGGAGAAATGCCCATCTGCTTCTCCACCCTCCCCCACTCCTTTCTCTCTATCTTTCTCTTCCCCTCCCACAGCCAAGGCTCCATTGGAACAAAGTTGGCCCGGGTGCCGATTATGGCTCCATGGACTGTGTCTCAGGCGCTAGAATGGCTCTAGTTGCATCGGAGCAGTGGCCCAGATGGGCAGAGCATTGTCCCCTGGTGACCATGCCAGGTGGATCCGGGTCGGGTACATGCGGGAGTCTGTCTGTCTGCCTCCCTGCTTCTCACTTCAGAAAAATACAAAAAAAAATAAAATAAAATAAAAAGCAGCCCCTGATAGTCAAAAGCTGACCTCACAATTACAATAAAGCCATATTATTTCCTGTTAGACATACACAATTTTATATAATACCAACCTTAGACAAGATTACTCTAAAATTATGATAAAATGAGAACGCAAAGCTACTTCATAATTTATCTAAGCCACCATAAAATACTAAATATCGCCCTCTCTTGCCTAAAATGAATAACTACCGCTTCTTAGATTTATTGACACACACAATCATAAAATTGCCCCTACTCCTTCATAACATCTAATCAAAAGCAAATCCCCATTTTCTTAGATCCTCCTCCAAATCACCAGACCAAATCCTATCACTGAATTTATAGTCACAAAGTGTCTCAGTAAGAGAAACAGCCTTTAACTCAGACACTTGGTTCCCCATGTGTTCTCCCTTGCTGTAAGAATGACTTATTCAACTACAAATGTGTTCTTCCTGGTCTTTGGCTAGAGGTCATTGACACCCCTTAGTTGGAGCTATTAATATATCTTGCTTAATCTACAGTACTCGTTATGTTGTTCACCAATTCTTATTACATTTTACAGAGAACTATTCTATGGTAGTAACAATAATGGTTGCTTTTAAGAAAATTTTATAAGCAGTAAATAATGCATCTGTTAACCATTCATTCATTTTTCCTAATATTTACTAGGTGCATAGCATTGTGACCAACAAGTCCAGACTTACAGAGATGTACAATATATACTTCAGATAATAGAATTTAATATCTAACATGGACTGGGAATTTAGGACAGTAATGTAGTTGCTTATCCATCAGTGATTCCAGACCAGAACACAGAATCTGAGTACTAGTTCCAGCTGTATTCTGTTAGAGCAGTGGTCCCCAAACCCCAGGTCGCGGACCAGTACTGGTCCGTGGGCCATTTGGTACCGGTCCGCAGAGAAAAAATAAATAACTTACATTATTTCCATTTTATTTGCATTTAAGTCTGAACAATGTTTTATTTTTAAAAAATGACTAGATTTCCTCTGTTACATCCGTCTAAGACTCACTCTTGACGCTTGTCTCAGAAATTCGACAAGTATATTTAAAAATACCATAGTTTTTACACCGGTCACATAATTTTATTTTGTGCATTTATCCATCCCACCCTAAAGGCCGATCCGTGAAAATATTTTCTGACATTAAACCAGTCCGTGGCCCAAAAAAGGTTGGGGACCACTTTGATAGAGTAAGAATGGACCCATGAGATCATTTATAAGGTTAATTTTTCAACAAGAGATTCCCACGTATCCTCAACAACTAAATTTTAGTTAGCAGATTTGGAGAGATGAAATTTGGCACCCCTACTATGTTGCAGCTAAACTTCCTGATTGGATTAATTAATTGCCTCTCTGATTGATTTGATGTGTATTCTTTCCATAATCTCCACTACAATGGTCATTCTAAAGTCTGAAAGTTGAATAACAATGCAATTACAATGCAGTTTGAGAAATTGCTAAATGGCTTAATTACAAATAAATGTTAAGAGTAATGCTTTAGGCCCTGGCCGGTTGGCTCAGCGGTAGAGCGTCGGCCTAGCGTGCGGAGGACCCGGGTTCGATTCCCGGCCAGGGCACACAGGAGAAGCGCCCATTTGCTTCTCCACCCCTCCGCCGCACTTTCCTCTCTGTCTCTCTCTTCCCCTCCCACAGCCAAGGCTCCATTGGAGCAAAGATGGCCCGGGCGCTGGGCATGGCTCTGTGGCCTCTGCCTCAGGCGCTAGAGTGGCTCTGGTCGCAACATGGCGACGCCCAGGAAGGGCAGAGCATCGCCCCCTGGTGGGCGGAGCGTCGCCCCTGGTGGGCGTGCCGGGTGGATCCCGGTCGGGCGCATGCGGGAGTCTGTCTGACTGTCTCTCCCCGTTTCCAGCTTCAGAAAAATGGAAAAAAAAAAAAAAAGAGTAATGCTTTAAATTTCTAGAAGGAATAAATTATTGAGGACTGAATAAATCAAGAAAGAATTGATAGAAGATGTTGAAATTTACCTGGACCTTGAACAAAATGTTAAAGAAGTATGTTAATATTTTTCCAGAACTTCCTGTGGATAGAGCGATAGATGGTTCAATCATGACCTTTATGAACTTGGTAAAAGTATTTTTAAGATTGATGATACCGGCCCTGGCCGGTTGGCTCAGCGGTAGAGCGTCGGCCTGGTGTGCGGGGGACCCGGGTTCGATTCCCGGCCAGGGCACATAGGAGAAGCGCCCATTTGCTTCTCCACCCCCACCCCCCTTCTTCCTCTCTGTCTCTCTCTTCCCCTCCCGCAGCCAAGGCTCCATTGGAGCAAAGATGGCCCGGGCGCTGGGGATGGCTCCTTGGCCTCTGGCGCTGGGGATGGCTCCTTGGCCTCTGCCCCAGGCGCTAGAGTGGCTCTGGTCGCGATGCCCCAGAGGGGCAGAGCATCCCCCCCTGGTGGGCAGAGCTTCGCTCCTGGTGGGCGTGCCAGGTGGATCCCGGTCGGGCGCATGCGGGAGTCTGTCTGACTGTCTCTCCCCGTTTCCAGCTTCAGAAAAAAAAAAAAAAAAAAAAAGATTGATGATACCACTATGATGAAATAGTAATCCCAGATACTTTTGGTAGGAGAGTCAACTAATATAGTATTTTAAATATGTAATCTTGAACCCAGCAATTAGGAATCTAATCTGAAGAAATATCTCCTATGCTGCAAGCTTATATAGACAAGGATATTTATCCCAACATTATAGTAGGGAGAAACTGAAAGTCATACTCAATAAGAATATGCAGCAACTTAAAGAAGAATGATGTAAGTTAAATATATACAGAGAGACAGAAAAATATCCAACCCTAGCCAGCTAGCTCAGTCGGTTAGAGCATTGTCCCAAAATGCCAAGGTGATGGGTTCTATCCACAGTCAGAGCACACACAAGAAGCAACCAATAAAAGCGCAACTGGGTGGAACAATAAATGAGTGCTTCCCTCTCTCTCTCTCTAAAGCAATACAAAAATATCCAAAACATATTGCTAAGAGAATAAAATTGTTTTATTTTTTTAAATATTTATCTAATTTTTTAAGATTTTATTTATTCATTTTAGAAAGAGGAGACAGAGAGAGAGAGAAGGGAGGGAGGAGCAGAAAGCATCAACTCTCATATGTGCCTTGAGCAGGGAAGCCCGGGGTTTTGAACCAGTGACCCCAGTGTTACAGGTCAACGTTTTTACCCACTGCGCCACCACAGGTCAGGCATAAAACTGTTTTAAAACTTTGCATAGCTTGATCTCATTTATGCTTTAATGTGTATGAGTTTCTATAGATAAGCTTTTTTAAAACATGAACTTTTATATACATAGATGCTAAAAAGATAAAATCTAAATTACTAGCAATTGTTATCTCCACAGAGAAAAATTAGATAGGAGAAGGAAAGTGAAGAAAAGGGAACTTTCATTTTTTACTTTATATAATTCTGTAAAAAAAAAAAAAAGGTATAACTGGTAAATTTTTAATAATTAAAATGTTTTAAAATATCTTTTAAAACTTAGATCTTACTAGGAATTCATTATTTTATACTCTCCCATGTTTACTTACTAATGTATAGAATATTGCAAAGCTCTGAGTCAGTAAAATAAAACTAGCAGAGAGGATAGCATGGGTCTTTCCTTGAGTGTCTAAAAACTTTCTTCCTATTACCAATGATTTACTTTTTTCTTTTTTTTTTTATTTTAGTTTTTTAATTTTTATTTTTTATTCAGTGAGAGGAGGGGAGGCAGAAACAGACTATTGCATGAGCCCCAGCCAGAATCCACCCTGCAAGCCCACTAGGGGGCAGTGCTCTGCCCATCTGGAGCTATTGCTCCATTGCTCCAACCCAGCTTAGTGCCAGAGGCAGAGGCCATGGAGCCTCTTCAGGGCCTGGGGCCAACTCGCTCCAATCCAGTCATGGAGGCAGGAGGGGAGAGAGAGAGATATAGAAATGAGGGGGAGGGATAGGGAAGCAAATGGGCGCTTCTCCTGTGTGCCCAGACCAGGAATCAAACCCAGGACAGCACATACAGGCCAACACTCTACCTCTGAGCCAACTGGTCAGGGCCCATTTTTTCTTTTTATTTTTATACCAACGGTTTATGAAACACTTGGAGGGTTGGGCAGTCTGCAGGAAAGAGAGTCCATGGGTCAGGGTTCCACCAGAGAAAGAAACACCAGTAAGAGGTAGATCTTAAGGAATGGCTTACTCGGTTGCAGGAGGTAGCAAGCAAGTCCAAACGCCACAAGGCAAGCTGCGGGGAAGAGCAGGCTGGAGGTCTAGGGCAGGCTGCTCTCAGGTGAAACTCCTTGGTGGAGAACGGCCTCAGTCCTGTTCTTAAATCCTTTACTGACTGAATCAGGCCCACCTACATTATGTAGTAAACTTACAGTCAACTGGACCTTAGACAGAACTACAAAATACCCAAGAGCATCACTTAGATTACTCATTTGAATAACTGGGGTCTCGCCAAGGTGACACAGAAAACACAAGCACGAAATACAGAGAGGTAACATCTTTGAGTGCAGACTGTATGCTCATCACACGCTAGTTGCTTGACATACTGGACTTCACCCAGTCTCTGCAGTTTAACCTGGAGGTGGATTTAACTTCAGTACCTCTGACTGAAGTCTGTCATTGTCTTTGTGTAGCTCATTTAGTTGCAGATAACAGACCAAGTCAACTTACTCACAAAGAGACTTATTTTATAGCCACATGTAAATAGTCACTGGGAAACTGAGATGGTTTTACTAAGTGACTGAGATGTTTCTAGTGACCAGCTACTTTTTCTGTTGTTTTTTTCGGGTAACACATGGCCTCTGTCTCTTTTAGTGTCTCCCTTTCTCTGTAAGGATTCCTTTTGTTCACTTCCCTCATTAGCTGACTCCCTCTGCTTACTCAGTTTCTGTTCCATAATACCTTAACTTTTAAAAAAAGAAATACTATGGCACTGATAGAGCGTGGGACTGGGATGCAGAGGACCCAGGTTCGAAACCCTGAGGTCTCTGGCTTGAGCGCAGGCTCATTCAGCTTGAGCACGGCCTCACCAGCTTGAGCCCAAAGGTCGCTGGCTTGAGCAAAGAGTCACTCTCTGCTGTAGCCACCACCCTCCCACCCCCACCCACCCACCCCCACCCCAGTCAAGGCACATATGAGGAAGCAATCAAACAACTAAGGAGCCACAACAAAGAATTGATGCTTCTTATTTCCCTTCCTGTTGGTCTGTCCTTCTCTCTGTCTCTGTCACACACACACACACAAAACTATTATGTACCTAGAGAAAAGTGCATGAATCATAAGTTACTTATATGTTTTAGTTTAAGAGTTTTTATAAGTGCATAACAAACACGAAGATTAAAAAAAATCACTTGCATCCCAAAGCTCCACTCTTGCCTCCTCCCAGTCCTCTTGTTTAAATTAAAAGAAGTGAGTAATGAAAGGTGGTAAGGATACAGTTTGCAGAGAGAACAGCATGTCAGAAGATTGGGAGATGTAAAGAAGTGCGCAACACTTCGGGAGGCGTGACTGGGGCGGCCGGAGGCTGGCTGGAGATACCGTTCACCGCCTGCGCCAGCAGGCTCCTGATTGTGGAAAACCTGTATCAAGAAAAGGAGCTTAATTTTTAAACAGAAGGCTGTAGAGACTATCTGAAAGGGTTTTGTTCTTGTTTTTTGTAAGGGTGAATAGCTTATCCAATTTGCCATTTATAAACATTCTGGCCACAGTGTAGAGGATGGATTAGAGAATCAACTGGAGACTGGAATGTTTCTTTTACTATTGAAGTTAGGCCAGGATAAAAGGAATGGAGGCTTGAAGGCAGGCAGGACTGGAGTCATGAGTGAGGGAAGAGGCTAGTGAATACTAGGCAGGGGTGTACACTGTTGGCTAATTAGTCATGGAAGAGATTGTAGTTGAGGATAACTCCTAGGTTTCCACTTTGAAGAATAACTTGATGGGAATCCCATTACCAAGAGAGTAAATAGAAGAAGGGGGGAAAAATAGGGCAATAAAGATAATGAGTTAATTTGGGGACATGTTAAAGCAGGTAAATGGTTGTAGAGCGGGTGGGCAAAAGGAGGTTTAGAGTTGTAATACAAATAAATAATACAATAATTAATAAATAACAAGGTAAGAATAAACTCTGTGTTCTGAGTACTCACAACTGTAAACTTACTTTTGCCCATCCCTGTGTAGAGAAGTCTGAGTTAGAAAAAGTAGATTTGGTGGTCGTCAGCTTTATTTAGTAAGTGAATCCATGCATGTCTAGGAGGCTCCAAGGGGGCAAGTGTATTGAACAAGAATGACAGAGAGCTGAGAAGCACAGACATGTCAGGTGCAGGAGGGAAAGAATCTACCAATGAGTCTCAGAAGAAACATCCAGATAAAAAAATGGAGAAATAAAAGGGAAACCAAAGAAGTGGCATAAATGAAGACAAGTTAAGAGTTTTAGAAAGAGGGTGTGGTTAGAGGGAGGTAAGATAATAAGGGTTTACCTGACCTGTGGTGGCGCAGTGGATAAAGCACCAACCTGGAATGCTGAGGTCTCCAAATTTGAAACCCTGGGCTTGCCTGGTCAAGGCACTTATGACAGGTAACTGCTATGAGTGATGCTTCCTACTCCTCCCCTAACCTCTTTCTCTCTGTCTCTCTCTCTCTCTCTCTCTCTCACTTCTTTCCAAAATCAATAAATAAAATATTTTTTAATAGTCAGTGTACACAATTTTTTATTTTTTTACAGAGACAGAGAGAGAGTCAGAGAGAGGGATAGATAGGGACAGACAGACAGGAACGGAGAGAGATGAGAAGCATCAATCATTAGTTTTTTGTTGTGACACCTAAGTTGTTCATTGATTGCCTTCTCATATGTGCCTTGACCGTGGGCCTTCAGCAGACCGAGTAACCCCTTGCTCAAGCCAGCAACCTTGGGTCCAAGCTGGTGAGCTTTTTGCTCAAACCAGATGAGCCCGCGCTCAAGCTGGCAACCTCAGGGTCTCGAACCTGGGTCCTCCGCATCCCAGTCCGATGCTCTATCCACTGCGCCATCGCCTGGTCAAGCAAAATCTTTTTTTATATAAAGAAAGATAATAAGGGCTTCCGTGGAATGGAGGGTGCCCTGGGTTGAAGAACAAATGGGTAGTAAAAAATTGCAGATGGGTAGCAACAATCAGAAATCATTCTTTTTTTTTCTTTCTTTCTTTTTTTTTTTTTTTTTTGCAGAAGATGGGATATAATAGAGGGCTCTCCCATTCTGGACCTACATTTCTTCCAAATACACACCCTAGACTCTATTTCTCTTACTTCTTTTTTTTTTATTTTAATGGGGTGACATTGATAAATCAGGGTACATATGTTCAGAGAAAACATCTCCAGGTTATTTTGACATTTGATTATGTTGCATACCCATCACCCAAAGTCAAATTGTCTTCCGTCACCTACTATCTGGTTTTCTTTGTGCCCCTACCCTCCCCTCACCCCCTCCCTCTTCTTTCTCCCCACCCTTCCCCCATAACCACCACACTCTTATCCATGTCCCTGAGTCTCATTTTTTTGTCCCACCTATGTATGGAATCATATAGTTCTTAGTTTTTTCTGATTTACTTATTTCACTCAGTATAATGTTATCAAAGTCCATTCATGTTGTTGTAAATGATCTGATGTCATCATTTCTTATGGCTGAGCAGTAGTATTCCATAGTATACAGTGTGACTGTAAAGTCAAGGTGCACTTTTGACCGGTCACAGGAAAGCAACAAAAGACAATAGAAATGTGAAATCAGCACCAAATAAAAGGAAAACCCTCCTAGTTTCTGTAGGATGATGTGGCAGCATGTGTGCATGCATAGATGATGACATAACACAGTGTATACAGTGGAGCAGCCCACAGCCATGCCAGTCGAGATGTGGACAGTACAGAGGAAAGTTCAGTGTGTTCTGTGTCTCGCTAAATTTGAATCCGCGACCAAAGTGCAATGTGAATATTGGCACGTTTATAACAAAGCACCACCACATAAGGATAACATTACTTGGTAGGATAAGCAGTTGAAGGAAACTGGCAGTTTGGTGGAGAAAACCCGTTCTGGTAGGCCATCAGTCAGTGACGAGTGTGTAGAGGCTATATGGGATAGCTACCTAAGGGGCCCTAAAATATCTGTGCGTGAGCCCACATCAAACTGTACTGAATAGATATGAAACTGGGAGAGTTTTCCTTTTATTTGGTGCAGATTTCACATTTCTATCATCCTTTGTTGCTTTCCTGTGGCTGGTCAAAAGTGCACCATGACTTTACGAACACACTGTATATGTACCGCATCTTCTTTATCCAGTCATCTATTGAAGGGATTTTTGGTTGTTTCCATGTCTTGGCCACTGTAAACAATGCTGCAATGAACATGGGGCTGCATGTGTCTTTACGTACCAGTGTGTTTGAGTTTTGGGGGTATATACCCAGTAGAGAAATTGCTGGGTCATATGGTAGTTCTTTTTTTAATTTTTTAAAGAATCACCATACTTTCTTCTATAATGGTTGTACTACTTTACATTCCCACGAACAGTGGATGAGGGTTCCTTTTTCTCCACAGCCTCTCCATCACTTATTATGACCTGTCTCGTTGATAATAGCTAATCTAACAGGTGTGAGGTGGTATCTCATTGTAGTTTTGATTTGCATTTCTCTAATAGCTAATGAAGATGAGCATCTTTTCATATATCTGTTGGCCATTTGTATTTCTTCCTGGGAGAAGCATCTGTTCATGTCCTCTTCCCTTTATTTTTTTTATTTATTTTTTACAGAGACAGAGAGAGAGAGTCAGAGAGAGGGATAGACAAGGACAGACAGACAGGAATGGAGAGATGGAAAGCATCAATCGTTAATTTTTCGTTGTGACACCTTAGTTGATCATTGATTGCTTTCTCATATGTGCCTTGACCGTGGGGCTACAGAAGATCAAGTAATCCCTTGCTCGAGCCAGCGACCTTGAGTCCAAGCTGGTGAGCTTTGCTCAAACCAGATGAGCCCACGCTCAAGCTGGCGACCTCTGGGTCTCGAACCTGGGTCCTCCGCATCCCAGTCCGATGATCTATCCACTGCGCTGCCACCTGGTCAGGCCTCTTCCCATTTTTTTATTGGATTGTGCATTTGTTTGTTGTTGAGTTTTATGAGTTCTTTGTATATTTTGGATATTAGGCCCTTATCTGTGCTGTTGTTTGAAAATATCAACTCCCATTTAGTTGGCTGTCTGTTTATTTTATTGTCAGTTTCTCTTGTTGTGCAAAAACTTCTTAGTCTGATGTGGTCCCATTCATTTATCTTTGCCTTCACTTCCCTTGCCGTTGGAGTCAAATTCATAAAGTGCTCTTTATAACCGAGGTCCATGAGTTTAGTACCTATGTTTTATTCTATGTAATTTATTGTTTCAGGTCTTATATTTAGGTCTTTGATCCATTTTGAATTAATTTTAGTACAAAGGGACAAACTGTAGTCAAGTTTCATTCTTTTGCATGTGGCTTTCCAGTTTTCCCAGCAACATTTGTTGAAGAGGCTTTCTTTTCTCCACTGTGTGTTGTTGGCCCCTTTATCGAAAATTATTTGACCATATACATGTGGTTTTATTTCTGGGCTTTCTATTCTGTTCCATTGGTCTGAGTGTATATTTTTTTTAAGATTTTTTTATTCATTTTATTTATTTATTTACAGAGACAGAGAGAGGGATAGATAGGGACGGACAGACAGGAACAAAGAGAGATGAGAAGCATCAGTCATCAGTTTTTCGTTGCAACACCTTAGTTGTTCATTGATTGCTTTCTCATATGTGCCTTGACTGTGGGCCTTCAGACTGTGGCTCCTTGCTTGAGCCAGCGACCTTGGGTCCAAGCTGGTGAGCTTTGCTCAAACTAGATGAGCCCATGCTCAAGCTGGCGACATCTGGGTCTTGAACCTGGGTCCTCCACTTCCCAGTGTGATGTCTATCCACTACGCCAGCGGCTGGTCAGGCTGAGTGTCTATTTTTCTTTTTTTTTCTTTTGTATTTTTCTGAAGCTGGAAACGGGAAGAGACAGTCAGACAGACTCCCGCATGCGCCCGACCGGGATCCAATGGCACGCCCACCAGGGGCTATGCTCTGCCCCTCCAGGGCATCACTCTGTTGTGACCAGAGCCACTCTAGCACCTGGGACAGAGGCCAAGGAGCCATCCCCAGCGCCCCGGCCATCTTTGCTCCAATGGAGCCTCGGCTGCAGGAGGGGAAGAGAGAGACAGAGAGGAAGGAGAGGGGGAGGGGCGGAGAAGCAAATGGGCGCTTCTCCTGTGTGCCCTGACCAGGAATCAAACCCGGGACCCCTGCACGCCAGGTCGACACTCTACCACTGAGCCAACCGGCCAGGGCCGAGTGTCTATTTTTTTGCCAATACCATGCTGTTTTGATTGTCATGGCTCTATAATATAATTTGAAGTCAGGTATTGTAATGTCCCCAGCTACATTCTTTTTCCTTAGGATTGCTTTGGCTATTCAGGGCTTTTTATAGTTCCATATAAACCTGATTTATTTTTTCATGAAGTTTGATTATGTATGAGAGAAACAAAATTTGTATTGTTTTGGTCTGCTCATTATTGTCCTAGATTATCTAAATATAATAAGCCCTCAATACATATGCTGTTCTGATTGATTAAGCATCTTAAATGGGCCACAATTCAAGCTCATCAACAGATCCTTAGTTCTACTGAGATAGCTTGCAACCAGATTATAATTCCTCTTGCCTGGGAGGCCACAGATAGTATTTGCTGATTGCATGGAGGGCAGGGCAGCTGTATCTGTTCTGTAGTAGATCAAGTCCACTGATGCCAGGGAATGATGCAGTCCACTAGTCACGAGTAAATTTGTCTGGTCTTACTAAGTGGAGGTAGTAAGACATTCATCAAAAGTTAAGAGTTGTGCCTGACCAGGCAGTGGTGCAATGGATAGAGCATCGGACTGGGATGAGAAGGATCCAGGTTCGAGACCCCGAGGTCACCAGCTTGAGCACGGGCTCATCTGGTTTGAGCAAAAAGTTCACCAGCTTGGACCCAAGGTCTCTGGCTAAAGCAAGGGATCACTCAGTCTGCTGTAGCCCCCCGGTCAAGGCACAGATGAGAAATTAATCAATGAACAACTAAGGAACCGCAAAGAAGAATTGATGTTTCTCATCTCTCTTCCTTCCTGTCTGTCTGTCCATATCTGTCCCTCTCTCTGACTCTCCCTGTCTCTGCCACACAAAAAAAATAAAAATAGAAATAAGTAGAAATTTTAAAAAAAAAGTTAAGAGTTGCTTGCCCTGGCCAGATAGCTTGGTTGGTTAGAGCATTGTCCAGATATGCAGAAGTTGCTGGTTCAATCACTGGTTGAGGCAGATACAAAAACAGATTGATTGATGTTTCTCTCTCTCTCTCTCTTTTTTCTCTCTGTCATTTCCTCTCTCTCTAAAATCAATCAATAAGTTTTAAAAAGTTAAAAAGTTAATGGTTACTCAACTCATCACTCCTGAAAAATGTGAAGGTAGATTAAGGACATTAGGCAATTTGACAGACTAGGATATGGCCTCGTGTCTGAGCTATCCTAGGGCTTATGAGTTTTTCGAGATTCTAAAAACATATCTGAGACCTAATTGAACACTTCTATAATACTCAACTTTCCATTGCTAAATTCCTGCAAAATCGAAGTAAATAAATGTTTAATTAAATGTCAGTAATATATAACATGCCAATTAACCAATTGTAACTCAATTCATTTATACACTTAATGTTACATATGAATATAAGCATAAACTGAATGCATCACACATCAAGAGACAACCCAAGCTAGGGGTACTGACTGGTTTGCTTCTTGAAATGTCTCACCTCCAGTCCAAACTGGAAGAATGCCTCTTTTTTCTTTCTTTCTTTCTTTTTCTTTTTTTTTTTTTAAAGCTACTTAAGGTGATAGAGTTAATAAATCCTTTAGGTTTCTAACAACTCCTCTCTATTCAGATATATCCTTCCTGGCTAGATCACAAACTGGCATCCAGCCACAATAAAAATGTAAAAAAAAAGCCTGACCAGGTGGTGGCGCAGTGGATAGAGCATTGGACTGGGATGCAGAGGACCCAGGTTCAAGACTCCGAGGCCAGCTTGAGCTCGGGCTCATCTGGCTTGAGCAAAAAAAAAAAAAAAAAGCTCACCAGCTTGGACCCAAGGTCGCTGGCTCGAGCAAGGGGTTACTCGGTCTGCTGAAGGCCGGCAGTCAAGGCACATATGAGAAAGCAATCAATGAACAACTAAGGTGTTGCAACAAAAAACTGATGATTGATGCTTCTCATCTTTCTCCATTCCTGTCTGTCTGACCCTATCTATCCCTCTCTCTGTCCCTGTAAAGAAAAAAAAAAAAGGGAAAAAAAAAGTCAGTGCTCGAGGAAGTACTGGCCTTTCTCTGACTCCTTGGCCATATCTAATACTTGGTACAGTGGTAAGGGCATGTGACTCAGTGACAGGTTCTGAGTACTTGCACTCCATAGCTGGGTACACAAGAGTTGTACCTCATTTCCACTCCCTGCAGGTGTCTAAGGGAAGGGTTTCTGCTTTATTCCTGGCTCTGTAGACCAGAATAACCCAATAAAATGCATGCACATGCTGGTACACAAAGATAATCACCAAATATTGCCAGTGCTTCCAAAATCTGAGAAGAGCAAGAATGTACTTCCTGCCTGACCAGGCGGTGGCGCAGTAGTTAGATCATTGGGCTGGGACATGGAGGACCCAGGTTTGAGACCCTGAGGTTGCCAGCTTGAGTGAGGGCTCATCGGATTTGAGCAAGGCTCACCAGCTTGAGCCCAAGGTTGCTGGCTCAAGCAAGGGGTCACTTGGTCTGCTTTAGTTAGCCCTCCCCCCCCCACTCAAGGCACAAATGAGAAAGCAATCAATGAACAACTAAGGAGCCGCAAGAAAGAATTGATGTTTCTCATCTCTCTCCCTTCCTGTCTGTCTGTCCAGATCTGTCCCTCTCTCAAATTCTCTCTGACTCTGCCACAAAAAAATAAATAAAAAATAAATAAATAAATAAATAAAATAAATATATATATATTTCCTATTCATCTCAAAAAATATTCAGAATCCTGGCAGAAACAGATGGCACAATGTTACTATTCACAAGGGTTTAAAGAACTAAAAATAGTGACATGTCCTGGGGCTAATAACAGCCCAGAAGCTGTCCCATTTCTTGGCCAAAAGGCCAGTGGCAGCTGTAATTTTTAGGATCTGGGACAGTTTGGGACAGAACTTGTCTGAAGCCATGCATCATTGAGAAGTTAGGCACAAAGGCTGCTTAGCCTTATGCATAGCAAGTTGTTCTAATCTTCGAACCATGGCGTCTACTCAGTGCAAACAACCACCTCTGAGTGTTAATCAAATAAAATCTGCCCTTAGGGTTTTAAAGCTGAAATTGTCCATAAAATTTAGGGTTTTTTCTTTCTAATTTAAATCCAATAAGGGTTTCATGTACTCTTTATTATAGAGAAGATCCAAATTTAAAAATTGAGACAAGAAAGACAGAGTATATTAAAATCAGTTAACTACAGAAGTTTGCAAAGGCTTCATAAAGACTGGAGATGTTGAACAAGAGTCTTTTTTTTTTCTTAAGTGAGAAGCAGGAAGAGAGAAAGACAGACTCCACATGCACCCCAACCAGAATCCACCTGGCAAGCCCCCTGTTGGGCAATGCTCTGCCCTTGTGGGGCCATTGCTCCACTGCTCAGCAATGGAGCTACTTTAGCACCTGAAGTGAGGCCATGGAACCATCCTCAACACCTGGGGCCAACTTGCTCCAATAGAGCCATGGCTGCAGAAAAGGAAGAGAGAGATAGAGACAGAGAAGGGGAAGAGGCAGATGATCACTTCTCTTGTGTGAACCCAGGGCATCCATACATCAAGTCGATGCTCTACCACTAAGCAAACCGGCCAGGGGGGAACTAGAGTCTTGAGTCTTAAAAACAGAGAAGCATTACATGATAGAATAATAAAATGAGAAGGAACCTGTGGTGATCAACTACTTGAAGTACAAATTTATACACTTTTTTATCTTAAGAGGTTTTCAATGGCTATTTATTCCTAATGAAATGTTTTCACACTGACTTACACAAAGATGAGATTCATAAGTATATATATACTACAAAGTATACACAGTATACACAAAAATTTATATAGCAATGAAAACTTGAGCTCAGAATTCCATCCTGTGTCCCAGGATGGCTCAGTTGTCCCAAAATTTTAATTTATTCAAGTTACTGTGGCCTGACAAGGCGGTGGCACAGTGGATAGAGCATTAAACTGGGATGCGGAGGACCCAAGTTTGAAGCCCCGAGGTCACTGGCTTGAGCGCAGGCTCATCCAGCTTGAGCAGGGGCTCACCAGCTTGAGCATGGGGTTGCTAGCTTGAGCACAGGGTCACTGGCTTGAAGCCCAAGGTCGCTGGCTTGAGTGTGGGCTCAACAGCTTGAGCACAGGGTTGCTGGCTTGAGCATGGAATCATAGCCATGACCCCATGGTCACTAGCTTAAGCCCAAAGGTTGTTGCCTTGGCCCAAGGTCGCTGGCTTGAGCAAGGGGTCACTCACTCTGCTGTAGTCCCTCAGTCAAGGCACATATGAGAAAGCAAGGAGCTACGATGAAGGATTGATGCTTCTCATCTCTCTCCCTTCTTGTCTATCTGCCCCTATTTGTCCCTCCCTTTGTCTGTCTGTCTCTTTCTCTCTCTGTAAAAAAGTTTAAAAAAAAAGTTACTGTGAATCTTTCTTCGGCACAGAGCCTGTGCTTTCATTCAGTCTTTTCTTGACATTGACTGTTCTCAGTTATAAAAGTTATTCAAGATGATCCAACATATTTTTACATGAAAGATTGTGATTGTCTCTGATAATTTAAGACCCCTCAGTTTGATAAACACTCTATTGGCCAGTTTCAGTGAAGCAAAGTGATTGTCATTAGCACCAGAAACACAAACAGCATTCTTCTTATTAGATTGTGGACAGGTCAAAATTCATTATCCAGCCTGACCAGGTAGTGGTGCAGTGGATAGATCATTGGCCTGGGACGCAGAGGACCCAGGTTCGGCATTCCAAGGTCTGTGGCATGAGCGCAGGCTCAACCAGCTTGAGCATGGAGTCAGTGGCTTGAGTGCAGGATCGCTGGCTTGAGCACAAGGTTAATGGCTTGAGTGTGGTATCATAGACTTGACCCCACTGTCACTGGCTTGAGCCCAAGGTCACTGGCTTGAGCAAGGGGTCACTGGCTCAGCTGCAGTCCCCCTGACCCCATTGAGAAACATATTGAGAAAGCAATCAATTAACAACAAAGGTGCTGCAACAAAGAACTGATGCTCCTCATCTCTCTCCCTTTCTGTCTGGCTGTCCCTATCTGTCCCTCTTTCTCTGTCTGTCTCTCTTGCTAAAAAAAAAACAAAAAACAAAAAACATAATACCCTCAAGGTTCATCCATGTTTTTTAAAATCACAAGATTTCTTATTTTCGTGGCTATATAATATCCCATTGTATATAATATAGCAGTGGTTCCCAACCCCCGGGCCACGGACCAGTACCGGTCCATGGGCCATTTGGTACCAGTCCTCAGAGAAAGAATAAATAACTTACATTATTTTCGTTTTATTTATATTTAAGTCTGAACAATGTTTTATTTTTTTTAAATGACCAGATTCTTTCCGTTACATTTGTCTAAGACTCACTCTTGACGCTTGTCTCGTAAGTTTGACAATTATATTTAAAAATACCACAGTTTTTACGCTGGTCACATAATTTTATTTTGTGCATTTATCTGTCCCACCCTAAAGGCCGGTCCGTGAAAATATTTTCTGACATTAAACCGGTCCGTGGCCCAAAAAAGATTGGGGACCACTGTAATATAGCATTTCATTATATATAATATTTGATTTTATATGTAAAATATATATTAATATATATCACATCCTTTTATAAAAATATATATCACATCTTTTTACTCATTCAATCATTGATGGAAACAAGTTATTTTCATGGGGGGTTTTTTTTGTGTGTGTGTGTGTGTTTTACAGGGACAGAGAGAGTCAGAGAGAGGGATAGATAGGGACAGACAGACAGGAACAGAGAGAGATGAGAAGCATCAATCATCAGTTTTTGTTGCAACACCTTAGTTGTTCATTGATTGCTTTCTCATATGTGCCTTGACCACGGGCCTTCAGCAGACCAGGTAACGCCTTGCTCAAGTCAGCAACCTTGGATCCACGCTGGTGAGCTTTTTCTTTTTTTTTTTTTTGCTCAAGCCAGATGAGCCTGCGCTCTAGCTGGCGACCTCAGGGTCTCAAACCTGGGTCCTGCGCATCCCAGTCTGACGCTCTATCCACTGCGCCACCGCCTGCTCAGGCTATTTTCATGTTTTGGTTGTTGTAAATATTTCAATGAACATGAAAGTGAAAATATATCTTTAAGATAGTAATGTTTTTGTTCAGGTGCATACCCAGAAGTAAGAGTGTTGAGGAACCTCCATACTGTATTCCATAGTGACTATATGAATTTACATTCCCACCAATCTTGTACAAGTGCACTCTTTTCTCCATAGCGTTGTCAATACTTGTTATCTCTTGTCTTTTAAAAAAAATAAAATAGCCTGACCAGGCGGTGGCACAGTGGATAGAGCGTTGGACTGGGATGCAGAGGACCCAGGTTCGAACTCGGAGATCGCCAACTTGAGTGAGGGCTCATCTGGTTTGAGCAAAGCTCACCAGCTTGGACCCAAGGTCGCTGACTTGAGCAAGGGGTTACTTGGTCTGCTGTAGTCCCACGGTCAAGGCACATATGAGAAAGCAATCAATGAACAACTAAGGTGTCACAACGAAAAACTGATGATTAATGCTTCTCATTTCTCTTCGTTCCTGTCTGTCTGTCCCTATCTGTCCCTCTCTCTGACTCTCTCTCTGTCTCTGGAAAAAAAAAAAAAAGAAAGAAAGAAAAATAAATAAAATATTTTATTTATTGATTTTACAGAGAGAGAAATAGGGAGAAGCAAGAAGTATCAACCCATAGTTGCTTCACTTTAGTGGTTCATTGATTGCTTGTCATATGCGCCTTGACTGGGCAAGCCCAGGGTTTCCACCAGCAACCTCAATGTTCCAGATTGATGCTTTATCCACTGCGCCACCACAGGTCAGGCTCTCCTATCTTTTTGATGATAGAAATTCTAATATGTGTAAGGTACTATCTCATTATAGTTCTTATTTGCAATTTTCTAATGATTAGTAATATTAACCAACTTCATTTATAACCATTATCCATGTGAATATCTATTTTGGAAATATTTCCATGAAGGTCCTTTGCCTGTTTTAAAATTTGATTATTTAAGTTTTGTTTTTGTTTTTTGCAATTGAGTTGTATGAGTTCTTTACATATTTTGTATATTTGCCCAATATTAGATACATGGTTTACACATATTTTCTCTCATTTTACAGGTTGCTTTTTCATTTTATTGATTGTTTCTTTTGCTGTGAAGAAGCTTTTTAATTTGCTATAGTCTCACTTATTTTGTTTTTGTTGCTTGTACTTCTAGTGTAATATTCATAAAATTATCGCCAAGACTAAGATCAAGGAGCTTTTTCCTATGTGTTCACCTAGGAATTTTATGGTTTCAAGTCTTACATTTAATGTGAATATCAGTTTTTCCAGCATCATTTATTAAAGGGACTACCTTTCCCCATCATATATTCCTGGCTCCCTTGCCAAATATTAGGGGTTCCTTCATATGTATGGGTTTATTTCTGAGTTCTTTATTCTGTTCCATTGGTCTATATTTTTATGCCAGTATTGTACTCTTTTGATTAGTATAGCTTTGTAATATAGTTTAAAATCAGGAATTCTAATGCCTCCAGCTTTATTCTTCTTTCTCAGAATTGCTTGGCTATTCAGGTCTTTTGTGGTTCCATATGAATTTTAGAATTATATTTTCTCTGTTAAAAATTCCATTGGAAGAGTGACGTCAGAGAAATGGCATCGTGAGGAGCACTACCAATAAATCTCCCCAAAATTTCAACAAGTTCTTCAACCAGAGACAGAAAAATCTATCCTTGGAGTGTCTGGAAGTTCCACACACTGAAAACAAAGTGCTATCAACAAAACCACCCTCAGATGCCATTACAGAAAAGGAAATCAAATATCATGGATACAAAAGACAGAGATGAAGCCCTGGCCAGTTGGCTCAGTGGTAGAGCATCGGCCTGGCGTACAAAAGTCCCAGGCTCGATTCCCGGCCAGGGTACACAGGAGAAGTGCCCATCTGCTTCTCCACCCCTCCCCCTCTCCTTCCACTCTGTCTCTCTCTTCCCCTCCTGCAGCGAGGCTCCATTGGAGCAAAGATGGCCCAGGCGCTGGGGATGGCTCCTTGGCCTCTGCCCCAGGCACTGGAGTGGCTCTGGTTGCAACAGAGCAATGCCCCAGAGGGGAAGAGCATCGCCCCCTGATGGGCGTGCCGGGTGGATCTCGGTCGGGTGCATGCGGGAGTCTGTCGGACTGTCTCCCCGTTTCCAGCTTCAGAAAAATACCAAAAAAAAAAAAAAAAGACAGAGATGTAGCACAGATAGATGAGGAAAAATAGAAAAAATTTAATATATTGGAAAACTTGGAGCTAAATGATAGAGAATTTAAAATAGAAGTCCTAAAAATACTCAGAGATATACAAGAAAACACAGAAAGGCAATTTAGGGAGCTCAGAAAACAACTCAATGAACACAAAGAATATATTACCAAGGAAATTGAAACTATAAAAACAAATCAAACAGAGATGAAAAACTCAATTTATGAACTGAAAAACGAGGTAACAAGCTTAGCTTATAGAACAGGCCAGATAGAAGGTAGGATTAGTGACATAGAAGACAAGCAACTTCAGGCACAACAGAGAGAAGAAGAGAGAGACTCAAAAATTTTTAAAAATGAGAAAGCCCTACAGGAATTGTCTGACTCCATCAAAAAGACTAACATAAGAATAATAGGTATATCAGAGGTAGAAGAGAGAGAAAATGGAATGGAGAACATATTCAAACAAATAATAGATGAGAACTTCCCAAGTATGTAGAAAGAACTAAAGCCTCAAATTCAAGAAGCAAACAGAACACCAAGTTTTCTTAACCCCAACAAACCTACTCCAAGGCACATTATAATGAAATTGGCACAAACCAACAACAAAGAAAAAATTCTCAAGGCAGCCAGGGAAAAGAAGAATACAACATATAAAGGAAGGCCTATTAGATTATCATTGAATTTCTCAGCAGACACTCTACACGCTAGAAGAGAGTGGACCCCAATATTTAAAGTCCTGAAAGAGAGGAATATTCAGCCAAGAATACTATACCCATCAAAGCTATCCTTCAAATATGAAGGAGAAATAAAAACATTCACAGATATAGAAAAGATGAGAGAATTTATCATCAGAAAACCCCCACTCCAGGAAATACTAAAGGGGGTTTTCCAACCAGATACAAAACAAAATCACAAGTAAAAGCTCCACCAAGAACACAATAAAACCAAATTTAAACTGTGACAACCAAAAAAAAAAAGGAGGGGGAGGAGGGAGATTAATAGTAGCAAAGGACGATGGAGTGCAGAAGCACTCATAAGGTAGTGTACTACAATGAACATGGTAGGTACCCTTTTCATTACTTAATGGTAACCACCCTTGAAAAAACCACCACAGAAGCACAGGACTTAAAAAAGGTAGCAACAGAAGAAAGAAGTATGGAATACAAACAAACAAAAACAAATGATAGAAAAACAAAAGAGAAGAATCAAACAAGATACAAAACTAACAGAAAGCAATTTATAAAATGGCAATAGGGAACCCACAAGTGTCAATAATTACACTAAGTGTAAATGGATTAAACTCACCAATAAAAAGACACAGAGTAGCAGAATGGATTAAAAAAGAAAATCCGGCCTGACCTGCGGTGGCACAGTGGATAAAGCGTCGACCTGGAAATGCTGAGGTCGCCAGTTCGAAACCCTGGGGCTTGCCTGGTCAAGGCACATATGGGAGTTGATGCTTCCAGCTCCTCCCTTCTCTCTCTCTGTCTCTCCTCTCTCTCTCTCTCTATCTCTCTCTCTCTCTCTGTCTCTCCCTCTCCTCTCTAAAATGAATAAATAAAAAATTTTTAAAAAAAAGAAAAGCCAACTGTATGCTGCCTACAAGAAACACATCTAAGCAACAAGGATAAAAACAAATTCAAAGAGAAAGGCTGGAAAACAATACTTTTCAAGCAAATAACATCCAAAAAAAAAGCAGGTGTAGCAATACTTATATCTGATAATGCTGACTATAAGACAGCAAAAGTACTCAGAGACAAAAATGGTCATTTCATAATGATTAAGGGGATACTGAATCAAGAAGACATAACAATTCTTAATATATATGCACCAAACCAAGGAGCACCAAAATATATATAGCTACTTATTGACCTAAAAACAAAAATTGACAAAAATACAATCATACTTGGAGACCTAAATACACCACTGATGGCTCTAAATCATTCATCCAAACAAAAAATCAATAAAAATATATTGGCCTTAAACAAAACAGTAAAGTACCTGGATATGATAGACATCTACAGGACATTTCATCCCAAAGCAACAGAGTATACATTTTTTTCTAGTGTACATGGAACATTCTTAAGAATTGACCATATGTTGGGTCACAAAGATAACATCAGCAAATTCAGAAAAATTGAAATTGTACCAAGCATATTTTCTGATCATAAAGCCTTGAAACTAGAATTCAACTGCAAAAAAGAGGAGAAAAAACCCACAAAAATGTGGCAACTAAACAACATACTTTTAAAAAATGAATGGGTCAAAGAAGAAATAAGCTCAGAGATCAAAAGATATATACAGACAAATGAAAATGACAATACAACATATCAGAATCTCTGGGATGCAGCAAAAGCAGTAATAAGAGGGAAGTTCATATCACTTCAGGCCTATATGAACAAACAAGAGAGAACCCAAGCAAACCACTTAACTTCACACCTTAAGGAACTAGAAAAAGAAGAACAAAGACAACCCAAAACCAGCCGAAGAAAGGAAATAATAAAAATCAGAGTAGAAATAAATGAAATAGAGAACAGAAAAACTATAGAAAAAATTAATAAAACAAGGAGCTGGTTCTTTGAAAAGATCAACAAAATTGACAAACCCTTGGCAAAACTTACCAAGGAAAAAAAAGGTCTCATATAAACAAAATCCAAAATGAAAGAGGAGAAATCACCACAGACATCATAGATATACAAAGAATTATTGTAGAATACTATGAAAAACTATATGCCACCAAATTCAACAATCTAGAAGAAATGGATAAATTCCTAGAACAATACAACCGTCCTAGACTGAGTCATGAAGAAGCAGAAAGCCTAAACAGACCAATTAGCAGGGAGGAAATAGAAAAAACTATTAAAAACTTCCCCAAAAATAAAAGTCCAGGCCCAGATGGTTGTACTAGTGAATTCTATCAAACATTCAAAGAAGACTTGGTTTCTATTCTACTCAAAGTCTTCCAAAAAATTGAAGAAGAAACAATACTTCCAAACACATTTTATGAGGCCAACATAACCCTCATACTGAAACCTGGCAAGGACGGCACAATAAAAAGAAAACTACAGACCAATATTTCTAATGAATACAGATGCTAAAATACTAAACAAAATACTACCAAATTGAATACAACAACATATTAAAAAAATAATACATCATGATCAAGTGGGATTCATCCCAGAATCTCAAGGATGATTCAACATACGTAAAACGGTTAATGTAATACACCATATCAACAAAACAAAGAAAAAAAACCACATGATCTTATCAATAGATGCAGAAAAGGCCTTCAATAAAATACAACACAACTTTATGTTTAAGACACTCAACACACAAAGAAAACTAGATAGAAGATGACGGAGGACAATCTGACTTTGGGTGATGGGTATGCAACATAATTGAATGACAAGATAACCTGGACATGTTTTCTTTGAATATATGCACCCTGATTTATTGATGTCACCCCATTAAAATTAATAAAAATTTATTTATAAAAAAAAGACACTCAACAAAATGGGTATAGAAGGAAAATATCTCAACATGATAAAGGCCACATATGATAAACCATCAGCTAACATCCTATTAAATGGCGTAAAACTGAGGACTTTACCCCTCAAATCAGTAACAAGACAGGGTTGTCCACTCTCTCCACTCTTATTTAACATGGTGCTAGAAGTTCTAGCCAGAGCAATCAGACAAGATAAAGAAATAAAAGGCATCCATATCAGAAAAGAAGAAGTAAAGGTATCACTTTTTGCAGATGACATGATCTTATACATCGAAAACCCCAAAGACTCCACAAAAAAATTACTAGAAACAATAAACCAATACAGTAAGGTCACAGGATACAAAATTAATATACAAAAGTCCATAGCCTTTCTATATGCCAACAATGAAACATTAGAAACCGAACTCAAAAAAATAATCCCCTTCACAATTGCAACAAAAAAAATAAAATACCTAGGAATAAACATAACAAAGAATGTAAAGGACCTATATAACAAAAACTACAAAGCATTGTTAAGGGAAATCGAAAAAGATACAATGAGATGGAAAAATATTCCTTGTTCTTGGATAGGAAGAATAAATATAATCAAAATGGCCATATTGCCCAAAGCAATATACAAATTTAATGTAATTCCCATCAAAATTCCAATGACATTTTTTAAAGAAATGGAACAAAAAAAATCATCAGATTTATATGGAACTATAAAAAACCCCGAATAGCCAAAGCAATCCTAAGGAAAAAGAATGAAGCTGGAAGCATTACAATACCTGACTTCAAACTATATTATAGAGCCACAACAATCAAAACAGCATGGTATTGCCTGACCTGTGGTGGCACAGTGGATAAAACATCGACCTGGAAATGCTGAGGTCGCTGGTTCGAAACCCTGGGCTTGCCTGGTCAAGGCATATATGGGAGTTGATGCTTGATGCTTCCTGCTCCTCCCCCCTTCTCTCTCTCCTCTCTCTCTCTCCCCCCCTCCTTTCTAAAATGAATAAATAAAAAAATAAACAGCATGGTATTGGCAGAAAAATAGACACTCAGACCAATGGAACAGAATAGAAAGTCCAGAAATAAAACCACATGTATATGGTCAAATAATTTTCGATAAAGGGGCCAACAACACACAATGGAGAAAAGAAAGCCTCTTCAACAAATGGTGCTGGGAAAACTAGAAAGCCACATGCAAAAGAATGAAACTCGACTACAGTTTGTTCCCTTGTACTAAGATTAATTCAAAATGGATCAAAGACCTAAATATAAGACCTGAAACAATAAAGGACATAGAAGAAAACAATGATAAATGAATGGGACTACATTAGACTAAGAAGTTTTTGCTCAGCAAGAGAAACTGACAACAAAATAAACAGACAGCCAACTAAATGGGAGATGATATTTTCAAACAACAGCTCAGGCCTGACCTGTGGTGACGCAGTGGATAAAGCATCGACCTGGAATGCTGAGGTCACCGGTTCAAAACCCTGGGCTTGCCTCGTCAAGGCACATATGAGAGTTGATGCTCCCTGCTCCTCCCCCTGTTCTCTCTCTATCTCTCCCTCTCTCTCTCTCTCCCTTCTCTCTCTAATAAAAATGAATAAATAAAATCTAAAAAAAACAAAAAACAAAAAAACAACAACAGCTCAGATAAGGGCTTAATATCCAAAATATACAAAGAACTCATAAAACTCAACAACAAACAAACAAACAATCCAATAAAAAAAGGGGAGGAGGACATGTACAGACACTTCTTCCAGGAAGAAATACAAATGGCCATCAGATATATGAAAAGATGCTCATCTTCATTAGTTATTAGAGAAAAGCAAATCAAAACTACAATGAGCCCTGGCTGGTTGGCTCAGTGGTAGAGCGTCAGCCTGGCGTGTGGGAGTCCCAGGTTCAATTCCCGGCCAGGGCACACAGGAGAAGCACCCATCTGCTTCTCCACCCCTCCCCCTCTCCTTCCTCTCTGTCTCTCTCTTCCCCTTTCGCAGCCAAGGATCCATTGGAGCAAAGTTGGCCCAGGTGCTGAGGATGGCTCTGTGGCCTCTGTCTCAGGCACTAGAATGGCTCTGGTTGCGGCAGAGCGATGCCCCAGATGGGCAGAGCATCGCCCCTTGTGGGCATGCTGGGTGGGTCCCGGTAGGGCGCATGCGGGAGTCTGTCTGACTGCCTCCCTGTTTCCAGCTTCAGAAAAATACAAAAAACAAACAAACAAACAAACAAAAAAAGTACAATGAGATACCACCTCATACCTGTTAGATTAGCTATTATCAACAAGACAGGTAATAGCAAATGTTGGAGAGGCTGTGGAGAAAAAGGAACCCTCATCCACTGTTTGTGGGAATGTAAAGTAGTACAACCATTATGGAAGAAAGTATGGTGATTCCTCAAAAAACTGCAAATAGAACTACCTTATGACCCAGCAATCCCTCTACTGGGTATATACCCCAAAAACTCAGAAACATTGATACGTAAAGACACATGTAGCCCCATGTTCATTGCAGCATTGTTCACAGTGGCCAAGACATGGAAACAACCAAAAAGTCCTTCAATAGATGACTGGATAAAGAAGATGTGGCACATATACACTATGGAATACTACTCAGCCATAAGAAATGATGACATTGGATCATTTACAACAAAATGGTTGGATCTTGATAATGTTATACAGAGTGATATAAGTAAATCAGAAGAAAACAAGAACTGGTCTGACCAGGCGGTGGCGCAGTGGATAGAGCATTGGACTGGGATGCAGAGGACCCAGGTCCGAGATCCCAAGGTCGCCAGCTTGAGCACAGGGCTCATCTGGTTTGAGCAAAGCTCACCAGCATGAACCCAAGGTCGCTGGCTCGAGCAAGGGGTTACTCAGTCTGCTGAAGGCCCGTGGTCAAGGCACATATGAGAAAGCAATCAATGAACAACTAAGGTGTCGCAACGAAAAACTGATGATTGATGCTTCTCATCTCTCTTCGTTCCTGTCTGTCTGTCCCTATCTATCCCTCTCTCTAACTCACTCTCTGTCTCTGTAAAAAAAAAATTTTTTTAATAAAAAAATATATATGTACTTTAAAAAACAAACAAACAGAACTGCATGATTCCATACATAGGTGGGACATAAAAACCAGACTAAGAGACGTGGACAAGAATGTGGTGGTTACGGGGGGGGGGGGGGGGGGGGGGGACACACAAAGAAAACTAGATAGAAGGTGATGGAGGACAATCTGACTTTGGGTGATGGGTATGCAACATAATTGAATGACAAGATAACCTGGACATGTTTTCTTTGAACATATGAACCCTAATTTATTGATGTCACCACATTAAAATTAATAAAAATTTATAAAAAAAATTCCATTGGAAATTTTGTTAGAAATTACACTGAATCTATAATGGCCTTAGGTAGTGTGAAGTTTTTATTTTTTTAATTGTTTTATTGATTGATTTGAGAGAGAGACAGAGAGAAACATCATTTATTTTCCACTTAGTTGTACATTCGATGGGACTTCCCAAATGTGTCCTGACCAGGGACCGAATCTGCAAACTTGACATTTTGGGATAGTGCTCTACTGACTGAGCTAACTTTCCAGGACCCTGGACATTTTAATAATATTAATTCTTCTAATCCATGTACATGAGGTAGTCTTCTATTTATTTGTGTCTTCTTCAATGTCTTTCATCAATACCTTATAGTTTTTAGTCTTTCACCTTCTCAGTTAAATTTATTCCTATGTTTGTTTTTATTTTTGATGCTATTATAAATGGGATGGTTTTCTTTATTCTTTAAGATAATTTATAGTTTGTGACTTTATTGTTACAGAAGTTGAAAATATCTAGATTGTAATGGCACTGTCTTTAATAAATCATCATTGCCTGTGAAGAATCGTTCTATTCATCTCCAAATCACAGGAAGTTGTATCACCCCTGCAGCCAAAAGGATATGGGGTGGAATCATTTGGTAATGGCAATTTTGAAGACTGAGACTGAACCATGTAAGCTGTTTCTGACGTCTTCTTGAAATCCTTAAACAGGGAGGGAGACTCTGAAATAGAAACGACATTAAGATAATATTTTTCTTAATCCTATCATTGCCACAAATATCTCACAACATCAGTTGGAAGACCATTGAACTACTCTCAAGAGAATACAGGTGGCACACCCATGTTTCTTCAATAGAATTACACACCAATATGGGAAAGGAGAATATCTGCAATTCTGTAGAGCCAGTATGTGTTGTCATAATAACAATATCTAATTAATAAGGAGTTCACATATATCTTAAACCAGTATATCCATTCATCTTTCTCACTTATTTTTCACAAAGAGACTGTCTTACATTTTCTTTAGATAAGTCAAGTAGTTAAATAAAGAAGGTCCAATATAAATGCAAATGGTGGGAAGAGTATGTCAAAATTATCAGGGAAGAATTTGAAAAAGGATGCTTTTTTTGTATCAGAATTTGTGTCTTTTAAAATAACTCACAAAAATTATGCAGTAGAGTTCCAGTGCATACAGCTCCATCCACAGAGGTGGGTATCTTGGCCAGTGAGCGTCTTCCCCAGGTGGGTAGTTGACAAAATTCCTCCAGCAGTGATCATACTCTAAAGAAGCACAAATCTTGGTTCATTCAACAAACACAAAAGAAAGTTACTTAAAGAAAGCTGAACTTGGCCCTGGCCGGTTGGCTCAGCGGTAGAGCGTCGGCCTGGCGTGCGGGGGACCCGGGTTCGATTCCTGGCCAGGGCACACAGGAGAAGCGCCCATTTGCTTCTCCACCCCACCCCCCCTTCCTCTCTGTCTCTTTCTTCCCCTCCCGCAGCCAAGGCTCCATTGGAGTAAAGATGGCCCGGGCGCTGGGGATGGCTCCTTGGCCTCTGCCCCAGGCACTAGAGTGGCTCTTGTCGCGGCAGAGCAACGCCCCCAGAGGGCCAGAGCATCGCCCCCTGGTGGGCAGATCGTCGCCCCTGGTGGGCGTGCCGGGTGGATCCCAGTCGGGCACATGCGGGAGTCTGTCTGACTGTCTCTCCCCGTTTCCAGCTTCAGAAGAAGAAAAAAAAAAAAAAAGAAAGCTGAACTTAAATATATACCATATCTATGTTGACAAGCCTATTTGCTACTACAGATGGGCAAGACTCCCCCAGTATCCATAAAAAGAGCAAAGCAGTTCATTTGAAGATGGCTGAGTGGCCATAGTGACAAAGTAGAGAAAGAAGTCATATTTTTATATTTGCTCTGCTATGAATTACAGACTTTGTCTTTCTTCATATTACTTTGAAGTTTTACTTCTGAGACTTCCACTCTGGGGTAATCAATCTCTTAGCCTACAAACATACCACCACCACAGTCTCTCATCAACACTTCAGATTCTTGGTTTATTGTTTTTACCTGGGGCTCTCATGATCTGGATAGTCACACCACTGTTAATGAGGTCCCTGAGTCCTTGTCGGTTTTGTTGATCCAAGTGGTGATAAAGCCTTGCTACATAAATAACTAAAGTCACACCAGGTCTTTGACATAAAAATTCTCTAATAGCCTTGGAGCATTCCCAACAGGGACTCCAGGACAAGAACCAGATGATGGAGCAGCTGGTGGATGAACAAAAATGTCTTTCTGAAGCAATTTTTTCTATAAAATTGACTTCTACGTGCTTGGTGGTGTTTTGGCTTGAGTGTCGCCAGATCTTGTGATTCATGCCCCACCAGATTTCATAGAGCAGACAAGTCTCTTTACGGAGTTCTCTGGGGTCAAAAAATGCTTCAAATTCCCAAGGTTCAATTCTTCTCCTAAAATATAAAAAGCACCCCTGCATTATCATGCAATTTTTAGAAAAGTTTTAAAAATCATTTTATCGTTCCCTTTTCTATAAGGCAAATCTCAAACTTGACATTTTGGGAAACTTCTTTTTCCCTGTCTTAAAGTTACCTGGGGAGGTCCACTTGAATTATCCAAATTTGTATCACACAGTGAAAAGATTTTTCCCAACTCATGCTATTTGGTTCCCACGCTCTCTATCCCACTGCTTGTTAGTCTTGAATTCAGGTATAAATGTGTCCCTTTTCTCCTTATATTCAAATATTTCTATCTCACTCTTAGAGGTGCCATGTCCCAATTGTAAATATTTATTATTCCTAAATGGACCCTAACGAGATTTTTTTCAAGTGTAGAAGCCTCAAATTACCAACAAAATTCTACTGACCAGCCTGAGAAGAAAGTAATTCAGCCTCAGGATTCCTCCATATTAAATTCTGTATACCAATACCTCAGAAGAAAGAAATTCAACTTGCTCTAAATGGCAGCTTTAGATTTAACACTCTGTGTGTCAAAGCTGTGACTCAGGAGACACGGGACTATGCTGAGGACTCTCCTTTCCAATATGGTTTGAGTTATAAGCTTATTTCATTCTAATATTTCTTACTCATCCCTAAAGTATTATATTCATTTATTACATAATTTTTCCACCCATCGGGAGGTAATATATCCCTTGACAAAAGTCTCTCTGTTATAATGATATGTCTTGAAAATGGGCATATAATATAAAATAGAAAGCTGAAACCAAAGTGACGAATCAGTTCCTTGCACCTTTCACTAATGACTATAAAAACATGTGATTTAAAGAGAGAATAGCAATCGTAATACAGAACAAAGCTGGAAGGTAATTTATTTAAACAAAAACCAAAAGGCATAGAAATAAAGACAGAAAAAGCAATAGTCATAGAAAATAAAGTTGAAAAGGAAAAAAAAATGGGAGTGTGGTAAAAGAGGAAGAGAACAGTAAAGAAAGCTATAGTCCGGCGCTGGGCCATTGGCCCAATGGTAGAGCATCAGTCTGGTGTGTAGCTGTCCTGGGTTCGATTCCCAGCCAGGGCACACAGCAGAAGTGCCTATCTGCTTCTCCACCCTTCCCACTCTCCTTCCTCTCTGTCTCTCTCTTCCCCTGCCGCAGCCAAGGTTCCATTGGAGCAAAGTTGGCCCGAACACGGAGGAGGGCGCCACGGCGTCCACCTCAGGCACTAGAATGGCTTCAGTCTCATCAGAGCAGTGGCCCAGATTGGCAGAGCATCACCCCCTAATGGGCATGCTGGATGGATCCCAGTCAGGTGCATGCAGGAGTCTGTCTCTCTGCCCTCCTCATTTCTCACTTCAGAAAAATACAAAAAAAGGAAGGGAGGGAGGGAGGGAGGGAGGGAGGGAGGGAGGAAGGAAGGAAGGAAGGAAGGAAGGAAGGAAGGAAGGAAGGAAGGAAGGAAGGAAGGAAGGAAGGAAGGAAGGAAGGAAGGAAGGAAGGAAGGAAGGAAGGAAGGAAGGAAGGAGAGAGAGAGAAAGAGAGAGAGAAAGAGAGAGAGAAAGAAGGAAAGAAAGCTATGTCCTCCAAATCTTAGTATATGTGCCGCCAAAGCGAGCACTAGTCCTTGATTCTTTAATACACACTTACTCTTGGTTGAATTAAATGGACAATATGACTGTATTATTCTTACCTCAAAGTGGGATCACCAGCTGAAGGATCTGTTGACCAAGAGATGAGTACGTCAAATAACAGCCGTATGCAAATCGAGTTGCTAAGAAAAAAATGCTCTATTCTTCTAAAGCCGTATAAGAAAATGGAGTTAGCCTGACCTGTGGTGTCAACCTGGAAATGCTGAGGTCGCCGGTTCAAAACCCTGGGCTTGCCTGGTCAAGGCTCATATGGGAGTTGGTGCTTCCAGCTCCTCCCCCCCCTTCTCTCTCTCTGTCTCTCTCTCCTCTCTCTTAGTCTCTGTCTCTCTCTCTCCCTCTCCTCCTCTCTAAAAATGAATAAAGAAAGAAAGAAAATGGAGTTAGAAGAGTCCTGAAATAATTGGATTGGACTAGCTCATTGTATCAGAAAAGCAAGATTTATTATTATTATAGAGACAGAGAGAGGGATAGATGGGGACAGATAGACAGGAACGAAGAGAGATGAGAAGCATCAATCATCAGTTTTTCGTTGTGACACCTTAGTTGTTCATTGATTGCTTTCTCATATGTGCCTTGACCGTGGGCCTTCAGCAGACTGAGTAACCCCCTGCTTGAGCCAGCAACCTTGGGTCCAAGCTGGAGAGCTTTGCTCAAACCAGATGAGCCCGCACTCAAGCTGGCGACATTGGCGACCTCGGGATCTTGAACCTGGGTCCTCCGCATCCCAGTCCAATGCTCTATCCACTGTGTCACCACCCAATCAGGCAGAAAAGCAAGATTTTTAAAGGCTCTGCTGAAATCTATTTGCCCAAACCAGGTAATCCTCCCTAAGGTTCTAATAGAATGATTAAATGCAATGGAAATGTCACTGTTCAGAGTCTCCTAGGTGTAATTCCTATTAAGGAAGCATCCTGTACCTCCTCATCATAGCATTTATCATGCTACATTATGATTACCTATTCACATGCCTATAAGGACACCAAATTGTAAATTATGTGAGATATGGATTATGTACATCATGTGCCAGACCCTAACACACTGCCAGCAACATGGTGGTTAGTAATAAATATTTACTGAGTAAATGACTGAATGAACTTCACTATACATCTACTCCACTATAAAATAGCTATCTATCTACCTAAATATATATACATATATCTGTATATATCAATATATTTATATATTAAATCTTATATGTCTATATTTATAATTATATGTTTATATATATATCGATACAGATAGAGAAAGACTGGATTTCTCATACATTGCTGCTGGGAATTTAAATTGGTATAGACAGCCCTGGCTCAGTACTCAGTGGATAGCATCTTGTCCAGGTTTGCCGAAATCGCAGGTTCGATCCCTGGTCAGGGCACATACAGGAACAGATTGATGTTCCTATCTCTTTCTTGTTCTCTCCCTTCCTCTCTGTAAAATCAATTTTAAAAAATTTTTTTAATTTATAAAACTGTTCTAAGTGTGACCTGAAAAATGGACCTTAAAAGAAGGAACATTAAGAAAAAAGAAGAAGCTATGGGGAATTGGAGCACTCAGAAAAGAGATGGCTGACACCTTAGAATGAGTGCTATTCAGACCTTAATCCAAATCAGGGCCCTTGAACCAGATGATTCATTCAAGAAGGGGCCTTATAGAAACAGAGGCCATACCTGCATAATAAGGTCATATTAATTAATGATTGAAAGACACTTCCTTTTTTTTTTTTTTTTTTTTTTGTATTTTTCTGAAGTTGGAAATGGGGAGGCAGTCAGACAGATTCCCGCATGAGCCCGACCGGGATCCACCCAGCATGCCCACCAGGGGGTGATGCTCTGCTCATCTGGGGCATCGCTCTGTTGCAACCAGAGCCATTCTAGCGCCTGAGGCAGAGGCCACAGAGCCATCCTCAGCGTCCAGGTCAACTTTGCTCCAATGGAGCCTTGGCTGTGGGAGGGGAAGAGAGAGACAGAGAGGAAGGAGAGGGGAGGGGTGGAGAAGCAGATGGGTGCCTCTCCTGTGTGCCCTGGCCGGGAATCAAACCCGGGACTCCTGCAGCCAGGGCCAGACACTTCCTTTAAAGGAGATGAAATAGGCCTGGCCAGTGGTGGCACAGTGGATAAAGCGTTGACCTGGAATGCTGAGGTCGCCAGTTCGAAGCCCTAGGCTTGCCTGGTCAAGGCACATATAGGAGTTGATGCTTCCTGCTCCTCCCCCATCTCTCTCTCTCTGTCTCTCTCTGTCTCTCTCTCTCTTTCTAAAAATGAATAAATAAAAATAGCCTGACCAGGCGGTGGCACAGTGGATAGAGCGTCAGACTAGGATGTGGAGGAACCAGGTTCGAGACCCCAAGGTCGCCAGCTTGAGCGTGGGCTCATCTGGTTTGAGCAAAGCTCACCAGCTTGGACCCAAGGTCGCTGGCTTAAGCAAGGGGTTATTCGGTCTGCTGAAGGCCTGCGGTCAAGGCACATACGAGAAAGCAATCAATAAACAACTAAGGTGTCGCAATGAAAAACTGATGATTGATGCTTCTCATCTCTCTCCCTTCCTGTCTGCCTGTCCCTGTCTGTCCTTCTCTCTGACACTCTCTCTGTCTCTGTAAAATAAATGAATGAATGAATGAATGAATGAATGAATGAATGAATGAATAAATAAATAAATACAAGAGGTGAAGCAGCAGTGTAAAAGAGAGCATGAGATATCTTCTCAGGATCTACCCCTAGGATACAAGACAAAGATGCCAACTACATGAGTCAGGATTGTTTGAAGGAGAAAACACACCACCTTTTGAGGAAAGTCCAAGGAAATTAACCACATACTTCAACTAAATAATATCTTTAGTCTTTCCCCCAACATGACATTTACAAGAGAATTTTAATAGAAAAAATACATAATGGAAAAAAATATTGTTTCTTAAAACCCAAGTCTAATATTTATATTATCTCCAGTCATGCCATGCCCACTTTCTTGCAACAGTCTTCTAATTGGTCTCCTTGCTTCCATTCCAAAAGGCATCAATGCCAGGTAAAGCATTATTTCAGTTATTTCTATGCTATTCACAAGTTCTCCAGAGATTTTTCTGTTACAAAGTAGATCAACCTTAATGTCCTTAGCCTGGCATTCAAGGCCCTTTGGACTATCCCTTCAGATTTGCCTTCTAATTTCACTGTGGATTATTTCCACAAACCCTTCTCTATCCTAACCAGTTTACTCAGTATATTCTAAACACAAGTTTTGTAAATTATTTCAAAGTCTTTGTGTCAACCAATCTAGAATTGCCTTCTCTTGTCAACCTAAATTCTACCCTTCTAGAATCCACTTCATCCGAAAATTATTTCCTTCCACAGCCTGATGGGTTCACACTTCAGAATCTCTCATGAATGATTCTAAAGTTAACTAACTAAACCTCAACTAATTAACATGTCTCAGCTATCATTTCTGTAGTCATCTTAAATTATTATTTAATAGTTGTAGATTTTTCTTAGTTTTTTATTATGATGAAACAAGCATTGATTTAGTGTCATTTGAACAAAATTATTTATGGATGTGCATAGTTAGTATTAATAGTAATAGTGCCTGACCAGGTGGTGGCATAGTGGATAGATCATCAGACTGGGATGCGGAGGACCCAGGTTTGAGACCCCCGAGGTTGCCAGCTTGAGCGTGGGCTCATCTGGCTTAAGCAAAAAAAAAAAAAAAAAAGCTCACCAGCCTGGACCCAAGGTCACTGGCTCGAGCAAGGGGTTACTTGGTCTGCTGAAGGCCCATGGTCAAGGCATATATGAGAAAGCAATCAATGAACAACTAAGATGTTGCAACGAAAAACTGAAGATTGATGCTTCTCATCTCTCTTCGTTCCTGTCTGTCTGTCCCTATCTATCCCTCTCTCTGACTCTCTCTCTGTCTCGGTAAAAAAAAAATAGTAATAGTAAATCTTATTTAACGAAGCACAGCCAGTCACCACTCTGGCAAAATTTCAGCAGATTAATCCCCTTCCTAAATTAATGCCTACAATGAGGTAGATAATTTTAAAACAAACTGAATAAAACTATATTTTAAAAAGAATAATATTAATATAGTAATCAATAGGAAAGTTGGAAAAATGCCCAAGGACACAAGCAAGACACACACACACAGAGTTTCTGTACTTCTCAAAAATATGAAGCTTACCAGGACCTCGATCCATTGGGCCTTCATCAGAAGCCATGGCAGGCACCGTGTCACTGGATTTCTTCTCCCCGTGAAGCTATGTAGTATGCCGACTGCTCCTGCTGGCAACATGTTTTGTTTCTCCAGGTGTGACCGGTGCCACCAGCTTGAGCAGAGGATGACTCATTCCTGAGTCTCAGGCACTTACTGGATATCTAGATTGTACGAATAGGTAGCAAATTAAGAGAGAATTTGGTGTGGGGTTTGCATCAATGGGTTGACAAGAAAGCTGATGCTGCAAATAATTAATCCTATAGAGTAAATCTCTGATACCTGAATTACAAAGTTCTTTCCTAATAATAGTTTTTTTTCTTCTCTTAATAATATCTCATTTTAAAAAAACTTTTTCTTTAAATTAAAGTTAAGGCAAGACTGACACATGATTCTTTCAGGGAGAGAACAGAGGAAAAACAATTAGAAGAGAGACTAGATCTGTTTCTGTCCCCTGAAGGTTTCCAGTGTTACCTGGTGAAGACTGTGGCCTTGTCCTCGAGCTATTTTTCATAACTTCCTCTTATTTTGCTCTTTGCCCCAAATGCAAAGAGCATTTTCTTGTTGAAAATAGGAGGGGCTCTGATAGATGCAAAATCAGAAAGACTTTGGTCTCTGAGTCAGGTAATTAAGTGACAAAGCTTAGGTGATCTCTCTTCCTTCTTGAAGCTGAAGCTAAATGTAAAGTCAAGTCCACTTACTTTTTTTATCCTTCTCTAAAAGTGGATACTGTACATTTCCCACTTCCTCTGCCTGAGAAATCAACACTACCATGACCCCTGTAGGGCCCTCTGTGCCTTACTTCCTGACATGCAAAACGGGGTGATGACGTGGCTATCCCACAACCTTGTTGATTAAAGAATAACCTGCCAACAAAGCAGTGGGGAGATGCCCAGGTGTCTGAAAAAAAAAAGTGTCCCCTTTGTTCAAATGCTCTTTAAAAATATTCTGGGAAAAAGACAAACCAGGTGCTAGTGAAAGCAGATGGGAAGATGCTGAAGCCACAGCACTTGGGGAACTATTAAACATGAACCTATATTAGGCACTTACGCCTGCCCATTGGAGTGGAGAGGGAGAGAAGCCCAGAATGGGAGAGTGCAGTGGATAATCTGACCTCAGGAATACAATACTTTGTGATTTTTTTCTTCTCTGTTGTCCAAATGTGAGAATGCAATGTTAAAATTTGTGACTAGAAAGTATCAGGGGGATCACCTTGTAAAATATATGATAATATCCTGTACTCTTTACACTAATACAATATTAAATTGAATGTAAACTGTAATTGAAAAAAAAGTTTTTTTATTATTCAGTGAGAGGAAGGGAGGCAGAGACAGATTCCTGCATGTGCCCTGACTGAGATGCACCCGCAAGCCCACCGGGGGACGATGCTCTGCCCATCTAGGGCATTGCTCAGCAACCAAGTTCTTCTTAGCGCCTAAGGCAGAGGCCATGGAGCCATCCTCAGTGCCTGGGGCCAACTTGCTCCAGTTGAGCCATGGCTGCAGGAGGGGAAAGAGAGAGAGAGAGAGAGAGAGAGTGAGAGAGAGACAGCAAGAGGGGGAGGGGTGGAGAAGCAGATGGGCATTTCTCCTGTGTGCCCTGACCAGGAATCAAACCCAGGACTTCCACATGCCGGGCCAATGATCTACCACTGAGTCAACCAGCCAGGGCCTGAAAAATTTTTTTTGATTAAAAAATAAAAGTGAACACTATACATATCTTTATTGCCAATTCCCCCTGTTGCCCAAAACTGGGTCAAGCTCTTCTTGGTTTTAGTACACACTCCAGAATTGAGGTCACTCTCAAGACCTAAGGCTTCCATCTAGGGTCTTAAATCTACAACCCCTAAACTTTGAATCTCAAATCTTATTATGAACCCAACACCTGAGAGCTAAATAGGAGATTTTTCTTAATTATGAATGTCAAGCTGGAGCCTCCACAAGATAAAGCAGTTGTTTGGAGTGGCAGGTGAGAATTGAAGGAGAAACAGAAGGGCCACATCATATAGAAAGGTCCTTCCAAAGCCAAGAATTTTATGTGTGGTAGGTAGAATAATGACTCCAGAGACGTTCACCTTCCAATCCTTGGAACCTATAAGTATGTTCCATCGAAAGGTAAAAGTAACTTTGAGGAAGTGATTAGAATATTGAGGGAGGAAGCTGATCCTGGAACATCTGGGCATTCCCAATACAGTCACACAAACCCTTAAAAGAGGGAAGCAAAAGAGCCAGTCAGAGAAGGAAAGAAGATGGAAACAGAGATGTGAGTGATGTCATTACTGGCTGGAAGGAAATCATGAGTCAAGGAATGAGGACAACCACCAGAAGCTAGAAAAAGCAAGGAAATGGACTCTTCCCTACAGCCTCGTGAAGCAATGCTGCCTGATGGCATCTTGACTTTAGCCCTGTGAGACCCTATTTTGCCCTCCTGACCACCAGTGCTATAAGATAATTTAAATTGTTTTACACCAAGTTTGTGGATATTTGTTATAGCAGCTACAGGAAACTAATACAGTAAGACACACCCACAGGTGACACAGGTATAGCAGTTAAGGTGGTGTATAATTTAAATTTGTTTCTAATGGAATTCTTATTTCATGCTTGATCCATCTTCTGTTTTGCAGAAAACTCAGAACTACCAGATATGATAGACTGTCATGGCATTCATTGTTTATAAAAGAGATCAAAGATAGGTCAGTGTCCTGCTCCTAGAAATTTATGAGTTTATAGAAATGTATACATTGGGAACATTTGAGATTGTGCCTCCTAGCATATATCATCTTTGGTCCAAATAAATGCATAAAAATTTAAAAATAGTAATAATAAATAAACATATATGCATATATTTATATAACCATTCCACAATCAAGATATTTAAGATTCTTGTCACCCAAAAAGTTCTCAATCCTGCTACTCCCTGTCCCCAACAGCCACTGATATTTCTGTCACTATACACTAGTTTGGACTGTTTTGTAATTTCACACAAATGCCATCATGCAATGTCTTTGTTCAGTTTTTCTGTAAAACTGATGTATGTGATTAGGTGTGCCAGAGGGCAATTTTTTTTTTCTGGTTAAATTCCTTTGTATGAGTAAACTACAATTTGTTTATTCATTCAACCACTAATGAACTTTGGGTTATTTCTCATTTAAGGCTATGATGCATAAGGATGACATAAACATCGTGTACACTTCTTTATGTAAACATTCTTTTCTCTTCTCTTGGGTAAAGAATTTAGGAGTGGAATTGATGGATTAAATTGGTAAGTGTTTGGCCTGACCCGTGGTGGCGCAGTGGATAAAGCGTCGACCTGGAAATGCTGAGGTCGCCGGTTCGAAACCCTGGGCTTGCCTGGTCAAGGCACATATGGGAGTTGATGCTTCCTGCTCCTCCCCCTTCTCTCTCTCTCTCTCCTCTCTCTCTCTCTCTCCTTTCTAAAATGAATAAAAAAACAAAAAAAAATTGGTAAGTGTTTATGTAACTTTTAAGAAAATTCCCAATTGTCCTGGCCAGATAGCTCCATTAGTTAGAGCACTGTCCCAAAGCACAGAGGTTGCTGGTTTGATCCCCAGTCAGGACACATCTAGGAACAGACTAATGTTCCTGTCTCTCTCTCTCCATTCCTCTCTCTAAAATCAATAAAATAAACATTTTTTTAAAAAAGAGAAAAGATAATGTCCAATTGTTCCACCAGTTTATGGTTTCAACAGGAGTATATGAGTTCCAGTTGCTCAACATCTTCACCAACAGCTGGTAATGTCAACTATTTATTTATTTATTTATTTATTTATTTATTTATTTATTTAATTTTGAGAGTACATGTGGGTGGAGTGCAGAGTACATTCCTCGCAGCTGTGGCTGATGCAATGCTGTGAGAATACTCCAGCTCCCAGAACCCTCCTGGGCATACCCAGGAAGGGAGCTCACCCACTATAAGGAAATGACTTAGCGCCAACCATGCAGCTCTCTGATCTTTTCAGCCATTGGCTTGGAGGAACATACTGTAACACCCTATAGGCTGAACCTGTGCATATAAGCTAGCTTACTTCCTGAATAAAGTGAATTTGGTCCCCGGAGTTGGGTGTTTGCGTCTCTGTCGTCCTCACCCCCGGCAGGACTGTCCACAAGTACGTCTATTAAAGCTGGGGACAGTGAAACAAGGAAGGGCTTAGGATAGAAGAAGCAACAGGAGACAGGGGGAGTGAACACACAACATGGTGTCCAGAAGATGCGTTGTAGAATTATGTACCTGAAACCTGTATAATTTTGTTAACCAGTGTCACCACAATAAATCCAATTAAAATTTTAAATAAATTTTTTTAAAAAAAAGTAAAGAAGAAGAAGCAACGGGAAAGAACCTAGCCGGGGCTGCTGGCTCTCTAGAAACATTATGGGAAAGAAGTGAGCCGGGGCGGGGCTGCTGTCAGCTCCCTGGAGAGTCAGAGAAAAGGGGGACTTGGTGACAGTTTCAGGGTTTTCCCTTGGGACAAGCTGCTACTGCCCATTGTTCCCCTGGTTGCAAGTCCCGTAGGGTCCCTTAGGAGATGCACACCAAGAAAGGAAAGGTGCAGACACGCTCCTGGGAAGGTAGTGTCAACCTTTCCAGTTGCAGTGATTTTTGTGGATGTGTGGTAGTACGGAACTGTAATTTTAATTTGTACATCCCTATAGTAATGATGTCGAGCATTTTTTCATGTGCTTATTAGTTATTTCTGTGTCATCTTTTCTAAAGTATTTTTAATTATTTCATTCATTTTTTATTAGGTTGTCTTCTTCTTTAGTTGTAAGAGTTCTTTATATATTATGGATGCAATTCTTTTGCAATGTCTATGTATATATTTTTCTCAGTCTCTGGCTTGCCTTTTCATATCCTTTGTGCTGTCTTTTGAAGAACAGAAGTTGTCAATTTTTTTTATTATTCATTTTAAAGAGTCAGGGGACACACACACAGAGGGAGAGAGAAAGAGAGAGAGAGAGAGAGAGAGAGAGAGAGAAGGGAGGAAGAACAGGAAGCATCAACTCCCATATGTGCCTTGTCCAGGCAAGCCCCAGGTTTTGAACTGGTAGCCTCAGTGTTCCAGGTCAAGGCTTTATCCACTGCGCCACCACAGGTCAGGCCCAGAAGTTGTCAATTTTAATGAAGTTCAACTTATCAACTTGTTTTTTGTGCTTAATGCCTTTTGGATCTTGTCTATGAAATCATTACCTACTCAAAGGACATAAAAATGTTTTTCATTTGATTGTAAGTAGTATTGATTTCTAAATGTTGTTTTGACTCTTCATTGGTGGTATATAGAAATAGAATAGATTTTTGTATGTTGACCTTGTAACCAACCTGTGAACTTGCTAAATGTACTGTTTCTAATAGGTTTTAAACTGTAAGATTCCTTATGGTTTTCCGGGCAGATAATCATATTCTCTGCAAATAAAGCTAGTTTTACTTCTTCCTTTTCTCATGTATGCCTTTTCATTTCTTCTTCTTCTTTTTTTTTTTTTTAAAGAGACAGAGAGAGAGTCAGAGAGAGGGATAGCTAGGGACAGACAGACAGGCACAGAGAGAGATGAGAAGCATTAATCATCAGTTTTTTATTGCAACACCTTAGTTGTTCATTAATTGCTTTCTCATATGTGCCTTGACCGTGGGGCTACAGCAGACCGAGTGACCCCTTGCTTAAACCAGCGACCTTGGGTCCAAGCTGGTGAGCTTTGCTCGAACCAGATGAGCCCGCGCTCAAGCTGGAGACCTCAGGGTGTTGAACCTGGGTCCTCCGCATCCCAGTCCGACGCTCTATCCACTGCGCCACCACCTGGCCAGGCCCTTTTTATTTCTTCTTGCTGCCTTATTGTGATGGCTAATTGTCGCGGTCCAGCCGCAATGAGTCTATTACGGGGTACCCAACAGGAAAAGGTATGAAATTGAATAAATGATAGAGACTTAAAGATATATACATACAGATGGGTTCGGGAGGACACCACGGTGAACAGTCTCTCTACTGTTCCTGAGCCATAATGTAAGGTCTCCCAAAAGCACATCTGCCTTTATTCATGGAAAAATGTGGCCATTAGCAATTCAATTAAGTTTCCAAGGCAACTCAAAGACAACCTCCACCATACCACTCACATCTAACTTTACAATAATAAGAAACTAGCTTCCAGACTCTTTCGAAGAACAGGGTGAGACAAACGAGAATCAGATGTAGCTCTTTGTTAATTAGGCAGGTGAGGTGGGGGTTGGGCCCAGCACCTCTGTCCAGATTGCAAAAATACCCTGTTTATTTATTCGGTCCCCAACAGCTAATGAGTCCAAATAAAACATTCAACAGCGAAGGTGAGAGTGAATATTCTTTTTTATGACAGAGACAGACATAGAGAGGGACAAATAGGAACAGACAGACAGGAAGAGAGAGAGAGGAGAAGCATCAACTCTTTGTTGCGACACCTTAGTTGTTCATTGATTGGTTTCTCATATGTGCCTTTACCGGGGGGCTATAGAAGACTGAGTGACCCCTTGCTCAAGCCAGCGACCTTGGGTCCAAGCTGGTGAGCCATGCTCAAACCAGATAAACCGCACTCAAGCTGGTAACCTCAGGGTTTCAAACCTTGGTCCTCCCTGTCCCAGTCCAATGCTCTATCCACAGCCACTGCCTGGTAGGGCAAGAGTGAATATTCTTGTGTTGTTCCCAATCTTACTGAGAAAGCATTCAGTTATCCACCCTTAAGTATGATGATAGCTGTAAGTTTTTCACAGATGCCTGTTTTCAGGCTAACAAAATTTTCTTCTATTTCTAGTTCTATTTTTATTATGAATGGTTGTAAATTTTGCCACATTTTCTTTTGCATCTGTTGGGATGATTGTAGGATCCCCTCATTTTTTGCTAATGTTCAATAGCCACACAATATTGTCTTATAATTTTTCTAATTTTATTCATATTTATGATTTTATTGTTTTAATCTTAATTTTTTTTAAATACTTTTTATCCCTTGGAGCATATAGAAGATCTCTACACAGAACTAAACCCATACATCTATCGATGGTCAATCTGAGGCAGGATAGTAGGAAAGTAGGAAAATTCCTGGGCAAGTGGAATAGGAAAACTGAGACAAGATCATTAAAGAAGGCCAAACAAGCTGACCAACTTACAGGCAGCTAGTAAATTGCAAGACCTTATCTTCTCTTACCAAGGACACTTGAGAACAAATGGTTTATACCACTCCTCTCTGACCAGAGAATAAAGAGCTTCAATCACTTTTGTCAGGAAGATAGAGGACAGAGACCCAATTGATGCCATTTGTGCCTGTCAAACCCAAGGATAGATAGTGTCAGGGGAACAAATAACAAAAACCCAGTTAGAGCCAGACAGATCTAAGATAAAGTAGAACAGTGAAGCGGGCCAAATAATAATCCCAAACTCTGCTACAGGTTCATTTTGATGCATCGGCATATTGAAATGCACTTGGAAAGCCGACATATTCTGCTGAAACCCTCCCCTAAGACTCTTGCCTGCAGAAAAGAGAGAAAAACCCTCCAGACAAAGACCTAGTGTGGACTTGTTCTAGAGCATGCCTAGACTCTTTCTCAGACATAAACTTTTATTTCCTTTCTCTTAAACTTTAAGGGTCCCCATGCGACTTGCAAACAGGGGAGCAGAAGGCAGCAGCAGTGCGTCCCAGGCTAGCCTCCTGAACCTGTCTCCAAGGCCGCCTTTTCTTTGACTTCCTAGTAAGCTAACAGCAGCCTCCCCTTGGCTCACTCTGTCAGTGTGACCTTTACTTCCCAGTGAGCTAAAAACAGCCCTGCCTTAGCTCGCTTCCTTCATATGCTTCTCGGAATCCAAAGCAGAGCCCCGCCTGAGCTCTCTCCTGTTGCTTCTTCTATCCTAAGTCCTTCTTTTGTTTCATGGTCCCCAGCTTTAATAAACATACTCTCAAAACCACCAGGGCTCGTGTTATAAAATCTTTCCTGATTAAAGTCAAGAACCCACACACTACTGGCCAGACTGAGGCAGACCAACTCCAGGCGCAGTTCCCATCCAGTAATACATTGATTTTATTTACTTTTTGAAATTTTTAATCGGGATGAAAACACGTATCAAATTTAATACCTGAAGAGAGGGGATAATAGATGAGGGTAAAGAAACTTTAAAATGGGTTATATAATAACCATTTTTAACTATATCGTTTGATAGTGTGGACTACATTCACATTGTTGTGCAACCTATCTACAGAACTTTTCCATCTTGCAGAACTGAAACTGTATATGTATTAAACAACAACTCCTGATTTTCTCCTACCTCAGCTCCTATCAACCATCATTCTACTTTTTGTCCCTATGAATTTGACTACTTTAGAAATCTCATATAAGTCAAATAATACAGTACTTGTCTTTTGTGACTGGCTTACTTCACCTAATATAATGTCTTCAAGGTTCATTCAAGTTGTAGCGTATGACAAGATTTCCTTCCTTTTTAAGGCTGAATAACATTCCATTGTATGTATGAAAAGATGCTCAACTTTACTAATCATTAAGGAAATATAAGTCAAAACCACTATGAGTTACTACTTCATGACCACTAAGACAGCTATAATAAAAAAAAAATGACAATGGCAATGTTGATAAGGATATGGAACTAGCATGGAATTGCTGGTAGTAATAGAAAATGGTGCCGTCACTCTGGAAAACAGTTCCTTACATTAAACATAGAGTAGACCATATGATTTGGTGATTCTAAGAGAACTGAAAACATATATTTGCCTGACCTGTGGTGGCACAGTGGATAAAGCATCAACCTGGTACGCTGAGGTCACTGGTTTGAAACCCTCGGCTTGCCCGGTCAAGGCACCTATGGGAGTTGATTCTTCCTGCTTGTCCCTCCTTCTCGCTCTCTCTCTCTTTCCCTTCTCCTCTCTAAAATGAATAAATAAAATCTAAAAAATAAATAAATAAAATATTTTAAAGAAAAGAAAACATATATTCACACAAAAACTTGTACATGAATATTTGTAGTAGCATTATTCCTAATAGCCAAAGGTAGCAACAATGCAAATGTCCATCAACTGCTGAATGGATAAACAAGTTGTCAAATATTCACACAAAAGAATATTATTCAGGGGGACACTAGAATTTATGTACATCCAATAAATTAAAATATAATAAAATTTTTTAAAAAGGATATTATTCACTGATAAAAAAAAGAATGGAGTACTAATGCATACTACAACATAGATAAAGCTTGAAAAAATTATCTTCAGTGAAACAACCCAGTCATAAAAAACCACATATTGTATAGTTTCATTTGTAAGAAATTTCCAGAATAGGCACATCCTTCTTTAATTCAGATGGAGTCACTCCACCCTGTCATTTTTCCATTTGCATTCTGCTTATACCTGTGATAGTTATATCTTTCCTTTCAAAATAGCTATTGATTCTATTATTATTGTTCCAGGAGACTTTGGGCAATTACCCTTCTAGGAGCCTAAAGCCCCTCATATCAATCACTGCAAAATTATGATTACATGTGGGGGAGGGTGTTAAGAACAAAAATAATAAATTATGGCCTGACCAGGCAGTGGTGCAGTGGATAGAGTGTCGGACTGGGACACAGAGGACTCAGGTGCAAAACCTGAAGGTCACCGGCTTGAGCATGGGCTCACCAGCTTAAGCGTGGGGTCACTGGCTTGAGTGTGGGACCATAGACATGACCCCATAGTCTCTGGCTTGAGCCCAAAGTTTGCTGCCTTGAAACTCAAGGTTGCTGGTTTGAGCCCAAGGTCTCTGGCTTGAGCAAGGGGTCACCCTGCTGTAGCCCCTGGGTCAAGGCACATATGAGAAAGCAATCAATGAACAACTAAGGAGCTGCAACAAAGAACTGATGCTTCTCATCTCTCTTTCTGTCTGTTCCTATCTGTCCCTCTCTCTGTCTCACTCCCTGTCTCTCTTGCCAAAAAAGAAAAAGAAACAGATCTTGCGCTTTCCTATTAAAGCAGATTCAGATCTTAAACACATGCTCCAAGTATTTCACTCACAAGCAAAGCACAGAAAACTTTTTTTAATTGAATTTATTGGAGTGATGGTAATTAATAAAGTTATATAGATTCCAGAGGTACAATTCTATAATACATCATCAATACACAGTATTGTGTGTTCACCACCCCAAGCCAAGTTCCCTTCCATCACCATTTATCCCCCACCTTTACTCTCTACTGCCTCCCTCCACCCCCTTTCCCTCTGGTAATCACCATAATGTTGTCTGTCTATGAGGTTTTGTTGTTGTTTTGCTTAATCCCTTCACCTTTTTCACCTTTAGTGATAATAGTTGAAGTGTTTAATATTGGTTTTGAGTAGAGCCTGTCCTGTGGTGGCACAGTGGATAGAGTGCCAACCTGGAACGCTGAGGTCACAGGTTCAAAATGCTGGGCTTGCCAGGTCAAGGCACAGCTAGAGTGAAGCAACTACTTCTTACCACCCACGCCTTCCTCTCTCTGTAAAATCAATAAATAAAATATTTTTTAATGTTGTTTTGAGTAGGCAATAAAGTGGTGAGGAAATAACCCTTGTCCTGATTTTTATGCCTCACTTATTTTTTTTTTTTATTCAGCAAGAGAGAGAAAGACAGGAAGGGAGAGAGATGAGAAGCATCAACTCATATTTGCTGCACCTTAGCTGTTTATTGATTGGTTTCTCATATGTCCCTTGACCAGGGGACTGCAGCCAAACCAGTGACCCCTTGTTTAAGCCAGTGACCTTGGGCTCAAACCAGCAACCTTTGGGCTCAAACCAGCGACCATGGATCATGTCTATGATTCCATGCTCAAGCCAGAGACCCTGCACTCAAGCTGGTGAGCCCTCACTCAAGACACTGACATTGAGGTTTTGAACCTGGGTCCTCAGTGTCCCAGGCCAATATTCTATCCCTGCGCCACTGCCTCATCAGTCTTGAAGAATATTAATAGGAGCAGAACGGTCTGAAATGACTAGAATTCATCTAGTATCTGGACTTAGAAATTAAAAAATCTTGTCACTTATAACTAATTCTTTTCCTCTGATTTCCCAATACACATTTAGATGATTACTAGGTTTCCACATGTAATTTTCTTTCAAACACATTGTGCTCGCTGACTCTTCTTTGGCATCTTACTGTAAACTCATACATTGATCACTGGTTCACAGATGAAATTTTATGAATTTTTTATGCTAATGAGACACCCTTGTTCAAGTCTGACTGCACCACCAAGAGTCCTGGGCCCACAAAACAGAGGACAGAACTGAGGCTGCATAAGCCCCACCAAAGCCCTGTTACCTTTACCAAAACAACCATCCATCTTCTGTTACATTAATTTCTTAGCTCTTTCTTTAACAAATATAATCTGTCTCTGGCTGGATAGTTTGATTGATTAGAGCATCGTTCTGAAGCGCAAAGGTTGCCAGTTCAATACCTGGTCAGGGCACATACAGAACAGATCGATGTTCCTGTCTCTCTCCCTTTCTCTAAAATCAATAAAATAAACATTAAAAAATAAATATAATCTGAAAATGCTTTGTAAACATATTGGTATAGATTACTATTGTTGGCATCATCCTGATTGTTCCACTAACTTGTTCTAAATGATGATTTGTCCGAAGTTAGCCTCACACTGATACCTATCAGAGAACAGTGTTTCTGACTCAACTGATGCATTGTCAGGGTGAAGGCTTTTTTAATTAATGGTAGACATGATTCCAAAAAGTATAGTCTTGAGAATGTTTTTTGTTGTTTTTTGTTTTTGTTTTTTTGTTTTGTTTTGTGTTTTTTTTTTACAGAGACAGAGAGAGAGTCAGAAAGAGGGTCAGATAGAAACAGACAAACAGGAAGGGAGAGAGATGAGAAGCATCAATTCTTTGTTGCAGCACCTTAGTTGTTCATTGATTGCTCTCTCATACGTGCCCCAACCGGGGAGGAGGGGGTATCAGAGCAAGTGACCACTTGCACAAGCTAGCGACCTTGGACTCAAACCAGCAACCATGGTGTCATGTCCATAATCCCAAGCTCAAGCCAGCAACTTCCCACTCAAGCTGGTGAGCCCACGCTCAAGCCAGGTGATCACACACTCAAGCCGCAACCTCAGGGTTTCTAGCCTGGGTCCTCTGCGTCCCAGTCCAATGCTCTATCCACTGAGCCACTGCCTGGTCAGTCTTAAGAATGCTTTTTAAAGATCAATTTTGTTCATGTTCAAGGAAGTACAGTATAGCCTATTCATTATCCTTACAAATTGTTCATATTCACTGCTGCCCTAGCTAGACAGATAGATTGTTAAGAGATTCTGTGTTCATTCTATAGAAATGATTCTAACAATTTATTTGAATGTCCTGTGTTCAATAATAGCATAATGAATAAATGAATTGTGTAATATCCTTGTAATGAATTGATTACTCAGCAGTGAAAAAAATCAATTAGGCAGACTCTCTCTGGAGCACAGCCATGTCTTTCTTCCCTTTCAAGCATGCATCTTTATTTTTCTCTCCCAAACTCTAAGGGGCCCCATGAGACTTGCAACCAAGGGAGCACTGGGCGGTGGCAGATTGTCCAGGGCTAACCCCCTAAACTTGTGCCAAGCTGCCCTTACCTCTGACTTTCCAGTAGGCTGACAGCAGCCCCGCCCCAGCTCACTTCTTCCCTATACTGTCTCTAGAGAGCCAGCAGCCCCGCCTAAGCTCTCTCCCATTGCTTCTTCTATTCTAGATCTTTGTTTCACTGTCCCCCGCTGTAATAAACATCCTCTCAAAACAAAAATAAAATAAAATAAATTATATTGACCTGCAATAATTTCTGTAATAATAAAATGAGAGAGAAAAAGATAGAAAAATAAACTCCAATAGGGTTTCTATAAAGTTTACATTTTCATGAAGTTATGCTTTATGCTGTTCATGGATCCAAGCACATGTAGTAAAATTACAAAGACATGAATGAGAACAGTGAACACCAAACTCAGGAGGGTGAGTCCATTAGAAGGATGGAAAAAGAGACTGGAGGATTATACAGGCATTGTCACATGTATTTGTAATTGTAATAATCTACACTTTAAAAAAAACAAAAGATCAGGTGAAAAGTTATAACAATAATCCAGGGAGAATGGTGAGGTTGATTTAAGGCAGTGGTCCTCAACCTTTCTTGGGCCACGGACCAGTTTAATGTCAGAAAATATTTTCACGGACCGGCCTTTAGGGTGGGACGGATAAATGTATCATGTGTCTGAGACAAGCATCAAGAGTGAGTCTTAGACGAATGTAACAGAGGGAATCTGGTCATTTTTTAAAAATAAAACATTGCCTGACCTGTGGTGGCGCAGTGGATAAAGCTTCAACCTGGAAATGCTGAGGTTGCCGGTTCAAAACCCTGGGCTTACCTGGTCAAGGCACATATGGGAGTTGATGCTTCCTGCTCCTCCCCCCCTTCTCCTCTCCCTCCCTCCCTCTCTCTCTCTCTCTCTCCTCTCTATAATGAATAAATAAAAAAATCTTAAAAAAAAATAAAATAAAATAAAACATTGTTCAGACTTAAAATATAAATAAAACGGAAATAATGTAAGTTATTTATTCTTTCTCTGCGGACCGGTACCAAATGGCCCATGGACAGGTACTGGTCCACGACCCAGGGCTTGGGGACCGCTGATTTAAGGTATTGAGAACTGGAATTAGAAATTAAAGCAGTGATTCACAAACTTTCCCACTTTAGTTCTCCTAACAAGAGAGGTAAGTAACCGCATACTTCCTGAAATAACTTAACATATCCTATTATGTGTAGTTTTATATTTTTTTATTTTTATTTATTTATTTTATTTATTTAGAGAGACAGATAGACAGGAAGGGAGAGAGATGAGAAGCATCAATTCTAGGTTGCAGGACCTTAGTTGTTCATTGATTGCTTTCTCATATGTGCCTTAATCAGGGGGCACCAGCAGAGCCAGTGACCCCTTGCTCAAGCCAATGACCTTGGGCCCAAGCCAGCGACCTTTGGGCTCAAAGCCAATGACCATGGGGTCATGTCTATGATCCCATGCTCAAGCTAGTGAGCCTGCGCTCAAGCCAGCGACCTTGGGGTTTTGAACCTGTGTCTTCTGTGTCCCAGGCCACTGTTCTATCCAATGTGCCACTGCCTGGTCAGGCTAGAATTTTATATTTGAAGTCCATATGAATTTTGCATTTTACTCCATAATACATGCATGTTTGTTTGTTCTTTTATTTTGTTGTTGTTTCTTTGTGGGGTTTTTGTATTTTTTCTGAAGTGAGAAGCAGGGAGACAGAAACTCCTGCATGCATCCAACCAGGATCCACCCAGCAAGCCCACTAGGGGGCGATGCTCTGCCCATCTGGGCCATTCACTCCATTGCAACCAAAGCCATTCTAGCACCTGAGGTGGAGGCCATTGAGCCATCCTCAGCACCAGGGCCAATTTTACTCCCATGGAGCCTTGGCTGTGGAAGGGGAAGAGAGAGAAAGAAAGAAAGAAAGGGGGGGGGGAGGATGAAGAAGCAGATGGGCACTTCTCCTGTGTGTCCTGGCTGGGAATTGAACCTGGGACATTCACACATCAGGCTGATGCTCTACCACTGAACCAACCGGCCAGGGAACATGTTTGCTTTAATATCAATATAGTTTGTATTAGTTATAAAAGAGTCTATTTATACTTTTTAAAAACAATTTATAAGTTTTTTATTTTTTATTTTTATTGATTTTAGAGAGAAGAGAGAGAGAAAAAAACATCAATTTGTTGTTCCACTTACTGATGCACTCATTGGTTGATTCTTGTATGTGCCCTGACCTGGGATCAAACCCACAAGCTTGCCTGACCTGTGGTGGCACAGAGGATAAAGCGTTGACCTGGAAATGCTGAGGTCACTGGTTCGAAACCCTGGGCTTGCCTGGTCAAGGCACATATGGGAGTTGATGCTTCCAGCTCCTCCTCCCCCCTTCTCTCTCTCTGTCTCTCCTCTGTCTCTCCCTCTCCTCTCTAAAATGAATAAATAAAAAATTTTATAAAAAAAAACCCACACGCTTGGCACATCGGGATGAGCTCTAACCAACTGAGTTACCTGGCCAGGGTTCAATTTATACTTTGAATTCTGTAATTCCATGTCTATAATGTTTCTAAGAAGATATGAACAAAGCCATACCAGTATTTCACCATGAAAATTCTAAACACATTGTCCAATGATAAACATTTTCTTAAGTAAAATACATATCTAAATAATCATATGTAATATAGCCATTAAATAAACTATGTAGATATTGGTGATTTTAAAAAATTCTTTAATCATTAAGGCTGTGTGTGTGTATGTGTATGTAATGTGGGACATCATCAATCACAATGGATTTTCCAGAAAGACAAGTTGTAAATATAAACATATTGATATTTCAGATCCAACAGGTCATAAACCAGATAGGTAGTTTTATTAAAAGAATTACCCCCTTGAAAATTAAAAAAAAAAAAAAAAGAATTACCCTAAGAACACTCCAATTCCTATTTCTGACAGCCTACCCACACCCACATTCATCAACTACCATGTCTTCATAATGTCGCAGAACGACATTGTCGTCATTGTCCTGGTACAGCATGGAAATAGGGGACAGCTTGGTGGGAATACAGACAGCCTGGGGGGTCGCTGGGTCAGCTGCATGCATCAGTGCTTGCATGAAAGCATAATTGGAGCTGTTGAGGGAAGTGGTCAGTGAGAAAGGACAATCTCCATGGCAGTAATTTGCCATGAACCCCTTTGGGGCGATGATCCATTTGTGCCAGCCCAGGTCCCTGAAGTTGATGAATAGCTGGTGACGATGGCAGAGGTTCTTGCAAGAAGCATTAGAGGCAGAGATGGCTGCCCTTCTTTTTCGGGAAGAACGGTGGCACTGCTCAGGGTTGAGGGTCACTACCAGCAGGTAAGCATGAAAAGAACATCTCAGTCTGGCACAGGTGTCCTTAAGCTGAAAGCTCACCCCAGCGTCTCTGTGTCCTTTGACCAGTATCTCTAGGAGCAAACCTAAGTTCTTCTGAGGGTTATTATTCCACTCCTTTACCACATCCAGCAGGTTGAAGTAAAGGACACCTTGAGGCCATGGTACTGACTGCAATACAAACATTTTACCTGGCTTAGGAATGGACTGGCCCCACACCTGAGGCTCATGCACCAGGGACAGGGCCAATTCCAGTTCTGGTCCCAGCTTATAGTAAGTGTTGGGCCCCAGTTCTAGACCCAGCTGGGCCATTGTTAACTCCTCCTTGTCTTTAACTGCAGAAAGGTTGAAGTAGAGGAGCTTCTGTAGGCAAGAGGAGGCTTGGGGAGGGTTCTTGGAGTAAAGAAAAAAACCTAGATGGAACAGAGATGTTAAGAGTCACCATCATATATTTTACTGTATATCCACCTATAATATAAATGTCAAATGTTATATGTATATCACATATATAAAGTAAGGACAGAAAATAATCAGTCACACTCAAATGACCTTAGGGGAAGATTTATTTCTTTCATATAATAAATAAAATTTGGCCCTGGCCGGTTGGCTCAGTGGTAGAGCGTCGGCCTGGCGTGTAGAAGTCCCAGGTACGATTCCCGACCAGGGCACACAGGAGAAGCGCCCATCTGCTTCTCCACCCCTCCCCCTCTCCTTCCTCTCTCTGTCTCTCTCTTTCCCTCCCACAGCCGAGGCTCCATTGGAGCAAAGTTGGCCCGGGTGCTGAGGATGGCTCCATGGCCTCTGCCTCAGGCGCAAGAATGGCTCTGGTCGCAACAGAGCAACGCCCCAGATGGGCAGAGCATTGCCCCCTGGTAGGCATGCCGGTGGATCCCGGTCCAGCGCATGCGGGAGTCTGTCTGACTGCCCCTCCATTTCCAACTTCAGAAAAATACAATAAATAAAATTTATTGCTCCACCAATTCATACATTCATTGGTTGACTCTTGTATGTGCTCTGACAGGGCAGGTTGGGACAATGGTCCAACTAATTGAGCTAACCAGCTAGGGCCTAATACATTTTTTAACTATAGTTGACATAAAATATATTAGTTTCAGGTGTACAATATAATGATTAGACATTTATACCTTATGAAATGATCACTATAAGTCTAGACCCATCTGGCATCATACATACTTATTATTTTATATTATTGACTATATTCCTTATGCTGTACATTACATTCCCAGGACTAATTTTTTTTTAAGATTTTTTGTATTGATTTTAGAGAAAAAAAAGCCAAAGGAAAGAGCAGAAAGCATCAACTCAAGTTGCTTCTTATATGTGCCTTGTCTAGATAAGCCCGAGGTTTCAAACCACCATCATTGCGCCACCACAGGTCAGGTTCCCAGGACTAATTCTATAACTGGCATTTTGTATTTCTTAATCCCCTTAAAAACATGGCATGCAAAAAAAAAATTTTTTTTTAATGGCATGCTTCACAAATTTACATGTCATTCTTGCAGAGGGGCCATGCTAATCTTCTCTGTATCATTCCAATTTTTAGTATACATGCTAATAAAGCAAGCACAAGGCCAGAGGTTCTTATCCTCACATGTGCAAAAAATCCCCATGGGGTCCTGTACGGTTCATGATAATGGATGGAAAAAAAGAATTATATCTTCATTTTTACTAAAATAAATAAAATTTAGCATTTCTTTCAATTTTGACAATAGTCCTCAAATTCCCCAAATATTACCAGGGCTATGACACTATTACCAATAGAAAACATAGATATGTTTAGACATTAAGTTGTTGCAAATATCTTAAAATAATACATACATACTACTTTGAAGTTATGGTAGAGTCCCTTCTGTAGGTCCTATTATTTGTTACTTTAATAAACCATCATATATGTTATTACAGTATTTCTCCCAGGTATAAGACGCTCCCATGTATAAGATGCACCTTAATTTTGGGCCCAAAATTTGAAAAAATATATATTACATAAAGTTATTGAACTCTAGTTTTATTCATCATGCCTGACCAGGTGGTGGCATAGTGAATAGAGCACTGGACTGGGATGCAGAAGGACCCAGGTTCGAGACCCTGGGGCTGCCAGCTTGAGCATGGGCTCATCTGGCTTGAGCAAAAAGCTCACTAGCATGGACCCAAGGTCACTGGCTCAAGCGGGGGGTTACTCAGTCTGCTGAAGGCCCGTGGTCAAGGCACATATGAGAAAGCAATCAATGAACAACTACGGTGTCGCAACAAAAAACTGATGATTGATGGTTCTCATCTCTCTTTGTTCATGTCTGTCTGTTTCTATCTATCCCTCTATCTGACTCTCTCTCTGTTCCTGTAAATAAAAAAAAAAAAAGTTTTATTCATCATAAAATTCATACAACTCCTCATCACTGTCAAAACTCCCATCCATTAGCTTGTCCTCATCTGTGTCAGATGACAAATCACTGTCTTCAACAATGGGCGCAAAAACAAGCGCGAAAAAGTGGGAAATACAAGTAAAAAAATCTACAAACACTGTATAAGACACACCCAGTTTTTAGACACCAAATTTTTTGGAAAAAGGTAAGTCTTATACATGGGGAAATATGGTATATACACATTTGTGTTAAAAATATTTTTAGCCTGACCAGGTGGTGGTGCAGTGGATAGAGCATTGGACTGGGATGTGGAGGACCCAGGTTCAAGACCCCGAGGTCGCCAGCTTGAGCGTGGGCTCATCTGGCTTGAGCAAAAAGCTCACCGGCTTGGACTCAAGGTTGCTGGCTCGAGCAAGGGGTTACTAGGTCTGCTGAAGGTCCACAGTCAAGGCACATATGAGAAAGAAATCAATGAACAACTAAGGTGGTGCAATGAGAAACTAATGATCAATGCTTCTCATCTCTCTCCGTTTCTGTCTGCCCCTATCTATCCCTCTCTCTGACTCTCTCTGACTCTGTAAAAAAAAAAAAAAAAATTTTTTTTTAGCCTGACCAGGCGATGGCACAGTGGATAGAGCATCAAACTGGGATGCAGAGGAGCCAGGTTCAAAACCCCATGGTTGCTGGCTTAAGCCCAAAGGTCTCTGGCTTGAGCTGAAAGGTCACTGGCTTGAGCAAGGGGTCATTCTCTCTGCTTTTGCCCCCCATCAAGGCACATGTGAGAAAGCAAACAATGAACAACAAAGGTGCCACAAAGAAGAACTGATGCTTCTCAGTTATTTCCTCCTTATCTGTCTGTCCCTATCAGTCCCTCTCTCTGTCTCTGTCACAAAAATAAATAAATAAATTTTTATATTGAGATGGTGAACACACAATACAGTATACTAATGATGTATTATAGAATTATACACCTGAAATCTATGTAATTTTATTAACCAATGTCACCCCAATAAGTTCAATTAATAAATATTTTTATAAATATATTTCAATATTTAATTGATCTCTTTTGAAATTCTAAATACAGCCTGACCAGGCGGTGACACAGTGGTAGAGCATCAGACTGGGATGCGGAGGACCCAGGTTCGAGACCCCGAGGTCGCCAGCTTAAGCACGGGCTCATCTGGTTTGAGCAAAAGCTCACCAGCTTGGGCCCAAGGTCGCTGGCTCAAGCAAGGGGTTACTCGGTCTGCTGAAGGCCCGCGGTCAAGGCACATATGAGAAAGCAATCAATGAACAACTAAGGTGTCGCAATGCACAATGAAAAACTAATGATTGATGCTTCTCATCTCTCCATTCCTGTCTGTCTGTTCTTGCCTATCCCTCTCTCTGACTCTGTCTCTGTAAAAAAAAAAAAAAAAAAAAAAAAAAAATTAGAAATTCTAAATACTTTATTTGAGGCATGTAAACCATTATTCTGAGAAGGGGATCCACTGGTTTCAACAGAACTGCCAAAGGGACCCATGGCAAAAAAAATGTTTAAGAATCCCCTAGGCCGCGCCTGGCCTGTGGTGGCACAGTAGATAGATCGTCGACCTGGAATGCTAAGGTCACCATTTCAAAGCCCTTGGTTTGCCTGACCTGTGGTGGTGCAGTTGATAAAGCATTGACCTGGAATGCTGAGGTCGCCGGTTCAAACCTTGGGCTTACCTGATCAAGGTATATATGAGAGTTGATGCTTCCTGCTCCTCCCCTGCCCTTGTCAGTTTCTCTCGCTTACACACTCTCTCTCTCCTCAAACCTCTTTAAAATGAATAAATAAAATTTAAAAACAAACAAAAAACCCTTGGCTTGCCCAGTCAAGACACTTACAACAAGCAACCTGTATTACTTTTTTTTTTCTTTTTTGCATCATCTATTTCTCCTTCACAAATAACATTTTTGGCCTGATGCCACCATTTTATTTGGTTGAGTGGCTCTACCTTAAGTAAGGATTTTCTAAGGTCATTCAGTTTTTGTGGAAAAATTACAACAGATAGCCAAACATTCTAACCATCCCACCACAATGCCTCTTCACTCTCCAGTCTCATTTAAAAGTAAAATTGTCCCTGGCCGGTTGGCTCGATGGATAGAGTGTCAGCCTGGCTTGTAGACTTCCTGGGTTCCACCCCCAGTCAGGGGACACATGAGAAGCGACCATCTGCTTCTCTCCCCCTCTTTTCCCCTCCTCTCTCTCATCCCCTCTTGCAGCCAGTGGCTCAGTTGGTTCAAGTGTAGGCCCCAGGCACTGAGGATAGTTCCGTTGGTCCAAGCATTGGACCTAGAAGAGGGTTGCCAGGTGGATCCCAGTAGGGGCATATGTGGGAGTCTGTCTATCTCCCCTCCCCTCACTTAAAAAAAAATTAAAAAGCATTTAAAATTATCCAATTTTCTCCTAAATTTCAACATATCAACTCTCCCTTTCTTTTCATTGACCATCACTTTTGTTTCCATTGGCTATTTTTGTTCATTGACCATTGTTTTTCATTGACTATCTTTTAAAAGGATCAGTCTAGCCTGACCTGTGGTGGCGCAGTGGATCAAGCGTTGACCTGGAACTCTGAGGTCACCAGGTCAAAACCCTGGGCTTGCCAGGTCAAGGCACATGTGGGAGTTGATGCTTCCTGCTTCTCCCCCCCCCCCTTCTCTCTATCTGTCTCTCTTCTCTAAAATGAATAAAAAAATAAAAATAATTTTTAAAATAAAAAGATCCGTGTATGTTTGCTGTCTCTACTTCTCACTCATTTCCTTCTGCTTTCTTCCAACTCTTTTACCCTTAACTACTCCACTGAACATCTTCCTTAAAGGTTAACTGTCAGATGCCAGGATGTTTACACAATACTTGTCCTTTTCAACCTCTCTGAACAGTTATGGCTCTAGTTCTCACATATTGGTCTCTCTTTTTACTCATATCACTAAATCACATTCCTTAGGCATGAAAAAAAAAACCCAACAGCCAGATGAAAAAGGTAGACGTAGTTAAAAAGATAAAAAGAAAAACTTACATATTCAAGACACCATTAATAAAATTAGTAACACAGAGAACAAACAAGAATACTCATAGTAGCCTGACCAGGCGGTGGTGCAGTGGATAGAGTGTCGGACTGGGATGCAGAGGAACCAGGTTCGAGACCCCAAGGTTGCCAGCTTGAGCACAGGCTCATCTGGTTTGAGCAAAGCTCACCAGCTTGGACCCAAGGTCGCTGGCTTGAGCAAGGGGTTACTTGGTCTGCTGAAGGCCCACCGTCAAGGCACATATGAGAAAGCAATCAATGAACAACTAAGGTGTCGCAATGAAAAACTGATAATTGATGCTTCTCATCTCTCTCTGTTCCTGTCTATCCCTCTCTCTGTCTCTCTCTGTCCCTATCTGAAAGAGAGAGAGAGAGAGAGAGAGAGAGACTTGCAAGTCATTAAGAAAAATGGGTCTCTTTCCCTGACGCTGCGGAGCTGCACGGAGGCAGAGGCTTGGGTGCTTTCAAGATTCGGCTCTACTCATAACCCACCGCCATGGCCCAGGAAGGCATTGCTGCTGGAAGTGTAATGGGCGTTTATACTGCTTTACAAGAGGTGCTGAAGACCGCCCTCATTCACGATGGCCTAGCCCGCGGAATTCATGAAGCTGCCAAAGCCTTAGACAAGCACCAAGCCCACCTTTGTGTACTTGCATCCAACTGTGATGAGCCTATGTATGTCAAGTTGGTGGAGGCCCTTTGTGCTGGACACCAGATCAACCTAATTAAGGTTAAGGACAAGAAACTAGTGGAATGGGTAGGCCTCTGTAAAATCCACAGAGAGGGAAAACCCGGTAAAGTGGTTGGTTGCAGTTGTGTGGTAGTTAAGGACTATGGCAAAGAATCTCAGGCAAAGATGTCATCGAAGAGTACTTCAAATGCAAGAAATGAACAAATAGCCTGAACTGTGGTGGCGCAGTGGATAAAGCATTAACCTGAAATGCTGAGGTTCCTGGTTTGAAACCCTGGGCTTGCCTGGTCAAGGCACATATGGAAGTTGATGCTTCCTGCTCCTCCCCTTCTTCTCTCTCTTTCTCTCTACTCTTTCTCTAAAAATGAGTTAATAAAAAAAAATTTTTTTTGCCTGACCTGTGGTGGCACAGTGGATAAAGCGTCGACCTGGAAATGCTGAGGTCGCCAGGTCAAAACCCTGGGCTTGCCTGGTCAAGGCACATATGGGAGTTGATGCTTCCAGCTCCTCCCCCCCCCTTCTCTCTCTCTGTCTCTTTCTCTCCTCTCTAAAATGAATAAATAAAAAATTAAAAAAAAAAAATTTTTTTTTTTTAAAGAAAGAAATGAACAAATAAACTTGGGTTTTGTTTCTCCAAAAAAAAAAAAATGATGCCTGACCTGTGGTGGCACAGTGGAGAAAGTGTCAACCTGGAACACTGAGGTCACCAGTTCAAAACCTCGGGCTTGCCTGATCAAGGTACATATGGGAGTTGATGCGTCCTGCTCCTTCCTCCCTTCTCTCTCTCTCTTTCTCTCTCTCTTTCTCTCCCTAAAAATTAATTTTAAAAATCTGAAAAAAAATTTTTTTAAAGAATCTCCTTTAAAAAAAATAAAAAGAGGTCCTGACCTGTTTGCTCAGTGGTAGGGCATCAGCCCAGTGTGTGGAAGACCTGGTTTGATTCCCAGTCAAGGCACACAGGAGAAACAATCATCTGCTTCTCCACCTCCCCTCCCCTTCTCTCTCTCTCTCTCTCTTTTTCTCATTCCCTCTTGCAGCCATGGCTCGAATGAGCAAATTGTCCCTGGGTGCTGAGGATGGCTCTATGGGTTCACCTCAGGTACTAAAATAGCTCGGTTGCTGAGCAACGGAGTAACGGCCACAGATGGGCAGAGCATCAGCTCCAGACAGATGTTGCCAGGTGGATCCCAGTTGGGGCACATGTCTCTCTGCCTCCCTGCCATTCACTTGATTTTTAAAAAGGAAAGAAAAAAAATATTTTCATAAAGAATCCTCAAAAAAAAAAAAAAAAAAAGAATCCTCAATAGGAAAAGGATCTTAATTTCTATATAGGCAACTATTGAAAAAAATAAAAGTAAATTATTCATTATTCATTGCAAAAAGTATCATTTGCCTTGGCTAAACAGCTCAGTTGGTTAGAGCATCATCCCAATATGCCACGGTTGCAGGTTTAATCCCTGGTAAGGGAACATACAAGAATCAACCAATGAGTGCATAAAAAGTGGAACAATTGATCTCTCTCTCCCTCCTTCTTTTTCTCCAAAAAAACTTAATAATTCTTTTTATTAGAGAGAGAGAGATAGAGAGAGAGAGAGAACAGAGGGAGGAGCAGGAAGCATCAACTCCCATATGTGCCTTGACCAGGCAAGCCCAGGGTTTTGAACCGGCGACCTCAGCATTCCAGGTCGACGCTTTATCCACTGCGCCACTACAGGTCAGGCATAATTCTTTTTTAAATTTAATGCCTGACCAGGTGGTGGTGCAGTGGATAGAACGTCAGACTGGGATGCAGAGGACCCAGGTTCAAAATCCCAAGGTCACCACCTTGAGCATGGGCTCATCTGGTTTGAGCAAGGGGTCACTCGCTATGCTGTAGCTCCCAGGTCAAGGCACATATGAGAAAGCAATCAGTGAACAACTAAGGTGCCGCAATGAAGAATTAATGCTTCTCATCTCTCTCCCTTCCTGCCTGTCCCTATCTGTCCCTCTCTCTGACTCTGTCTCTGTCACACAAAACAATTTTTTGATAAAAATAAAAAATTATGTTTTACTCTTAAGTTAACAAAAATTAAAAGCTAAAAGTGTTACCTAGTGGGCATTTAGTGTAGCATAGATAAGTACATTTTCATCTATTAGAATGAAATAGTATAGCCTGACCAAGCAGTGGTGCAGTAGATAGAGCATCAGCCTGATATGCTGAGTACCCAGATTCAAAACCCTGAGGTCACCAGCTTGAATACAAGCTCATCTGGCTTGAGCGCAGGCTCACCAACTTGAGCACAGGGTTGCCAGCTTGAGTGTGGGATCACAGACATGACCCCATAGTCACTGGCTAAAGTCCAAGGCCACTGGCTTAAACAAGGGGTCACTCGCTCTGCTGGAGCCCCCCACCCCTGGTCAAAGTACACATGAGAAAGCAATCAGTGAGCAACTAAGGTGCCACAACAAAGAATTGAAGCCTCTCATCTCTCTCCCCTCCTGTCTGCCTGTCCCTGTCTATCCTTCCCCCCCTCCCCGCCTCTCTCTCTAAAAAAAAAAAAAAAAAAAGAATGAAATACTACACAGCAATGAGAATGAACTGCAAATACAATGTTGAGTGAAAGAAACTAGACACAAAAAAAGATACAGTCCACATTTCCATTTAAATGAAATTCAAAAACAGGCAAAACTAAAATGTGATGTTAGATGTCTGGATAGAAGTTACCCTTGTAGAGGAGTAGTGATTAACCAGAAGGGACCATGAAGGGTCCTCTGGTGTGCTAGTCATATTCTTTTCTTTTTTTTTTTTAATTTTTTTTAAATTTTATTCATTTTAGAGAGGAGAGAGAAAGGGAGAGAGAGAGACAGAGAGGGAAAGAGAGAGGAGAGAGAGACAGAGAGAGAAGGTGGGGAGGAGCTGGAAGCATCAACTCCCATATGTGCCTTGACCAGGCAAGCCCAGGGTTTCGAACCGGCGACCTCAGCATTTCCAGGTTGACGCTTTATCCACTGCACCACCACAGGTCAGGCAAATTTTTTTTATTTTATTAATTTTTCTATAGAGGAGAGTGAGTGAGAGAGAGAGAGAGAGAGAGAGAGAGAGAGAAGGGGGAGGGAGGAGCAGGAAGCATCAACTCCCATATATGCCTTGACCAGGCAAGCCCAGGGTTTTTTTGAACCGACAACCTCAGCGTTCCAGGTCGACGCTTTATCCACTGCGCCACCACAGGTCAGGCCATATTCTATTTCTTGATCTGGGTGCAGGTTTTCTGTGAAAATTCATTGAGCTAGTCTCTATGGTTAAACCACTTTTCTGAATGGATGTTATACCACAATAAGGTCCTTTTTTAAAAAAGATTGCTATCAATTTTGGGGAAGTGAGAATTCTCTTATACTCATAGTGGGCTATAAATTTGGGGGAACGTTTGCTCTGTATTGAAAGTATAAATGTACCTGTTTTTTGATCCAACAATCCCATTCTAAGAATTTATCCTAGGGAAATAATAGAAAAAGTGCACACACACACAAAAAAAAATATGGATGTTGTTGGTCAAATAAGTTTGTAAATATGATATATAGGTTTGCTCGCTTATAGTTTGCTCTGGGTGTGGGGGACAGGCTGTAAGCAGGCGGGGTTGTTATACCCTAAGGCTTAGTTTTAAGACTAAGACTTTCTCACCCTAAGTGATTTTGTATCAGAGACTTCCTTGTTTGTATACTGGATTAAAGGTTTTGATGTCTACACTATAAAATGGGGCAGACTGGGAGCTTGCTCTCTCTCAGTTCCTGCGATTAGCATTAGAGGAGAGCTCAGAGAAAGGAGAGCAGAAAAAGGCCACATGGAGGAGAGGAGAAGCAGCCAAGATGGCGGAGTGCTGAGGGAGAAGCCTGTTTGTACAGAGAGGAGATGGGGAACAAAGGTGAATAAGACTGGTGAGGTAGAAATCTTTGATTCTAGAAAACGGGGATAAGTCCCTGGCTTTGGGAGCCCTGAATGGAAAGGGAAGTGTTTTCCCACTGTGTGTTTTTACTTGCCTTCCGGGTGCAAGCTAGGATTAAAGTTAATGGCCGACCAGTTCTTGGCTCTGTTGTTTCATTACCGTCTGTCCAAATCAAATGAGAACCTGCATGGGCCAGGCGGCTGTGATGGTGGCCTTGCCTCTTGGCCATACAATATGCAAAAAATACATCTGGAAGAATATACAACTGCTAATGGTAGTTTTCACCAGTGGGAGAATTAGGGAGGGATGATGGTGAGATTATGTTCTCCCCCACCATTATTTGATAGAATTATTATCACAAAAGTTAAAGGTTTTTTTCCATTGTGGAAGAAAGGAATGTCAGCTGTTTTCTACACTCTCCATGAAAACCCCTTGATCTAGCTCCACTACCTCGTAACTCTCCAGAAATTTTCCCCCAACCCACACCCCTAAGGCCCTAAGCCTCTAATGTGGTATTTAGTACAGTGTATGTACAGAAGTCATTTGTCTGCCTCCTTTCTATAAACTCATAAAGAGCAGATTTTATTTTTAATGTCTGTATTCTCCTGGCTATACACTATTCCCAGCACAGAGTAAGTATCAAACAAATGCTTCTTGATCAAATAAATATTCAAATTTCTATCTCCGGTTTCTGTAAAACTCTCAATGCTTCCTCTGAACCACTTGGGAGGTCGTATAGAAATGCAGATTACAACACTCATCTCTTACTTTGAATAAGAATTGGGGTCGGGGGCAGGAGAATGAAGGGCAGGAATTGGGCAGGAGAATCAACTTTTAACAGTTGACCTGGGCCATTTTTGTGGGAGGTTAGTTCGGCAAATTATTACATGGCACTCACTCAGATCCTCATGTAAAGAGACAAGGCATTTGTTATTGCCCTGTACTCATAAACCAAGAATAGTCTTTTCCACCCAACAAAAGTAGTGGGGAGGGATGGAGAAGAGAGGCCAGACTCATTGGCAAACTCAGCTCAAAATTTTGGCCAATGCTTGCTATACTAAAGGCATCAAGATGCGTAAATTGTACATAAATTGTAAGATAAAAAACATAAAATACCAGCACAAGGCCTTCTATGAACCCCACGGTAACCGTTACTTTCTCTTCTTTCCTTTTTTCACACCATCTAATACCAGCTTTTTCTCTAGGACACACTCCAATATCCTTACCTTGATCTGGGAGAAGTCGAAGTATGTTCCCCCGGACTCCCAGCTCCTTTACGTGGCATAAGTCTTGTGAGACCCCAGTGGTGGCTGCTGCCTCTTGACTATGGAAAATTTTCTTCAAGATAGAAGGCACAGGCTGGAATTTCTGGGGTGATGGCACTTTGTCTAACCCCAGAGATTGGAGAAAGACACGCTCTTGAAATTGGAATGCCTGGCCCAAAGCCCGAGTTAACAAAAGGCTGAGAGCCAAAACTGGCAGGGAAGGAAGCATGGCCTCTGAGCTGAGACAAAGCGGACTCCTCAGGCTGCAGTAGCTCCAGCTCCTGACTGCCCGGCGTTTCAGGTGCTGCTCATTTATCTGATGTAAGATAATCAAGTGTGAATTGCTCTCTTCCCAGCTCCTCAAAGGCAATTGGATGTGAAAAGACAGAATTTCTTTTCCCTTCCCTAGCTCTACTGTTCCAGAAAAGAAAAGATTCACAAAGCAAAGATTACCAGTGCGTGGGCTTAACTCTACAACAGTCTGAGGTTTGTCAGCAGTAGACACAGTAGAACAGAGACATGCATTTATTCATTTAACAAACATTTATTAAGCATCTATTATGTGCAAGGTGCTGAGATAGGTGCTAGGAACACAGTCATAAGTATTCAAAGTCTTGTCATTCATAGTCTAATCAGACATATACATAGGTAGATTTCTATTAGCCTATCTCCATAGCAATGTGGGAAATTAAACCAGGGAATGAGAAATCCTTACAATGAAGTTGGTCTACACTCTTGTCATTTGTCAGCTCTAAGAGGGGCTGAATTTTCTTTATCTAACTTTGCCTTTTGTGATTAAAAGTCAGAGAGAGATGAGAAGCATCAACTCACAGTTGCATCACTTTAGTTGTTCATTGATTGCTTCTCATACGTGCCTCGACCTGGGGCTGAGGCTGAGCCAGTAATACCAAGCTCAAGTCAGTGACCTTGGGCTTCAAGCCAGCAACCTTTGGGCTCAAATCAGCAGCTATGGGATCATTCCGATGATCTCACACTCAAACTGGCAACTCCACATTCCAGCTGGTAAACTACTGCTCAAACCAATAACCTCAGGGTTTTGAACTTGGGTCCTGTTGGGCAAATAAAATGTATTATGCTCACTTTGTTAAAGATGACGCTGCCCACGTAGAGACCGTTGCCCAGGTGATATTAATGTGTGTTGGGGGCAGGCAGGATCGTTGTAGCCTGGGGCTTGGTTTTGGGATTAAGCCTTTCCCACCCTTTTTGATGTGGGGCGGTACAATCCAATCATGCCTCAGAGAAGTGACTTTGTATTAGAGACTTCCCTATTTTGTATATTGGATTAAAGGTTTGGATTTCTACACTATAAAATAGGGGCAGAGGCCCTGGCTGGTTGGCTCAGCGGTGGAGCGTCGGCCTGGCGTTCAGGAGACCCGGGTTCGATTCCCGGCCAGGGCACATAGGAGAAGCGCCCATTTGCTTCTCCACCCCCCCCCCTTCCTCTCTGTCTCTCTCTTCCCCTCCCGCAGCCAGGGCTCAATTGGAGCAGGGATGGCCTGGGCGTTGGGGATGGCTCCTTGGCCTCTGCCCCAGGCGCTGGAGTGGCTCTGGTCTAGGCAGAGAGACGCCCGGGAGGGGCAGAGCATCACCCCTGGTGGGCGTGCCGGGTGGATCCCGGTCGGGCGCATGCAGGAGTCTGTCTGACTGTCTCTCCCCGTTTCCAGCTTCAGAAAGGTAGAAAAAATAAAAAAATAAAAAATAAAATAAAATAAAATAGGGGCAGAACGGGAGCTTGCTCTTGGTTCCTGGGATGATTAGCATGAGAGAGCAGAGGGAGCAGAGCAGAGAGCAGAAAGAGGTCATGTGGCCAGGAGAAGCAGCCAAGATGGCGGAGTGCTTAGTGAGATGCCAGTTTGTGCAGAGTTTGTATCTGGGATAAGGAAGGAGATGGGGATCAGAGGTGAATAAGGCTGGTAAGCTAGAAACCTTTGATTCTAGGAAACTCGGATAAGTCAGTGGCTTTGAGAGCACTGAATGTGAGTGGGTTTTGGAGCCCAGTGTGTGTTTTTACTTGCCTGCCGGGTGCAAGCTAGAATTAAAGAAAATGGCCTATCAGTTTTTGGCTCCATTGTTTCTTTACCGACTGTCCAAATCCAATGTGAACCTGCATGGGCCGGGCTGCTGTGTTGGTAGCCCCGGCTTCTGGCTTTACAGGTCCTCAGCATCCCAGGTTGATGCTCTATTCACTGCGCAACCACCAGTCAGACTAAAAATTTATTGATTGATTGATTGATTGATTTTAGAGAGAGAAGAAAAGAGAGAGAGAAACATCGGCCTGTTATTTCACTTATTTATGCACTCTTTGGTTGATTCCTATATGTGCCCTCCCTGGGAATCAAACCAGCAACTTTGGTGGATTGAGACAATGTTCTAACCAATTAAGCTACCTGGCCAGGGCCATAACTTTTTTAATTGGGTTATTTTATGTCTTTTTATTCTTGGGTTGTGTGCATAGGCTTTTTTGAGTGGGGAGTAGATCAAAGGAAAAACAATGTTTGGTCCCTGAATTTTTCCCCCTAAAAAACAGTCTGAGCCAGACCAGACAGTGGTGCAGTGGATAGAGCATCAGACTGGGATGCCGAGGACCCAGGTTCGAGACCCCAAGGTTGCCAGTTTGAGCGCGGGCTCATCTGGTTCAAACAAAAGCTCACCAGCTTGGACCCGAGGTCTCTGGCTCGAGCAAGGGGTTACTTGGTCTGCTGAAGGCCCGCAGTCAAGGCACATATGAGAAAGCAATCAATGAACAACTAAGGTGTCGCAACGAAAAACTGACGATTGATGCTTCTAATCTCTCTCCGTTCCTGTCTGTCTGTCCCTATCTATCCCTCTCTCTGACTCTCTAAAAAAAAAAAAAAAAGTCTGAGGTCCCTGGCCAATTAGCTCAGTCAGAGCATCATCAGAAAATACAAGGTTGTGAGTTTGATCCAGTCAGGGCACATATGGGAAGCAACCAATAAATGCACAATTAAGTAGAACAAGTAAATGCTTCTTTCTTTCTCTATCTCCCTCTTTTCCTCTCTCTCTCTCTCTCTTTAAAATCAATCAGTCAAAAAAATAAAATAGCCTGACCTGTGGTGGCGCAGTGGGTAAAGCATCGACTTGGAACGCTGAGGTCACCAGTTCAAAACCCTGGGCTTGCCTGGTCAAGGCACATATGGGAGTTGATGCTTCCTGCTCCTCCCCCCTTTCTCTCTCTCTCTCTCTCTCTCTCTCTCTCTCCTCTAAAAAGAATAAATAAAAATAATTTTTAAAAAATAAATAAAATAAACAGGCTGCGGCAGAAAATCTACTGAACAAGCTGTACAGGGGCACATGGCACCACTCTGATCTATAGCCAGGTGTTTGGAGCTGACTTTGAGACCTCATGAGCTGATGTCTCAGTTATTACACAGTGCAGTATACCTCCAGGCTGTACTTTCACGTCCCCTTTTCAATCTTTTGTTTCAAATTCTTAATATTTTATCTCAATTTTTGACATTAGAATTCTACAACACTTTCATTCCATGAGATTGAGGACTGTTTCTTGGAGCCAATAAATAAAATAAAAGCTAACTGAAATCAGAAAGACATTTCAATTATATAGTTAATTTATAAAATGACGATAATGAAAGACGAAAGACAGAGATTTGTTTTATTTTTTTTTATTTTATTTATTCATTTTAGAGAGGAGAGAGAGAGGGAGAGAGAGGAGAGAGAGACAGGGGGGAGGAACTGGAAGCATCAACTCCCATATGTGCCTTGACCAGGCAAGCCCAGGGTTTCGAACCGGTGACCTCAGCATTTCCAGGTTGACGCTTTATTCACTGTGCCACCACAGGTCAGGCGAAAGACAGAGATTTGGAGAGACAAAGACAACTGGGATAATGGAAACCATATTCTGGGGCAGTTAAGCATTATCCTGCCCTGTTGTCCTGGCAGAAGGGATTGGAGGTTGATACCGGGGCTGAGGCCCTGTCAGCATTTCTGAGGAGCACAGAGGCTGCTGAAAGAGGCAAAGTAAATAAGAACTGTTTAGGGTGAACTGCACCACGTGGACATCACCTGCCCCTCTCAAACCAGATTCCCTCTCTAAGAAGTGAACAGTGAGCTTGTCAATGTAAGAAACATCCAAACCAAAGGAGTTTTTTTTTAAGAATTTATTTGATGTGCGCCTGACCAGGCGGTGGCGCAGTGGATAGAGCATCGGACTGGGATGTGGAGGACCCAGGTTTGAGACCCCGAGGTCACCAGCTTGAGCGCGGCTCACCTGGTTTGAGCAAAGCTCACCAGCTTGGACCCAAGGTCACTGGGGTGAGCAAGGGGTTACTTGGTCTGCTGTAGCCCCACGGTCAAGGCACATAGGAGAGAGCAATCAATGAACAACTAAGGTGTCGCAACGAAAAACTGATAATTAATGCTTCTCATCTCTCTCCATTCCTCTCTGTCTGTCCCTATCTGTCCCTCTCTCTGACTCTCTCTCTGTCTCTGTAAAAAAAAAAAAAAAAATTTATTTGATGTGCCCTGGCCAGGTAGTTGGTTGGTTAGAGCCTTGTACCATAGCACAGAGGTTGCCAGTTCGATCCCTAGTCAGGGCATATACAGGATCAGATTTATGTTCCTGTCTCTCTCTCTCTCCTCCTTCCTCACTCTCTAAATCAAAAAATTAAAATAAAAGAGTTATTTGGTGTAAAGTACAGTATAGGGAATATAGTCATTAATATTGTAATAAACAATTAGGGGGGCCAGGTAGGTACTGGATATATTGGGAGAACACTTTGTAAAGTATATGATTGTCTAGTCACTGTGCTGTACATTTGAAACCAATACAAAATAATACCGAAAGTAAGCTGTAATTTTTTAAAAAGATGGTTTTGAGAAAGAGATGAGAAGCATCAACTCATTCTTGCACCACTTTAGTTGTTCATTGATTGCTCCTCATATGTACTTTGACCAAGGGGCTCAAGCCAGTGACCTTGGGATCATATCAATGATCCTACACTCAAGCCAGTGACCCTGTGCACCTGTGCATCGACTGAAGAGCCTGCACTCAAGCCAGCAACCTCAGGGTTTTGAACTTGGAACCCAGCATCCCAGGTCAATGCTGTATCCACTACACCAACCATTTTCAGGCTGTAATTTAAAATTTTCTAATAAATTAATTCAAAATGGTAAAAGAAAAAATTAAAAAGAAATTTATTTGAGCCAAACTGACAACACAGGCCAGAAAGCAAGCTCTCTAGCGCAGCGCTCTAGAGAATAACAGTTCTGCAGCTTCTTTAATCCCTTTGAAGTTAAGGCGGGAACATAAGGAAGATGACATGGAGGTGGGGGAAGGCAAGGTGGGGACTGGATTACAGCATCCTTAACAAGACTGTGTGCTCTCGAGAGGGCATGACTTTTGGTATTTCAGAGGTGTCTTAACTTAGATGCACAAGAATAATAGAAGGGCTGGCTTAAAACCTTTTACTAAAGAAGTTATATGTGAGTTCATGACTATCCACCATGACATGCCCAGTTAGGAATTTATGATTACCCCTTTTTTCATCAACTGGCTGAACTGCGGCTTCCTCTCTAGAGAAAAGCCAAGGCAGTAAGTGAGAATAACAACAGGCATAAAGGCACATAGCTTTCCTTTGGTCCCTGGGCTGGATTCCCAGAGCCACTTCCGCAGAGCCCCAACACCATTACTGTTCCTTCTATGGAGCCTATAAATAAATGAAGAAACAAGTCTTTCCTGAAACCTCATCCTTAAGCCAACCATGGAATGCTGACAGTATTTGCTACTCTGTTCTGATAAACCTAATTACTAGTCAACCAGCTCCTGTATGGCTCCATCCACTTTTATTCAAACCCCAACTTTGGAAAACAGTCACCTACACTTCCCTCTTCCCATCAGAATTCTGTCCAGCAGCTGCTGTCCAGTGGGCTGCCCTATTGTAAAGTCCTCGTTAAGTGTTTTTCACTAAGTTATTAAGTAATTCATAATAGAGATAGGATTATACCCTTTGGAGTACTGACTCTTCGTTGTGGAATTCCAAGAACCAGGGTGGATCCCCAGAAATGATGTCAACTGTGGCGGAGGGCTTTGCTAAGTGAGGAGTGGTCCTGCAGATAGTGGCGTAAGTCTTCGACAACTCTGGCCCCACCCTGCTCCCAGACACCGCACCCTGCTGCTCGCCCCACCCTGCCTGGGTTTCCTCGTCCTACATTCAGGGCTGATGGCCTGGGAAAGCCTGGGGAAAACGTTCTACTGGAACAGCACCAGGCGCGGCATACAGTGCTCTCCAAGGGCACCCAGGGGTGGAGGTGGGAGGACCCAGGTGCGGGGGATGGGGGGCCGCAGGGGTGGAGGTGGGGGGACCCAGGTGCGGGGGATGGGGGGCCGCAGGGGTGGAGGTGGGGGGACCCGGGTGCGGGGGATGGGGGGCCGCAGGGGTGGAGAGACCCAAGACCCCGGGAGGACCGCCCCGCCAGACGCTGTCAAGGAGACTTAAAGTGATTCATTAACCCAGCGTCTGGGAGAATGTTCCAAAACAGCCGCCCTCCCGTCTCCTGTACTAGGCTTCACCTTTCTTTGTAATCCTTTTCACTACCAAACCCTGTATTTTGGATTGATGACTTGTTGTTGTCTGTTCCCACCAGAATGTATGCTCCTTGAAATGAAAACTTTGATCTTTGCCTGCCTGCGGCTCTCTCCACCTGACCTGAAGCCAGCCAGGTTCAGTGGAGTGAAAAGATTTGTGATCATCAGAAGGCGCCTGGAGGGAAAGGTGGGGTCGGCAGATAAGAGAGAAAGTGGAGTCAAGATTCCTGAGGTCATCAGGTTACACATCTCTGGGGCAGATTAGATTTTTAAAAGTATATTTACTGGAATTTAAAGCCTTTCTGTAACCCACCTTCAGCCTCAAGCAGATTAAGCCATTTCACTGTTTAACAATCCTTAAGGGTAAATTTGCCTAGAAAGTCAATCTCACAGAAGTAAGTGAAAAATTAAGGCGTCTAGCTTCAATTTAAGTTTTCAAACTTCGTTGTATTTTGTTCTTTGCTCCCTTCCCTAACACTTTTCTGTTGGGAAAAGGCTGATGGAAAGCCAGGTCAAGCTCCTAGCGTAGTGCCTCCCACATGGATTGACTACCTATGAAGCCAGTTGCGGCGGCCACTATCAAAGCCGCCTGGCCCATGCAGGTTCACATTGGATTCAGACAGATGGTAATGAAACAACAGAGCCAAGAACTGGTGGGCCATCATCTTTAATCCTAGTTTGTACCCGGCAGGCAAGTAAAAACACACACTGGGCTCCAAAACCCACTCATTCAGTGCTCACAAAGCTACTGACTTATCCGAGTTTCCTAAAATCAAAGGTTTCTAGCTCACCAGACTTATTCACCTCTGTTCCCCATCTCCTTCCTTCTCCCTGCACAAACTCTGCACTAACTGGCTTCTCCTTTAGCACTCCACCATCTTGGCTGCTTCTCCTGGCCTCCTCCACATGGATCTCTCTGCTCTCCTCTCTGCTCTCTCCTCTAATGCTAATCTCAGGAATGGAGAGAGCAAGCTCCCATTCTGCTCCCATTTTATAGTTGTAGAAATTAAAACCTTTAATGCTATATACAAAATAGGGAAGTCTCTAATACAAAGTCACTTATCTGAGGCATGATGGGATTGTACTACCCCACATCAAAAAGGGTGAGAAAGGCTTAGTCCTAAAACCAAGCCCCAGGCTACAAGGATCCTGCCTGCCCACAGCCCGCCCCCAACACACATTAATATCACCTGGGCAACGGGCCTGCACGTGAGCATAATATAAGTGAGCATAATATATTTTATCTGCCCAACACTACCCATCCCAGAAATGAGCCCGGGGCCTCCACAGTTCTGTGCATAGTTGACAGTTTTCACTTACAGATTTTTCTCTTTCCCTTTCTGTTTTGTCAGAAACTATCAAAGGTAGATTTGATACCTTTGATACCATAGATCTTCACAGATTGACTACCTATGAAGCCAGTTGCGGCGGCCACTATCAAAGCCGCCTGGCCCATGCAGGTTCACATCGGATTCAGACAGATGGTAATGAAACAACGGAGCCAAGAACTGGTGGGCCATTAGCTTTAATCCTAGCTTTCACCCGGCGGGTAAGAAATACATACAGTGGGAAAACACTTCCCTTTTCATTCAGGGCTCCCAAAGCCACTGACTTATCTGAGTTTCCTAGAATCAAATGTTTCTAACCTCACCAGTCTTTTCACCTCTTTTCCTCATCTCTCTGCACAAACTGGCTTCTCCTGGCCTCCTCCACGTGGCCTTACTCTGCTCTCCTCCCTAATCTCAGGAACCGAGAGAACAAGCTCCCCCGGTCTGCCCCACTTTATAGTGTAGAAATCCAAACCTTTAATCCAATATACAAACAAAGAAGTCTCTGATACAGTCACTTATCTGAGGCATAATGGGATTCCTCATGAGAGTGCACCACCCCACATCATGTAACAGTCAAGGGTGTGGGGAAAACCTTAGTCTTAAAACTAAGCCTTAGGCTATAACCACCCTGCCGGTTTATAGCCTATCCCCCACACCAAATGCAAACTATAAGTGAGTAAACAAATATATCAATTATTTACAAACTTATTTGACCAACATAGCCTGATAGGGAAAACTGAAGAGATTAAATTTTAGCTTGAGTAATGGTGGTTTTGGTTATGGTCAGTGAGCATAATGGTTACTGAAACTAAAAGCTTTGTTCCAGGAACTGGGATACCTGAACAGGCCTACCTGGCTTAACAGACCTGTGAGAGATCCACCTTTGTCAGGCATATAGGACTTCCCAAGATCTGCAAGCAGCCCACCTTTGTGCCCCAGGGGACTGCAAGCAAAGCCTTTGTACTCCAAGAACAGAATGCTCTCATTCTCCTGCTGTGATCCAATTAACTTTCACTATGATCTGATTAGCTCTTCCTAGAAATTCCAAAACCCTTACCTGCCCTTTTCTTCCCTTTATAAGAAGGTTGGCTGGGATAGGGGGTTGGGATGATTTGGGACTGTAACCTCTGTCTCCCCAGATTGCCAGCCATCTGAATAAAACACTCATAAAGATTTAATTCCTGTCTCTACATTTTTGGGTGAATTAGTGACAGGCAACACAAACTTCACTTTTTTCCAGTTTCCAGCCTATCAAATAAATCTATCTGCCAGCTCGCTTAGAAAATAAAGGAACGGCCCTGGCTGGATAGCACGCTTGGGCCGAGTGTTGTTCCAATTGGGTTCAATCCCCAGTCAGGGGCACATACAGGAACAAATCCATATTTCTCTCTCTCTCTCTCTCTTTTACCCCTACCTCTACCTCTAAAATAAATTAATAAAAGAATGTAAGTGATTTGTGTCTATGAAGTGCCAAATAGTTCTAGACTTGTGGAGACAAGCGCGGTCCCCGCTGCTGTCTTGGCTGCCCTCTCCATCTCCTGTCTTCCAGCAGTACTTGCTGCGCATTTCAAAACAGCAAGTTTACAATGACACTTTTTAATTTTTACTTATTTATCTTTTATTTTAGGCCTTATTATTGACTTCCAAAGCAGAGATTTCGCGTTTTTCTCTACTTATCACCTACTCACATTTTTCCAATCCCGTCATCCTTCTCATTTGGTTATTTTCATTTTAGGTAGATCAAACATTCCTGGTAAAGGGTGTAATATGCATTTGCAGTGTTTTGGGCACATTGAACTCTGCAATAAAGGGAAAAGAGGACTGGGATGAATGAAACTCTTAAAAAGTATTAAGCAAAAAAAAGAAGAAAGAGCAGGAAGAGGGAAGAAGAAGGAAAATAAAAGGAGGTAGAGGAAGAAGAAGAAGAAGAAGAAGAAAAGAAATGTTAAGCACAGACAATAAACTTGTAGCTTATAAAACAGAGGCAAGCCTGACCTGTGGTGGCACAGTGGATAAGGCATCAACTGAGCTGGAACGCTAAGGTCACTGGTTCAAAACCCCAGGCTTGCCTGGTCAAGGCACATATTGGAAATGATGCTTCCTGCACCTGCCCCTTCTCTCTCTCTCTTTTTCTCACCCCCCCTAAAATGAATAAACTAAAAATAAATAAATAAATAAAATAAGACAGAAGCCAAACTCATAGAAGTATGGATATTGAGTAAACAAGAACAAATGAGACACAAGCAGGATTCACAACATGTGTCTATACAGTAAGTAAAACAGTAACCTATAAGAGAGAAAACAGTCATTAGTACAAAAAGAAAAGGATGGAAAGAACAAGTCATGAGATACTGTAGAATTGTGCTCCTGAAACCTATATAATTTTATTAACCAATGTCACCAAAACAATTCAGTAAAAAATGTTTAAATAGTCCTGGCTAGAAGGTTCAGTTGGTTAGAGCATTGTTCCCAAGCACAGAGGTAGCTGGTTTGATCCACAGTCAGGGCACATACAGGAACAGACTGATGTTCCTGTCTCTCCCTTCCTCTCTCTCTAAAATCAATAAATAAATTTTTAAAAAATGTTTAAATAAAATAAATTGAATTAAAATTAAAAGTCATGATCATACCTCCTGTGGACTGACAACTCTCACCTCTAAATCAGTCACCCATTAGTGACATTCACTATTATCCCATTCTGGGCCCACGTGCTCTGCCCTAGAAATGCACATACAATTTATGGCTGTTCACCAGGCCAGTTGGCAAACTATAGCTAAAACCAGGCCTGTTTCACTGGCAGAATCAGTGTGTCATTGGTACTTTACACTTTCTGTCTGGGGACCCTTTTTCAAACCAGTTTTGGTTTTCATAACTACCCCACCACTGAGGAAGGATGAAGCAGCAAGAGACAGGACATAGGAACACTGTGTAGGTAAGAAAAACAGTTTCCTTAACCCTATTAAGGTCCCTGGCTAGGTCTGAGAATTTAACTGACAAAGATGGATTAGCAGGAGAAAAACATAAATTTATTTAATGTAAGTTTTACATGGCATGGGAGTCTTCATAAGGAAATGAAGACTTGAAAGAAATGGTTAAACGACAGAGAGAAAGGAGAGGGGAAGGGGTGGAGAAGCAGATGGGCACTTCTCCTGTGTGCCCTGGCCGGGAATCGAACCTGGGACTCCTGCACGCCAGGCTGATGCTCTACCACTGAGCCAACCGGCCAGGGCCACCTGAGTGTTTTTATGCTAGGTGTAAAGAATGGAAAGTCGTGGGAAAATATGGAAGGTCAAGGAGTATGCACTAAGTATAGAAAATGGAAACCAGCTGGCCAGTTGGCTCAGTGGTAGAGCATTGGCCCACGTGTGGATGTCCCAGGTTCAATTCCTGGTCAGGGTATATAGGAGAAGCCTCTTTCTCTCTCTCTTCCCCTCCTGCAGCCATGGCTCAGTTGGAGGGAGTTGGCCCTGGGCACTGCCAATGGCTCCATGGCCTCCATCAGGTGCTAAGAGCTTGGTTGCTGAGCAACAGAGCAACGCCACAGATGCGCATAGCATCACCCCTAGTGGGCTTGCCAGGTGGATCCAGTTGGGGCATATGTGGGAGTCTGTCTCTGCCTCCTCTCCTGTCACTGAATTAAAAAAAAAAAAAAAAAAAAAGGAAACTTAGCAAGGCCTGCTGATTCAGTGTCTCTGTCTTGAAGATAAGGATGTTTCTCTTCTTCAGATACGGGAGGGCCTCTTACATGAAGATTTTATGAACTAGAAAGATCAGATAGATTTTCCTGCTTCAGCTGTTTTCTCAAAAGCCCTCAGGTTAAAATATTCACTTGTGCCAAGGTACCATATTTTATGGGTAGCATGTCTTGAACCCTATCAATTTATCCCTTAACTTGGGAAGATCCTTCCACCTAGCTTGTTTCCTTTTTTTTTTTTTTTTTTTTTTAATTGATTTTGAGAAAGAGAGAAAGGTAGAGACGCAGAGAGAGAACCATTGATTTTGTTCCACTTATTCATGACATCGTTGATTGAGTCTTTTGTGTGCTCTGACCAGATCAAACCGGCAACTTCTGAGCTTCCCAATGATGCTCCAACCAACTGAGCCTTCTGGCCAGGGCTTGTTTCCTATTCTTTAAAAACAAAATTCGCCTGACCAGGCGGTGGCGCAGTGGATAGAGCATCGGACTGGGATGTGGAAGGACCCAGACCCCGAGGTCGCCAGCTTGAGCGCAGGCTCATCTGGCTTGAGCAAAAAGCTCACCAGCTTGGACCCAGGGTCGCTGGCTCCAGCAAGGGGTTACTCAGTCTGCTGAAGGCCCGCGATCAAGGCACATATGAGAAAGCAATCAATGAACAACTAAGAAGTCGCAACGCACAACAAAAAACTAATGATTGATGCTTCTCATCTCTCCGTTCCTGTCTGTCTGTCCCTGTCTATCCGTCTCTCTGACTCTGTCTCTGTAACAAAACAAAACAAAAACAAAAAAACCCCCACAAAATTCAACAGACAAAATTTAAAACTTCTTATTGTCTTTATTCAGTGATTCATGCATTGGGCAGCATCCAGTTTAGCAAATAGAAAGGAGCTTCGAAGAGCTATATAAGGAAAAGATTTCACAGGCAAAAGGGAGCAGATATAAAGAAGTTGTACTAGATTTTTTTTTTTTAAGCAGGTTGTTTATTTCAGGTTACTTTATGGCATGGCTGGAGTCAGTCAGGCAGGTTATCTAACTAGTGCTGATCAGGACATTTCTGACTGACTAATTTAAAAGTCAATTTCTGAGAGAGCTGAAACTGTAAGTGTAGGTTTGGTGAGGTGGGGCTTAGCATAAGCAATTCCATTCGGGGCCTGTTGTCTTTCTTTTTCTGTTGTTTTGTTTTTAGCATTTTATATCTGTTTGCTTACCTCATTCTTTTCACTTTGTTTTTTCTGGTTTTTTGTTTGTTTGTTTTTAAGTGAGAGAAGGGAAAGAGATGAGAAGCATCTCTAGTTGCAGCACGTTAGTTGTTCATTGATTGCTTCTCATATGTGCCTTAACTGGAGAGCTCAAGTCAAGCCAGTGACCCCTTGCTCAAGCCAGCGACCTTTGGGCTCAAGCCAGCGACCATGGGGTCGTGTCTATGACCTCATGCTCAAGCCAGTGACCCCGCACTAAATCTGATGACCTCAGGGTTTCAAACCTCCGCGTCGCACTCCAACGCTCTATCCACTGAGCCACTGCCTGGTCAGGCCAATCTGTTTATTTTTTTTAATCTCTTGAGAATAGCTTCCTTGACATATTCTTTCATAGTCTGCTTTTTATTTTTTCCAGTTTGCTTTTTCCTGTTTGGCTTTTATCTCATCTTTTGAACTAGAAAGGAAAAAGCACGTTAACTAGAAAGATGTTATAAATTTTTAAGATTTGTTTAATGCAGTCATATTAAGCTTATTTAGAGATTGTTTCTGAACTATCCTCTCAGTAGTTTTAGCTTCCATTGCTTTTGGCTGTTTCTGTCATGTTTAAGTAAACTGAAACTTTACCATCTACATCGCACACCTTCCTAGAGCTATGTTTTTTCTCACCTTTTAAACCTGGATTTCTTGAGGGAGACTATATGTCCATCCTTTTCACTGTCTCACCTCTTCATCTGAAATCTGATTTTTGCCCTCTCTTCTCAGAGACTGTTGTAGGAGAGTGTCCCAGGGCAAAGGGAGAACAGCTGAGAGATGAAACACAGGTGTAGAAAGTTAAAAAAGCCTTAGAGCCGTGCTTCTTAAACTTTAGCACACATCAAAATCACCAGTGTTAACACAGTGATTAGGAGTCCCGGTCTTTGATTCAGTAGGTACAGGTTGGAACTCGATAATTTTTTTTAAAGATTTTATTTATTGATTTTAGAAAGAGGAAAGAGAAAGAGAATGGTGAGGGGAAGGAGTGGGAAGCATGAATTTGTAGTTGCTTCTTGTATCTGCCTTGGTCCAGCAAGCACCACCGCCACAGGTCAGGCTAGTTCATGTAATCATATCTAACAAGTTACTAGGTGCTGTTGATGCTGCTTGTCTGGAGGCCACACCTGAAAATCACTTGAATAAAGTCTGTGACATAACATGTTTATGGCTACTCCTCACCCCCTACAAAAATATTTATATTAATTAAATTTTTCCATTGATTTGAGAGAGACAGAAAGGAAGAAAGGGAGGAAGAAAGAGAAGCATCAACTTGTCCCATTTAGTTGTGCACTAACTGATTGCTTCTCCTACTTGCCCTGACTGGATCGCAGAGTCAACAATCTAATGTGCTACCCAGCCAGGGACAAAAATATTTCTTGATCATAATTTTAACTTTTACTTTTTACTAAAAACAAACAAGATTGCTTTTGAGTATTTTCTCATAGTTTCCAGCTTAACAGGGAACTGGTGAGGTTGCACATTGACTAGGAGATGGGAAAAAGAAGAACAAGGCCCCGGGAGACTTTTTCTACCTCCTGTAGAAAATCAGCAGTTGCTGACCTGTGGTGGTGCAGTGGATGAAGTGTCAACCTGGGATGCTGAGGTCACCAGTTCGAAACCCGGGGCTTGCCCACTCAAGGCACATATGGGAGTTGATGCTTCCTGCTCCTCCCCCCCTCTAAAAAAAGAATAAATAAAATCTAAAAAAGCAAAGAAAATCAGCAGTTAATGACAGTGCTCTGTGCTAGAATTCAGTCCTCATATTTGGGAGAAGGAGCAGCAATTTATAAATTTAATTCATTTCAGCTGCTTACAAATGTTAACCATACTTAAATATATAGCTTATTAAACAAATTAAAATTACAGATCTAAAATACCAAGCTAGGAGAAAAAAAACAAAATAAAAGAATAAATAAAATACCAAGCTAATAAGCTGTTTATAAGACACTTATTTCTCCTCTACTTTCCCTCACTAGCAGACTTCCCATCCCAACAAATTCAGTTAAAAAATAAGAAATTAATAAAAATAAATAAGATGAGTCAGGTAAGAAAACTTTGTTAACTTGATCAGGAGTTAATTCGAAACGAAGGGGAAACTGCTCTTTTCTGCTCCCTTGAAGTCCAGTTCACAAAACCAGCAGACATCTCCAGAAGCAGAATTTTTTTTTAATATTTTTTATTTATTCATTTTAGAGAGGAGAGAGAGAGAGACAGACAGACAGAAAGGAGGAGCAGGAAGCATCAACTCCCATATGTGCCTTGACCAGGCAAGCCCAGGGTTTTGAACCGGCGACCTCAGTGTTTCCAGGTTGACACTTTATCCACTGCGCCACCACAGGTCAGGCCTCCAGAAGCAGAATTTGAAAAAAGAAAAAAATAAAGCTAATTTTTTTTTTATATGAAACATTTCATGAATTTGTGCATCATCCTTACACAGGGGCCACGCTAATATTCTCGGTATTATTCCAATTTTAGTGTATGTGCTGCCAAAGTGAGCACAACAGCTAAATTTTATGGCAACCTTAGGGAGACACAACCACAGACGCTCTTGATAAGTTTTCCATCCTCTTTGACAGAGGGCATGATTACCTTAATGCAGAGCAGATGAAAGTCATCTATTAGTCCACCAGTAGGACTATTCCCACTCACCTTAATCCCTTAATCATCACCATTTGCATTTAAATGGGCTGGCTGATTGGCTTACCTGTAGTTCTTAAGAAGAAACCGGACCTAGATTTTTAGGCCGTTAGCTGTTCCTTTCACCACGTTTTGTTTGAATTTGGATTTTTTTTTTTTTTTCGCTATTTCTGGGCTATACGGAACTCTCCGGACTACTTTGTGGCAAGTTGAGAGTTTCGAGCTCCCCTTTTGCCCCAGCCCTTCGTGGGGATCTAGGAGGAGCTTCAGGCTCTGGCTAGACTTCCAATGGACTCACCAAAGGTTAGCCCAACCTCGACCCCGGAGTCGTCTGAGATGCCCCATGAAGAAGATTCCGGTAAGCCAGATAGTGCCCTTCTTGGCCACAAGGGGTTGGGGAAGTCAAGAGTCTGCCTTCCTTTCTTCTATTAACCTCAGTGCTTTAAAGAGTACGGTTTTCCATTGGGTCCCTCCAGTGGAAAAAAACCACGGAGGGCAAAGACGAAAGCGGGGGAAGGGTATTCAACTGTGTTGCTTGCTTACTATCTATCTATACTCAGGAACACTTCAATCTGTAAGTGCAGTTTCTGGGGAAAGGCAACCGAAATTCTGCTCGTACGTGGCTCCTAGCGTCTTGCGTACAGTATTTCCATCGGCAATACACGTCAGGAACGACAAAAAGGAACAAAATACAAGAAACCTAAACTTCCATTTAACCTACAGGTTTTCTTAGTCTCACCAACATTTTCGGGATTGGCTTACTTACTAGCTAAAACCCTTTAACCGCAGCCAAGTCAAATTCAGTCCCTGCTCCCCCCATCTGGGCTGGCCCAGATGGCTGCTACAGCAAGCTCCACCGCTCATGGGCTCTGGGTTCCTGCCCTGGGCTCTGGGGATAAGTTTAGCTGTGGACTTGGAAAAAAAAAAATCTACCCTTTAGGAACGTTATAAACAGGAAAGTAGCTTTTCAGGAAATAGAAGGAAAGGGTGGGTTCATAGAAGCAAGCGAATGTGCTCCAGGCTCTCCAGCTCCACCACCTACACTGCCCAGGCAGCCATTAGTCAGGATAATCTGGTTTCAGAGGAGCGAGTCAGTGTGGCCACTGACAGAACCAGGAAGGTGGGGACCTAATTAGGTTTGGGTAGAAAGACTTACTACCATGAAAAAGCTGGGTATAACTGGAGAGGTAATGGCCATTTCAAACTCTAGGCTACTTAAGGATGGGGGAAACTGTTGTAACTGGGGTTTCTTCGGCTGTTCCACAAGTGTAGTTCTTTTTTCAGGTTTCTTTATCATTTTTTTTTTTTTCTGAAGCTGGAAACGGGGAGAGACAGTCAGACAGACTCCCGCATGCACTCGACCGGGATCCACCCGGCACGCCCACCAGGGGGCGATGCTCTGCCCCTCCGGGGCGTCGCTCTGCCACGACCAGAGCCACTCTAGCGCCTGGGGCAGAGGCCAAGGAGCCATCCCCAGCGCCCAGGCCATCTTTGCTCCAATGGAGCCTTGGCTGCGGGAGGGGAAGAGAGAGACAGAGAGGAAGGAGGGGGGGGGTGGTGGAGAAGCAAATAGGCACTTCTATGTGCCCTGGCCGGGAATCGAACCCGGGTCCCCCGCACGCCAGGCTGACGCTCTACCGCTGAGCCAACCGGTCAGGGCCTATCATTTTTTTTTAAAGATTTTATTTATTCACTTTAGAGAAGGGGGGAGAGAGAGGAGGGGGAGGAGCAGGAAGCATCAACTTCCATATGTGCCTTGACTGGGCAACCTCAGCGTTCCAGGTCGAGGCTTTATCCACTGCACCACCACAAGTCAGGCTTTATCATTTTTATAAAGTGGAGCTGCTGAAATTTGTTCACTGAAACATTCTGACTTGTAATAATGCTTTACCTCTCTTCATTTATATTAAAAATTCACAAACAAATGAAAATGGAATACCTGCCAATGCCTGGTTTCTGTCCCATATTTTTTCACTTGAAATTATATACTTAGCTACTTTTTAAAAAATTCTTATTTATTGATGAGAGAGAGAAAAACATTGATCTATTTCTGCATGTTCTCCAACCAAGGATGGAACCGGCAACTCTTGCATATGGGAATGACACTCCAACCAACCAGCCATCTGGCCAGGGCTATACTTAGCTACTTTTGACCTCATGAAAAAAATATAACATTTAGAACTATCAATAACAGGAAAAGAGAGGGCTTTGTTTTTTCTTGTTTTTGTTTTTTGTTTTTTAGAATAAAATGGTTCCCATAATAATAGATTCTTACATACATTTTTTAATATATACCCCCAAGTGTGCAGCGTGCTAAGCTATGCAGGGGGTATATGTGATCCTTCATCCTGGGGAACATTCCATCATCCATGTTCACCTGTTTAAGAGCAGACCTAATTTAAACCTGAAACTACTGACTTTGGGATAATGAAGTTAACCCTACCGGATCTTAGATTTCTCTTTTCTTTCAGCTGGCACTCAAGCTGAGTCAGAGGTACTAGCAAAGAACCTCAGTAACTTGACTCTCAACCCCAGCACCAAGGTCCCTTCACTTCTACCAGAAGCCCCCCTTCGACCAGAAGCCCAACAACAGGACAGAGCAAAAAACGTAAAGGGGCTTGGACTGGGGCTGGGTGAAGGCACGATCTACAGGAGGAGACGCGGAGTGAGAACTTTGGCAACTGCTCGGAAAGAAAGGATGCAAAGGATGTTACAAATTATTAGATACCGCACCATATCCCTGGTGAGTTTGTGATCTAGGCAGACAGCTCTGCCCATCTGGGAGGGTAGGGCAATAGTGATGACTGTCAGTAAGTCATCATCTACACTCCTGAGTGCAGGGTATGAATAACATGTTTCTCCAACTTCCTTCTTATGGCAAATGTTTAACATATTTTTCTAATTAAAAATTTTTTTTTCATTGATTTGAGGGGGAAGGGATAGAACGAGAAGCATCAGCTCATTCTTCTATTTAGTTGTTTCATTTAGTTGTATACTCATTGATTGCTTCACACACATGCCCTGGCCAGGGATCAAACCTAGGACTGGGATGATGCTCTATCTAGTGAACCACCTGGCCATGGCCTTTAATTTTTATTAGTTAATTTTAGAGACGAGAGGGAAACATCAAAGTGTTCCTCTTATTTATGCGTTCATTTGTTGCTTCTTGTATGTGCCCTGACTGGGGATCGAACTTGCAACCATAGCCTGTTGGGATGACGCTCTAACTAACTCAGCTAACCAGCCAGGGTGCAGATGTTTAACATTAACACTAACATTTTCTTGATAGTTTTAATTTTTTAATAGGTTTTAATACATTGTTTTTTCTTTCCATGAAGCTTCAAAAAACCCCAGAGGAGAGGAAACTGGAGGTAATAGGAATTTCCTTACTATACATAGTTTTTGGTGTTTTGTTTGTGTTTTGTTTTGTGGAGAGGGAAAGGGGAATTAATTGGCTTAGACTCTGAATCACCAGGAACTAAGAAAAAAAATAAGTTTGTTCTTTTTTTTTTTTTTTAATCTTTTTTAAAATTTTTTTTACAGAGCCAGAGAATGAGTCAGAGAGAGGGATAGACAGGGACAGACAGACAGGAACGGAGAGAGATGAGAAGCATCAATCATTAGTTTTTCATTGCGCGTTGCAACACCTTAGTTGTTCATTGATTGCTTTCTCATATGTGCCTTGACCGCGGGCCTTTAGCAGACCGAGTAACCCCTTGCTGGATCCAGCAACCTTGGGTTCAAGCTGGTGGGCTTTTCCTCAAACCAGATGAGTCTGCACTCAAGCTAGCGACCTTGGGGTCTCGAACCCGGGTCCTCTGCATCCCAGTTCGACGCTCTATCCACTGCGCCACCACCTGGTCAGGCAGTAAGTTTGTTCTTAAAAAGTCTTTTTTTTTTTTTAGAGCAGATTTAGGGTCACAGCAAAATTGAGCAGAGTACAGAGAGTTCCCATGTACCTCCTGAGCCCACAGACTCACAGCCTCCTCCATCAGTATCCCATACCAGAGTGGCCCAGCCTATGCCATATTCCCAAGGCTGCTCTAACAACATTAGATTTGAGGGTACAAGAAATCATTTCATTATTTCTATTAACCCAACTAATCCATTATTTTTTTCAGATTGAATCAAGATTCAGAAGATTCAGATGTAGCTGCCGTTATTGCCTATATCATGGAGATATTTCTGATAATATCAACATGGAAAATAATTCTGACATGGAGTTGATTTAGCCATTATTCTTTCTTGTACTTTTTGTTTTCCTTGCCAGTAGCTTTAAGGTAACATGCAGCAGCTTGAGAGCTACTCTGCTCAGATAGACTGTATGCCAATATGTTGATAACCTATGATAGAAGTTCTGTGATATCTTTTTCTTGCATCTTTTTCTTGTCTAACTTGATGTCAATAACTTATAAGGAATCTATATAATTTACATTTGAATAGCTTCGGTTCCTTTTTTTTTTTTTTTTTTTTTTTTTTTTTTTTTAGTAGCAAATGTGTGTATAGAGAATCTTATTTAAAATCTGAGGCCAATTTGAGACTTTTTAAAAATTGTTCTTTATGCCCTGGCCAGATAGCTCAATTGACACAGAGGTTGCTGGTTCAATCCCTGGTCAGGGTACATACAGGAACAGATAAATGTTCCTGAGTCTGACTCTCTCTCTGCCTCTCTCTTCCTCCCTTCCTCTTTCTCATAAATCAATAAAGCTTTTTAAAAAAAACTTTTTAAAAATTGTTCTTTATTCAAAAAGCATCAACTCAGAATGCTGAGGTCACCGGTCACGAGTTCGAGACCCTGGGCTTGCCTGGTTAAGACACACGAGAAGCAACAAGTTGCTTCCCACTTCTCCCCACCCCTAAAAATCAATAAATTACTTTTTTTTTAGTTAGGATTTTTATTTTTTTTTTAGATTTTATTCATTTTTATTGGAGAGAGGGAGAGAGGAAAGAGAAGGAGGAGGAGCAGGAAGCATCAACTCCCATATGTGCCTTGATCGGGCAAGCCTGGGGTTGTTTTTGTTTTGTTTTGTTTTATTTTTCCGAAGCTGGAAACGGGGAGGCAGTCAGACAGACTCCCGCATGTGTCCGACCAGGATCCACCCAGCACACCCACCAGGGGGCGATGCTCTGCCCCTCTGGGGCGTCGCTCTGTTGCATCCAGAGCCATTCTAGCACCTGAGGCAGAGGCCACAGAGCCATCCTCAGTGAGTGCCTGAGCCATCTTTGCTCCAATGGAGCCTCGGCTGCGGGAGGGGAAGAGAGAGACAGAGAGGAAGGAGAGGGGGAGGGGTGGAGAAGCAGATGGGCGCTTCTCCTGTGTGCCCTGGCCAGGAATTGAACCCGGGACTCCTGCATGCAGGCCGACGCTCTACCGCTGAGCCAACCGGCCAGGGCAAGCCTGGGGTTTTGAACCAGCACCTCGGCATTCCATGTTGACACTTTATCCACTGTGCCACCACAGGTCAGGCAATAAAATTTTTAAAAATGAAAAAAATTGTTTTTTGTTCTTGTTCCTTTATTGAATCTATTAGGGTGATGTTGATTAATAAAATTATAGGTTTCAGGTGTGCAATTCTGTACCTGTATACAGGTGTTCCATATATCATCTGTATATTGTATTGTGTATTCACAGCCCTTGTTCTTAGTTTAACAGGGAGATGTTACTTTGTTTAAATTAATTTTAGAGAGAGAAAGAGAGAGAGAAACATCAATTTGTTGTTCACTTATTTATGCATTCATTGATTGGTTGTTGTATGGTCCCTGACCAGGGACCAAATCTGCAACCTTCGTGTATGGGGAATGACTAACCAACAGCTAACCGGCCGAGTAATACCTGACATTGTAATATTTTGTGTTTTCCTACTGGGAGGAAACCTTACACATTTGGATAAGATTAAAAAACAATGGGATAGATATTTTGTACATATCAATTTCCTGGAAGAGATAGCAAAAAACAGGGAAGTAGAAGAGAAGTAAAGGTCTTGAAAGGAGGAAATTAAACATGATGGTATAGAATAGTAAGGGAAGATGCCATCTAACAGTATTTCACATGGGTTATTTTCTTTTTCATGACTTGTCACTACACAGACCTGAATTTCTTTGGGATACAAAAGATGAAATTTGTCATCTACCCTCCCATTGCCAATGTGTTTGAAGTGTTTTGTTTACTTAGATACCCAATTCTTTGATTTTTTTCTCAAAGAAAAGCAGCGAGATATGGGGGCAGGGGGGATAAATGCCATGCTGGTAATGTAGGTAGGTAAGAACAACCTGTCAGTACGCAGAATGGAGTGGAAAAGGAAACAGCCCAGACCTGGGGGATTGGTTGCGACAGAAATGGCAAAGAAGTAGGACAGTGATGTGTTATAAAAGGATGTTAACATACACTGCCTAGTTAGGTCTTTGAAGTCATTCTACTTAGCTACTTAAACACGAATCTACTAGCACGGATAAACACAGGGTAGTCTTCTGTTGTTAAAATTGCAAGGTCTTAGTAGCACAGTCATCTTGACTATTCTATATGAATTAGAAAATCAGACTAGTTTTTTTCATGCCCTGACCAGGGATTGAACCTGCAACCTTGGCATGTTGGGACAACACCAACCAACTGACCCACCGGGCAGGGCAGACATTTTTTTTAAAAAGCCATTAAGGTGCTCGCTTCGGCAGCACATATACTAAAAAAAGCCATTAAGGTGGTAGCACAGTGGATAGTGTTGGACTAGAACGCAGAGGACCCAGGTTCGAAACCCCGAGGTTGCTGGTTTGAGCGTGGGCTCATTTGGTTTGAGCAAGGCTCACCAGCTTGAGCCCAAGGTCACTGGCTTGAGCAATGGGACACTCGCTCTGCTATAGCCCCCTTGTCAAGGCACAAGGGGGCTATATATGAAAAAGCAATCAACGAACAACTAAGGTGCTGCAACAAAGATCTCATCTCTCTCCCTGCCTGTGTTCCCTATCTGTCCCTCTCTCTGTCTCTCTGACTCTGTCACACACAAAAAGCCAACTTATGTTTATTGCAATCATGTTAAATATAGATACAAACTGATGAGATTTAATAATCCAAGAATGTGGATGAACAGAATTCTTTATGTTCTTTAGTGCCATTCATTAAATTTTTTTCTTTGTAGAGTGCTAGGGTCTAAGGCCACACCACCCTGAACACGCGGGATCTCATCTGATCTCCAAAGCTAAGCAGAGTCGGGCCTGATTACTACTTGGATGGGAGACCTCGTACGAATACCGGTGCTGTAGGCTTTGACCTAACCTGTGGGGGCACAATGGATAAAGCATCAACCTGAAATGATGAGCTTGCTGATTTGAAACCCTGGGCTTGCCTGGTCAAAGCACAATGAGAGTTGATGCTTCCTGCTCCTCCCCCTCTTCTCTCTCTCCCCTCTCTCTTTAAAAATAAATAAAAATTTAAAAAGTGCTAGGCATTGTTCTAAGTATTTTATATGCATTAGCTCATTTAATTCTCAAAACAAGTATATGAAGCATGCTACTTTTAGTATCCCCATTTTGGAGAAAACAAGCAAAAGATAAAGTTCAAAACAAGGTTTTCAAGGCTACACAATAAGCAGCTTATGTGAGATGAAAATTGACTGAGTCAAGTCAGTACTTTCAGCCTAACCCTATTGTCTGCGGATGGCCTCTGAATCCTTCCACAGTTGCAGCAGGGCTTCTGTCTGAGTGCCTGGGCAGTAGGTGCGATAAACACAATGAAAGGTGAAAGTTCTGCTGTCCCAACAATCTTTAGAGCATGGGGCAGGGTACTAAAACTCTTGAGTCCTGGCTGGGCAGGGCATTCTTTTTTTTTTTCTTTTTTCTTTTTTTTTATTTTTTTTATTTATTCATTATAGTGAGGGGAGAGAGAGTGAGAGAGAGAAGGGGGGAGGAGCAGGAAGCATCAACTCCCATATGTGCCTTGACCAGGCAAGCCCAGGGTTTTGAACTGGCAACCTCGGTGTTCCAGGTTGACGCTTTATCCACTGCGCCACCACAGGTCAGGCCTGGGCAGGGCATTCTTAATGTGGCTGCAACCCACCCCACTGGCTGCTGTGTACTTTAACTTTTTTAACTTAAATAGTTGAGAGTAAATTTCAGGTATTATAAACCTTCATTCCCAAATACTTGTTTATATCTTAGAATACTCTCTTACATAATGACAGAAGGATCAATTTCAATAAATGTATAAAGAAATTGTATACCTTTGCCTATTTATATTCAACCTTTCTGAATCACTATGTGTGACTCATAGCAAAGACTGATTGAGTTTTGTTGTGTGATACAATCTGAAAATATTTGCTTTTTTTCCCAAAGATTTTTTTTTTTTTTTTAACAGAGAGACAGAGAGAGGGACAGACAGGAAGGGGGCGAGATTAGAAGCATCAATTCTTCATTGTGGCACCTTAGTTGTTCATTGATTGCTTTCTCATAGGTTCCTTGATGGGGGCGGGGTACAGCAGAGTGAGTGACCTCTTGCTCAGGCCAGCAACCTTGGACTCAAGCTGTTGAGCCTTGCTTAAACCAGATGAGCTTGCGCTCAAGCTGGCAACCTCGGGGTTTCGAACCTGCGTCCTCTGCATTCCAGTCCAATGCTTTATTTATTTATTTTATTCATTTTAGAAAGGAGAGAGAGAGGGAGAGAGAGAGAGAGAAGAGAGAGAGAGAGAGAGAAGGGGGAGGAGCAGGAAGCATCAACTCCCATATGTGCCTTGACCAGGCAAGCCCAGGGTTTTGAACCGGCAATCTCAGCATTTATTTCCAGGTCGACACTTTATCCCCTGTGCCACCACAGGTCAGGCCCAGTCCAATGCTTTATCCACTGCGCCACCACCTGGTCAGTGAAAATATTTGCTTTTAAGGGGTGTTTTTTTATCTTGTCTCATCACATCAACTGTTCCTGTGTGTAGTTCTTCCAGAAGTTAGGAAGATTCACATTTTCTTCCTAGTGGTTATCTTTATAATTTAAACCTTATAATACTTTTTTTTTATTTAAAAACACTTTTATTTATTGATTTTAGCGAGAGAGAGAAAAGGAGAGAGAGGGAAGCATTAATTTGTTGTTCCATTTATTTACGCATTCACTGGTTGATTCTTGTATGTGCCCTCACTGGGGATCAAACCTGCAACTTTGTTGTATCAGGACGATGCTCCAACCAACTGAGCTATTCCACCAGGCTTATCTTTATTTTCTTTTGTACCTGTTTTCCTAATGTGAACAATAATTGTTTTCCCCTCTTCCCTTACCCTTCAGTCTCTACCATTTAGTCATTAAATGACCTCTCAGTGTTCAGCTTTGTAGGGCTAACCTGAAGTTTGACTGTAATTGACAGGTTTGAATTATATCAGTTATACCCCAACCATACATGAAACAACATGTTCGAACTCCTATATCATCTCATCCCTTTTTCCTCTCAATTTTTTAGTTGTCATCTCCACATTATTAGATTAACAACACTCTTTGCTCTGTTACTATATGCATACTTGAAAAGTCTTTTTTTTACCTACAGTTACGTAAATATGTTTAATGCTCATTGCCATCCCTTTAGCTGTAGTTAATCTCAGTTACTTCTTGGTTGGTGTGTTTGTTCTCTATCACTTTCTTTTTTTTTTTTTAATTTTTATTTATTCATTTTAGAGAAGAGAGAGAGTTAGAATGAGAGAGAGAGAAAGAGAGAGAGAGAGAGAAAGGGGGGAGGAGCAGGAAGCATCAACTCCCATATATGCCTTGACCAGGCAAGCCCAGGGTTTCAAACCGGTGACCTCATTGTTCCAGGTCAACACTTTATCCACTGTGCCACCACAGGTCAGGCTCTATCACTTTCTTCAGAAAGGACTCAGTATCCCCCGAGTTCTTTCATGTCCAACTGTTCTTTTTGTTGGTGGTGTTAGGAGAGGACACTGCGCCTCCTCCTGGTGGTTGTGAGTGTTCCACGTGGTCAGAGAAACCTCGCTAGAAATGAACTACAGTGGTACCTTAAGATACAAGTTTAATTCGTTCTGTAATCGAGCTCATAAGTCAGTCAACTCGTATATCAAACAAATTTCTCCCATTTAAAATAACTGAAATAGACTTAATCCGTTCCAGCCCTGTGAGCCATCCTAAATTATGAAAAAAGACACATTTTTAATTAAGAAATACACATGTAGCCCTGGCCGGTTGGCTCAGCGGTAGAGCGTCGGCCTGGCGTGCGGGGGACCCAGGTTCGATTCCCGGCCAGGGCACATAGGAGAAGCGCCCATCTGCTTCTCCACCCCCCCCCCTCCTTCCTCTCTGTCTCTCTCTTCCCCTCCCGCAGCCAAGGCTCCATTGGAGCAAAGATGGCCCGGGCACTGGGGATGGCTCCTTGGCCTCTGCCCCAGGCGCTAGAGTGGCTCTGGTCGCGGCAGAGCGACACCCCGGAGGGTCAGAGCATCGCCCCCTGGTGGGTGTGCCGGGTGGATCCCAGTCGGGCGCATGCGGGAGTCTGTCTGTCTCCCCGTTTCCAGCTTCAGAAAAAAAAAAAAGAAATACACATGTATACTTTACCAATGCATAATAAAATATATGAAATAAAAGAAAAAAGTGTTATTTAGTACTGTATTCTTACCTTGGAGACAGATGAGTGCAGCTAACAGAGGTGAATGGTGGAGGAGGAGGGAGCGAGAAAGGGATGCAGGCACTGTAGACACGTAAACTGAAACTGCACTTTCTTAACCCTAAATGTAAACTAAAACTGCATTTTCTTTAAACAAAACTAAAACTGCACTTTCTTAACCCTAAATGTAAACTAAAACTGCATTTTCTTTACTTTAAACAAAACTAAAACTGCACTTTCTTTACTTAAAATGAAACCACAAAAACTTAATTGTAAAAAAAATGCACTTTTTTAACTTTTTTTTTTTTTTACAGAGACAGAGAGTGAGTCAGAGAGAGGGATAGACAGGGACAGACAGACAGAAATGGAGAGAGATGAGAACCATCAATCATGTTTTTCTTTCTTTTTTTAAATTTTTTTTTAATTCATTTTAGAGAAGAGAGAGAGAGAGAGAGAGAAGGGTGGAGGAGCAGGAAGCATCAACTCCCATATGTGCCTTGACCGGGCAAGCCCAGGGTTTTGAACCAGCAACCTCAGTGTTCCAGGTCGATGCTTATCTACCACGCCACCGCAGGTCAGGCCAATCATTAGTTTTTTCATTGCGCATTGCAACACCTTAGTTGTTCATTGATTGCTTTCTCATATGTGCCTTGACCGCGGGTCTTCAGCAGACTGAGTAGCCCCTTGCTAGAACCAGTGACCTTGGGTTCAAGCTGGTGGGCTTTTGCTCAAACCAGATGAGCCCGTGCTCAAGCTGGCAACCTCGGGGTCTCGAACCTGGGTCCTCTGCATCCCAGTCCGATGCTCTATCCACTGCGCCACCGCCTGGTCAGGCCACTTTCTTTTTTTTATTATTATTATTTTATTTCTTTTTTTTACAGAGAGAGTCAGAGAGGGACAGACAGAGAGGAACGAAGAGAGATGAGAAGCATCAATCCTCAGTTTTTCCGTTGTGGCACTTTAGTTGTTCATTGACTGCTTTCTCATATGTGCCTTGACCGTGGGGCTACAGCAGACCGAATAACCTCTTGCTCGAGCCATTGACCTTGGGTGCAAGCTGGTGAGCTATTTTTTTTTTTTCAAACCAGATGAGCCCACGCTCAAGCTGGCGACCTTGGGGTCTCGAACCTGGGTCTTCCACATCCCAGTCTGACGCTCTATCCACTGCGCCACCGCCTGGCCAGGCCACTTTCTTAACTTTAAACTTAACCTAAGCTTAACATTATGTATTTTTCACTTAATCATCACCTATTTTTGCCTTTTGGGCTGCACTTTTGGCACTTTCACTTGCAGGACTTTTGAATAAAAATCTATCCAAAGGGGTTTGCTTTCATCTGCCTTTTAAATGTTATGGAAATGAGGTAAACAAGTGTCATTAAAAAGTGCTGAAGCACGACCACTTGAAACTTTTTCTGGGGGTTTCTTTTCAATGAAACTTGAAAGCTTCTCCCACATTGCCAGCATGTCTTTAATTTCACTTGTAGAAATCACTTCCTCCAACTCTACCTCCTCCTCACTACTAATCTCTTTCAGAAGCTCCGTATGTTGCATCATCTGTAGCTCTTTCAACTCCTCAGTTGAGAGTTCCTCCTCATGTTCCTCGACGAGCTCATTTATGTCACCCTCATCTACCTCCAGACCCATCGACTTTCCAAGGGACACAATCTCCTCCAACACTTCTACCTTGGTCTCGGTCTCTGGTTCAAATCCTTCAAAGTCCCTGTCTGCAACAACATCAGACCATAACTTTTTCCACACTGAGTTCAAGGCTCTTCCTGTAACCTCTTGCCATGCCAAATCAATAATGCGTAAACATATCATGATGTTGTAGTGATCTTTCCAAAACTCTTGAAAGGTTAGAATTGTATTCTCAGATACTTCAAAGCAGTGGTAGAACAAGTGCTTTGTGTAAAGCTTTTTAAAGTTGAAAATGACATGCTGATCCATAGGTTGCAAGATTGAAGTCATGTTGGGTGGGAGGTAGAGGACTTGCATGAATTTGAACTTATCGAGAATGTCATCTTCAAGACCAGATGGGTGGGCTGGAGCATTTTCAAGGATTAGTAATGCTTTCATGGGGAGTTTATTTTTTTGAAGATATTTTTTCATTGCAGAACCAAAGACAAGATTTATCCATTCAATAAAAAACTGCCACGTAACCCATGCCCTAGCATTAGCACACCACATAACCTGCAGTTTTTCTTTAAGAATCTTGTGAGTCTTAAAGGCTCAAGGATTTTCGGAATGATACACTAGCAGTGGCTTTACTTTACAGTCACTGCTAGCATTTGCACACAATGCAAGGGTCAGATGGTCCTTCATGGGTTTATGGCCTGGCAGCTTCTTCTCCTCTGCTGTGATGAAAGTCCTCCGGGGTATTTTTTTCCAAAACAATCCTGTTTTGTCACAGTTGAACACTTATTGGGGGATGTAGCCTTCCTTTGAGATAAGTGCAGCAAAACGTGCGATGTACTCCTCAGCTGCCTTAACGTCAGCACTCGCAGCTTCATCATGCCTCACCACCAAGTAGATGACAGATGTTCTTGAAATTTTCAAACTAGCTGTGACTTGCCTTAAACGTATCTTCTGCTGCCTCTTTTGAGGTTGATGGTTCTGCTTCAAATCACCGTAAGTAATACATCCCTTTTTGCATATTACAGTCTCCGTCACTGTATCTCCTGTCAGCTCTTTCTCTTTCACCCACACCAGCAAAAGCTTCTCCATTTCTTCATGGATATTTATCCTAAATTGGGACAGAATCGTAGTTCCTTTTGCTGGATTTGCACTTTTGAGGGCATCCTTTCATTTAAGGATGGTACAAATTGTAGATGTATTGCGGTCATACAGCCTTGCCAGTTCAATCACTCATACACCACGCTCATGTTTTTCTATTATTTCTTTACTTCTATCAACATCATTCTCTTCTTCTCACCACTGTCATTTCTTCAGCCCCAAGATAGCACACAAAAAGAGTTAGTAAAAAATGCAAAAATTATGCAAGAACAAGTACAGTGCACAAGATTTGACTTGATTCTGTGGGTAACACGTGAGAAAGTACGAGATGCTGGTGTTGTACTGCCGATACTGGACCCGTGCGCCAACGCACCAACTAGCGGCAGCTTCCCCAATCACGACTCGTATCTCAGAATTTCACTCGGATCTTGAACAAAAATACGGACTGAGTTGCAGCTTGTATCTTAAAATAATTCATATGTTGGTCTGCTCGTATCTCAAGGTACCACTGTATAGAAATTATCCTGGAAAGTATAGTCTTTGATCTCTTTTTCCTTGACTGACTGCTCATCTCACTTCTTTTCCTCAAGGACATGGTAAACACTGTTCTAATGCTGTAAATGTTTAATGTTAATGAGATCTGAAACCAGCTTGCCCACACCCCCCTTAAGTGTCTGTTATTTTGCCTGACTGTTCAAAAACATCTTTATCTTTAAAGACCATTAAGTTTGGTAGAATAGCTCTGTGTGTGTGTGTGTGTGTGTTTTCCAGAGACAGAGAGTCAGAGAGAGGGATAGATAGGGACAGACAGACAGGAACAGAGAGAAATGAGAAGCATCAATCATTAGTTTTTTTGTTGTGACATCTTAGTTGTTCATTGATTGCTTTCTCATATGTGCCTTGATCGTGGGGCTACAGCAGACCGAGTAACCCCTTGCTCAAGCCAGAGACCTTGAGTCCAAGCTGGTGAGCTTTGCTCAAACCAGATGAGCCCGCACTCAAGCTGGCGACCTCGGGGGTCTCGAACCTGGGTCCTCTGCATCCCAGTCTGACGCTCTATCCACTGCGCCACCACCTGGTCAGGCTAGCTCTTTGTTTTGACCATTCTGAAACATGGAGTATTCTTTTAGTTTAGTGTGTGTGTGTGTGTGTGTGTGTGTGTGTGTGTGTGTGTGTGTGTGTGTGTCAGAAAGCAGGACAGACAGGAAGGGAGAGAGATACAGACAGGAAGGGAGAGACATGAGAAGCATCTTTGTTGCAGCACCTTAGTTGTTCTTGAATGTTTTCTCATATGTGCTGTGACCAAGGGGCTACAGCAGACTGAGTGACCCCTTGCTCAAGTCAGTGACCTTGGGCTCAAGCTGGTGAGCCATGCTCAAACCAGATGAGCCCATGCTTAAGCCAGCAACCTCGGGGTTCAAACCTGCGTCCTCCGCATCCCAGTCTGACGCTCCATCCACTGCACCACCGCCTGGTCAGGCGCTTTCCCCCTTATTAATTAATTAATTTATTTATTTATTTATTTATTTAGTGACAGAGACAGAGTCAGAGAGAGGAATACATAGGGACAGACAGACAGGAATGGAGAGAGATGAGAAGTATCAATCATTAGTTTTTCTTTTTTTTTTATTCATTTTTTAGAGAGGAGAGAGAGACAGAGACAGAGAGAAGGGGGGGAGGAGCTGGAAGCATCAACTCCCATATGTGCCTTGACCAGGCAAGCCCAGGGTTTCGAATCGGCGACCTCAGCATTTCCAGGTCGACGTTTTATCCACTACGCCACCACAGGTCAGGCCAATCATTAGTTTTTCATTGCGACACCTTAGTTGTTCATTGATTGCTTTCTCATATGTGCCTTCACCGTGGGACCACAGCAGACTGAGTAACCCCTTGCTCGAGCCAGCAACCTTGGGTCTAAGCTGGTGAGCTTTTGCTCAAACCAGATGAGCTCGCGCTCAAGCTGGCAACCTCCGGGTCTCGAACCTGGGTCCTCCGTGTCCCAGTCTGACGCTCTATCCACTGTGCCACCACCTGGTCAGGCAGCTCTTTCCCTTTTTTATTTGTTTTTAGATTTTATTTATTCATTATAGAGAGGAGAGAGAGAGAGAGAGAAGGGGGGGGGATGAGCAGGAAGCATCAACTCCCATATGCGCCTTGACCAGGCAAGCCCAGGGTTTCGAACCGGCAACCTCAGTGTTTCCAGGTCGACGCTTTATCTACTGCGCCACCACAGGTCATCTTTCCCTTTTTTTAAAAATAATTTTATTTAGAAAATTAAATTTAATGGGGTGACATTGATCAGTAAGAGTACATAGGTTTCAGGTAAACATGTTTACAGCATTTGAACTGTCGATTATGTTGTGTACCCATCACCCAAAGTCAAATTATTTTCTGTCATTGTATATTTGTCCTTCTTTACTCCCTTCCCCCCGTCTTTCAGTTTCATATTATAATTTCTCTTGAATGGAATTTTCAGAATTGTTTTGGTCCATTATGTTTGTTTTTGGGGGGGATGTCTAATCTGTATTTGAAATTGTTTTTGCTTGTCTTTACATTTCTTATTCTCTAATCCTTTCATTGTTTCCACTTAAATTTTATCTTATCCTACTTCCTATCTTCTATTTATTGAGTTTCCATGGTTTCTCCTTTGTCCCTTCCATTTTGTCTTCCATCTTTTGTGTGTGTGTGTGTGTGTGTGTGTGTGTGTAGCAGAGACAGAGAGGGACAGATAGGAACAGACAGACAGAAAGGGAGAGAGATGAGAAGCATTAGTTCTTCATTGCAGCTACTTAGTTGTTCATTGATTACTTTCTCATTTGTGCCTTGACCGGGGGCCTCCAACAGACCAAGTGACACCTTACTCGAGCCAGTGACCTTGGGTCCAAGCTGGTGAGCCTTGCTCAAACCAGATGAGCTTGCGCTCAAGCTGGCAACCTTGAGGTCTCAAACCTGGGTCCTCCACATCCCAGCCCAACACTCTATCCACTGCACCACCGCCTGGTCAGGATATTCCATCTTAACTGGATTTTTTTTTCTGGATTTTTTATTTTATTTTATTATCTGACCTGGTGGCACAATGGATAGAATGCTGACCTAGAATGCTGAGGTCACTGGTTCAAAACCCTAGGTTTGCCCAATCGAGGCACCATGTAAAGAAGCAATTACTATAAACTGCTGCTTTCCACTCCTCCTCCTCTTTCTCTCTCTCTCCTTCCTCTCCTTTCTCTAAACAATCAATAAATAGTCTTTTTAAAAAAAAAAAGAACAGTAAATGAATAAATAAGTGGAACAACAAATCAATGTTTTTCTTCCTTCCTCTCTCTAAAATCAATAAATAAGTATTCAAAAAAGGAAGTAAATGTTAGATAGATAGATATGAATATTATTCATTAATAAAAAATAAAATTCTGCTGTTCACAACAAGATGCATGAACTTTGAGAGCATTATGTTAAGTAAAATAGAGAAAGACAGCCTGACCAGGCAGTAGAGCAGTGGCTAGAGCATCGAACTGGGATGCGGAGGACCCAGGTTCGAAACCCCAAGGTCATCAGCTTGAGTGCAGGCTCATCTGGCTTGAGCAAAAAGCTCACCAGCTTGAGCCCAAGGTTGCTGGCTCGAGCAAGGGGTTACTCAGTCTGTTGAAGGCCCACGGTCAAGGCACATATGAGAAAGCAATCAATGAACAACTAAGGTGTCACAATGAAAAACTAATGATTGATGCTTATCTCTCTCCGTTCTTGTCTGTCTGTCCCTATCTATCCCTCTCTCTGACTTTCTCTTTGTCACTGTAAAAAAAGAAATAGAGAAAGACAAAGGCTGTATGATCTCACTTGTATGTGAAATCTAACAACACAGAACTCAGAGAAACAGAGAAGAATGATGATTGCCAGGGACTGGAGGGCGGGAGAAATGGTGAGTTTTTGGTCAAAGGGTACAAACTTTCATTTGTAAGGTAAATAAATTCTGGGGATTTCCAGTACAACATGGTTACTATAGTTAACAATACTGTATTGTATATATATATATATATATATTTTTTTTTTTAAGGTTAAGATTTATTTTTTATTTTTCCAGGGACAGAGAGTCAGAAAGAGGGATAGACAGGGACAGTCAGACAAGAACGGAGAGATGGGAAGCATCAATCATCAGTTTTTCGTGGTGACACCTTAGTTGTTCATTGATTGCTTTCTCATATATGCCTTGACCCTGGGCCTTCAGCAGACTGAGTAACCCCTTGCTCAAGCCAGCGACCTTGGGTCCAAGCTGGTGAGCTTTTTGCTCAAGCCAGATGAGCCTGCGCTCAAGCTGGCGACCTCGGGGTCTCGAACCTGGGTCCTCCACATCCCAGTCCAACACTCTATCCACTGCGCCACCACCCGGTCAGGCTGTATTGTATATTTAAAAGTTGCTAAGAGTAGAACTTTACTATTCTCATAACAACAACAAAATGGTAATTATGTGAAGTAAAGGACCTTATTGTGGTAAACATTTGCAATGTATACATGTATCAAATCATCACACTGTATCCTTTAAACTTACACAATGTAATGTCAATTATATCTCAATAAAGCTGATTAAAAGGAATATATTATGTAAATTCTTACCCCTATAACTTTAAAAACATAAAAATGAAAAAATTCCTAGAAAATCAGAACATACCAATAATGTCTGAAGAAGGGAAAAACCTGAAGAGTTATATTGTATTTTTTAAATGACTCTAAATAAAATCTTGTCTCCGGAGAAAAAAATAAGCTAGAGTATTATTAATATAATAGCAGCCGCACACTTAAAATATAAACAAACACTGAGCCACAAACGCTACTCGCTCAGTCCTCAAACCAGGAGAATTCTGATTAAACAGTAGCAGAAGGTCAACTGTTTTGGGAAGGTGTTTTTTTCTTAATTTTTATTTCTTGATTTCAGCGAAAGAGGAAGAGGGAAGAGAGAGAGAAAGAACATCCAGCTGTTCCTTTATGCGCCCTGACTGGGGATGGTACCAGCAACCTGCTCTAACCAACGGAGCTATCCCACCAGGGCGAGGCCTATTGTTACCTACTGCTCTGTTTTACGAAAATGTGAAGAACAGAGTGTTGTTCCTCTTTATGACAGCAGATGGAGCCATTAGAACACGTATGACTTACTAGAGAAAAAAATGCATCTGGAGATTCTTCTATCATTGATTTAAAAGACCAATTCAAGGGGCCCTTCATGATAGAAATTGGCAAAGTTCCTGACTCTAATGAATATAACCTGGTAAAAATCTTAAATCCCGGTAGGTGGAGCTCTGAGGAAAACGAAAGCTAGAGTAGCTTGAACATAACATGAAGAAGCGGGAATTGCATTTACGTTTCAGAACCCAGAGTAAACTTAAAAGTGAAGCTTTCTTTCTGCCTGTGACATCTGTGACTAGAGACCATCTTCCGTTTCTATACAGGAGAAACATAAAGAATCTGCAGAGCCTGACCTGTGGTGGAGCAGTGGATAAAGCATCGACCTGGAATGAATGCTGAGGTCTGAAACCTTGGGGCTTGCCGGGTCAAGGCACATGTGAGAAGCAACTACTGGGAGTTGATGTTTCCTGCTCCTCCCCCTGCCTTTTCTCTCTCTAAAATTAATAAATTAAAAAAAAATTTTTAAGAGACTCAAATAGCCAACAGAAAAAATATTTTAACTAAAGAGAAATGTTCCCACCACTCCCTCCACCAGTGCTGCAAACCACTCATGGTGAAGGTAGATCATCTTCTGATCAAAACACCTGCATTTGAGTTAGGTAAGAATTCAAATATGGGATGGGAAAAATAGGTTTACAGTTGTGAATACACAAAACAGTTTATTCTTGTATTATTATTTATTAATTATTGTATTATTTATTTGTATTACAACTGTAAACCATCTACTTTTGCCCACCCCTTGTATGTGCATCTAAAGGAAATATTCAGGGTTTTTTTGGTTTCTTTGTTTTGTTTTGTTTACAGTGACAGAGTCAGAGAGAGGGATAGATAGAGACAGACAGACAGGAAAGGAGAGAGAGACGGAGAGGGAGAGAGAGGAGAGAGAGACAGAGAGAGAGAGAAGGGGGAGGAGCTGGAAGCATCAACTCCCATATGTGCCTTGACCAGGCAAGCCCAGGGTTTCGAACTGGTGACCTCAGCATTTCCAGGTCGATGCTTTATCCACTGCGCCACCACAGGTCAGGCCTACTTTTCCTTTTTGATGTATCGTTTTTGTCACTTCATTCATTATGAACAGAATAGTGGTACGTGATTATAGGAACACTCGCCAACACTCACGCTGATTAAAGTTAAGCACAAAGTGATGGCCATGGGTAGTAGTCATAGCTCTCTGGTACTGACTGTCCAGAAACACGCAATTCATAGATTTTGGGTTTTTAGAGAGAGAGAAAGAGGTGGGAGAAGTGGGAAGTATCAACTTGTAGTAGTTGCTTCCCATATGTGCCTTGACCGGGCAAGCCCAGGGTTTCAAATCAGCAACCTCAGCAATCCAGGTCGAGGTTTTATCCACTGCACCTTCACAAGTTAGGCAACTCGTCTTTTTATAACTTACCTGGACTATCACTTAGGCCTTTACTCCATTGCACATAGACCAAAGACCAATCAGATTTAGAGAAGCAGTTTGGAGTCTGAGTGTAAGGAAGGAGAAAGGTTTCCTCAGGGTCCCTGGATGGCTCTGAAAATTAAACTGGCAAAGACAGATTAACTGGAGAAAAGCATATCAGTTTATTTAACATAAATTTTATGTGACACAGGAACTTTCATAAGTAAATGAAGACCCAAAGAAACAGATTAGTGTATTTTTAAGCCAGGTTCGAGGAAGAGAGAACAGTCATGGAGGAATATCATGGGTTAAGAAGTATGGAGTAATTGTAGTTAACTGGGGGAACTGAGCTAAGCCTGCTTGTTTGCATTCTTTCCAGCACCCCTGTCTTCAGAGATGAGCATGTTCCTTGCCTCCAGGTATAGGAACAACATCTCTCACACAAGGATTTATAATCTGTTTCAAGAAAGAAAGGGGAGGCCTGACCAGGCGGTGGCGCAGTGGAAAGAGTGTCGGACTGGGATGAGGAGGACCCAGGTTCCAGACCCCGAGGTCGCCAGCTTGAACGCAGGCTCATCTGGTTTGGGCAAAGCTCACCAGCTTAGACCCAAGGTCGCTGGCTTGAGCAAGGGGTTACTCAGTCTGCTATAGCCCCATCAGTCAAGGCACATATGAGAAGGCAATCAATGAACAACTAAGGTGCCACAACGAGAAACTGATAATTGATGCTTCTCATCTCTCTCCATTTCTGTCTGTCCCTATCTATCCCTCTCTCTGACTCTCTCTCTGTCTCTGTAAAAATAATAATAAATAGCTTAATTAACTAAGGATAAAATGAGTGAACTTAGTTGATTCCTTAATCTTTTTTTTTTTTTTTTTCAGAGACAGAGAGAGAGATAGACAGGGACAGACAGACAGGAACAGAGAGATGAGAAGCATCAATTATTAGTGTTTCATTGCGTGTTGCAACACCTTAGTTGTTCATTGATTGCCTTCTCATATGTGCCTTGACCGCGGGCCTTCAGCAGACCGAGTGACTCCTTGCTCAAGCCAGCGACCTTGGGCTCAAGCTGGTGAGCCTTGCTCAAACCAGATGAGCCTGCACTCAAGCTGGTGACCTCAGGGTCTCAAACCTGGATCCTTCACATCCCAGTCCAATGCTCTATCCACTGTGCCACCACCTGGTCAGGCATCAGAGTAATTTTTAAAATATCACAAAAAAAGCATTAAAAAATTATGAGAGCACTGGTACCTCCTCATCCTGACAGGGTGTGACTTAGGGACATGATAGACAGATTAAAGACCTGTGGTGGTCGCTGGTTCAAAACTCTGGGCTTGCTTGGTCAAGGTACATAGGAGAAGCAACTACTATGAGTTGATGCTTCCCATTTCTCTCCCCACTTTTTCTCTAAAATCAATAAATAAAAAAATTTTTAAAGAAAAAGGACAACAAAAAAAAAAAAGAAAAAGGTCTGACTTTACTGGCATGATTATAACTCTGCCAAGAATACTTTCTGGACATAGCAGAAACCGGGTTCTAGATTATTTTCCCATGGCATTTTCTTTTTTCTTCTAAAGTTATTGATTTTTTTTTCAGAGATGTGTAAGACTCAACATCACCTTTTAATTAGGAAGAAAGAAGACAAGCAAAAATGTCCAGCCAATATACAATAATAGAGTATAGTATGATAAGTACCATAATAGGAGTACATTAGTTTCCTAGGGCTGCTATAACAAAGTACCACATACTGGTGACTCAAAAAAACTGAAATTTATTCTCTCACAGTTCTAGAGGCTAGATGTCCAAAATAAAGTTATTGATTTTAAAGAGACAAAGAAAGGAAGAGAAAGCAAGAGAGAAAAGCATTCGTTGTTCCACTTAGTTGTGTGTTAACTGGTCACTTCCTGTTTGTGCCCTGACCTGGGATGGAACCCACAACTTTGTTGTTGTGGGACAATGTTATAACCAACTGAGCTAACTGGTCAGGGTTCCCATGGCATTTTCTGTTGGTTGTTAAGATATCTCCCCCATAGGTGCCTTTTCTATGAATTTTCTTTATAAGATCTATACCTCTTGCACCCGCCCTGTGGGACTTCTTCCTCAGTTCCAGTCTTCTGGTAGTCAGTGTCTCTTTCAAGAAAAACTTTTAAAATGGATAATCTGGAAAACCATAAGTGGCAATCCTGTCATGATAGATCAAATCCAGCTCCTCTTAAATGATGATGCATCTGGTTTACCTACCCTGATCAACTTGCTAGTGAAGCCACTATCAGTAAGACCTTCTGGCAACACGTGACTACCATGGACAGCTCCCAGTTGTCTCCCTCGTTCGCTATCGTCAAGCTTGAGACAGGTGCCAGTCTCTGAGTATTCCCAAACGCTAAGGTCACACTCTATGAGTGATTCTGAGAAACTCTGCACTTGGCTGAGATTGACAAAGTGAGAACCCTTCCCTCCACCAGAGTGAGGCTGGTGTGCGCAACAGGGAAAAAGAACAGAGCCCACCACCAACCTCTCTTTAAACAAATTCTATTACCTTTCTTGATTACACTCCTTGCCTTTTATAGACACTTCAGGTCGGTGACAAGCTAATAATAACAAAACCTGTTTCATAATCTCTTGACATGTCCTTCCAAAGAGCATCAATCCCCTCCTGTTCAGAGTTTTGAAGGCCTCTGAAAAAACTCCAAAACAAATATAAAAGTTAAATTTGCATTTGATTACAACATATTTAGGATTACACCTTTAAACTTGCCACCTGAAAATGTTCTCACAAAATTTGCTCCACATTCTACAGGTTTGAATTCCCTCTAATTACATGTGTACAAATGAGTAAATAGAATTAACATTAAATGTTAAAAATGCATACATAGAACAATTCTGACACCAATTCCAACATGTGGTTTTTCCCCCCTCATCAAAATTCTCTGACATCAGCTGAGTGTCCTAAAATTCAACTCAATTCTAACACTCTCAACCCAGAAATAACATCAGATTCCACAAGGTAAGGGCCAGTTTCTACAACACTGACCATTCAGGTACCAATAAAATCCAGGTTGTTACATGTGCTTCTGATGAACCAGATACAAATCAGAGGTCCTCTTCACTCCCTTCTTAGGCTCAAAAATTTTGCTAAGAGTGGCTCACAGAACTCAGGAGATCAGTTTTCTTACTAGGTTACTAATTTATTACAAAGATATTAAAGAATATGAGTCAACAGCCGATGAAATACAGAGGGGTAGGCCCAGAATAAAGGAGTTTCTGTTCCTGTGGAGTTTAAGCCCTGCACAGTGGCACATGGATACATTCTGGTTCCCTAACCTGGGATTTTTGCATTTTTATGGAGGCATCAATCACATCAATTGATTAAATCACTGGCTATTAGTGATTGAACTTATTAATTTTTAGAGAGAGGAGAGAGAGAGAAAGGGGGAAAGGAGCAGAGAGCATAATCTCATAGTTGCTTCTCATATTGCCTTAACTAGGCAAGCCCGGGGTTTTGCTTTCTTCTTTTTTTTTTTTTTTTTTTTTTTTGTATTTTTCTGAAGTTGGAAACGGGGAGGCAGTCAGACAGCAGACTCCCATGTGCACCCGACTGGGATCCACCCGGCATGCCCACCAAGGGGCAATGCTCTGCCCATCCGGGGCGTTGCTCTGTTGCAACCAGGGCCATTCTAGCGCCTGAGGCAGAGGCCACAGAGCCATCCTCAGCGCCCGGGCCAACTTTGCTCCAATGGAGCCTTGGCTGTGGGAGGGGAAGAGAGAGACAGAGAGGAAGGAGAGGGGGAGGGGTGGAGAAGCAGATGGGCGCTTCTTCTGTGTGCCCCAGCCGGGAATTGAACCCAGGACTCCTGCACACCAGGCCGACACTCTACCACTGAGCCAACCAGCCAGGGCCAAGCCCGGGGTTTTGAATTGGAGATGTCAGCATTCCAGGTCAATGCTCTATTCACAGGTCAGGAGATGAACTTCATCTTCAGGCCCTTTCCCCTTTCAGAAGTCAGTCAGGGGGAGGGATGGAAAGTTCCAACCCTCTAATCACATGGTTGGTTTCCTTGGCAACCAGCCCACCTTCAGATTACCTAGGGACATTCCAGTCCCCCCATTCACATAAAAATTATGCAAAAAAATAAAAAATTTAAAAAATTTTAAAAAATTATGCCTTTGGGTTTGAAATCCCGGATTTGATTCCTGGCCAGGGCGCACAGCAGAAGCACCCATCTGCTTCTCCACCCTTCCCCCTCTCCTTTCTCTTTGTCTCTCTCTTCCTCTCCTGCAGCCAAGGCTCCATTAGAGTAAAGTTGGCCCAGGCACTGAAGATGGCTCCATGGCCTCCACCTCAGGCGCTAGGATGGCTTCAGTTGCAATGGAGCAACACCCCAGATGGGGAGAGCATCACCCCCTGATGGGCATGCCGAGTGGATCCCGGTTGGACACTTGCAGAAGTCTGTCTCTCTGCCTCCTCACTTCTCACTTCTGAAAAAAAATAGATAGATAGATAGATAGATAGATAGATAGATAGATAGATAGATAGATAGATAGATATGGTCTACCAAAAAGTTCTGTCCATTTTTAGAATAAAACAAAATACAAATTTTTCTTACCATCAATAAACTTTATTAAGTAATGTGATTGCCATTATTATTAATGATTTCTTGCCAGCATGAGGGCAATTTGTATATCCCATTTTTGAAAAATGTTTTATCTTTTGATGCGAAAAATTGAATCAGTGCTTGTTTGATATCTTCTTCATTTTTTAATTTTTTGCCCTTCAAAAAATTTTGTAAGGACAAAAACAAGTGATGGTCGGAGGGTGCTAAGTCCGGGGAATATGGTGGATGTGACAGACATGCTTCTGTAGCATTTCTTCCTTGTTGAAATTCGTAAAAATTACAGTGGCGTAAATGAACTTTATCAGTAGCCATGGGTACACTATCACTTCACACATAAGACTAACGTGAATCAACTTTGTTTTAGTTAATTTGCTATGTCATTATGTATACATTAAGTGATAAAAATAGAGAGGCACATATGCACCAAATAAACATGTGCTTATGTGTCGAAACTTGTTGTGATAGAAACGGACAGAACTTACCTTTAACACTTTCATTACTTTGGAAATTCCAGGGATTTTAGGAACTCTAGGCCAGGAATGGAATACAAACTGAATACATATGTCTTATTATAAGTCACAACATTACATGTAGTTTTCTGTGGTACAAGATCAGATAGCAAAGGTGTCTGGCTCCTTTGAACAGAAGCAAGTGAAAGCCCACATTTACCACATGCTCTACTACAGTAAGAGGCAAAGTTGTGTCAGAAGGGCCTTCTCATTGGCTCCTGACACCCTGTTTTTGTTTTTTTCTCCTTAAGACTTTAATCTATTGATTTTACAGAGAGGGGAGAGGGAGGGGCGAGAGAGCAAGAAGATTTAACTCATAGTTGTTTTACTTTAATTGACCATGGATTGTCATCATATGTGCCTTGATTGGGCAAGCCTAGGGCTTTTTTTTTTTTTTACAGAGAGAGGGACAGACAGACAGGAATGGAGAGATGAGAAGCATCAATCATTAGTTTTTCATTGCTCATTGCGACGCCTTAGTTGTTCATTGATTGCTTTCTCATGTTACTTGACCGCAGGCCTTCAGCAGACCAAGTAATCCCTTGCTTGAGCCAGTGACCTTGGGTCCAAGCTGGTGAGCTTTTGCTCAAACCAGAAGAGCCCATGCTCAAGCTGGTGACCTCAGGGTCTCAAACCTGGGTCCTCTGCATCCCAGTTCGACGCTCTATCCACTGCGCCACCACCTGGTCAGGCGCAAGCTTAGGGCTTTGAACCTCAGCATTCCAGGTTGCCAGCCTGAGATTGCCAGTTTGAGTGCGGGATTATCAACATGATCCCATGGTTGCTAGCTTGAGTTCAGAGATTCCTGGCTTAAAGCCCAAGGTTACTGGTTTGGCTGGAGCCCCCACCCCCACCTCCACCTCCATCAAGGCATGTATGAAAAGCAATCAGTGTACAATTAAAGTGCCCCAGCTACGAGTTGATGCTTTTCAACTTGCAATATTATGTAGTATATGGCTCCTCATGTCCAATTGTTCATTAAAAATATTTTTATTCACCTGGCTAGTTGGCTCAGTGGTAAAGCATCACCCCAGCACATGGATGTCCCAGGTTCGATCCCTGGTCAGGGCACACAGAAGCGCCCATCTGCTTCTCCACCCTTCCCCCTCTTCCTTCTCTCTCTCTCTCTCTCTCTCTCTCTTTCTCTCTCTCTCCCCCTCCTGCAGCCATGGCTTGATTGGAGCATGTTGGCTTTGAGCACTGAGGATGGCTCCATGGCCTCTGCCTCAAGTTCTAAGAAGAGCTCGGCTGCTGAGCAACAGAGCAATGTCCCACATGGACAGAGCTTCACACCCTAGTGGGCTTGTCAGGTGGATCCTGGTAGGGGCACTGTGGGAGTCTCTCTCTCTCTCTGCCTCCCCTCCTCTCACTGAATAAAAAATATATTTTTTATTCATTTACCACTTATTAATACATTTATTGAGCATCTTTCTATACAATAGTCACAATTCTAAGTGCTAATGAGTAAAATAAACAAAAATCTTCCTATTGTGGATTACTCATTACCAAAAATTCTTTTTTATATTAATTTTTTTTATTTTATTTATTGCTTTCTAGAGAGAGGGGAGAGAGAAAAAAAGAATGGAGAAGCAGAAGCATCAACTTGTAGTAGTTGCTTCCTGTATGTACCTTGAATAGGCAAGTCCAGGTTTTTGAACTGTCGACCTCAGCATTCCAGGTCAGTGCTTTATCCACTGCGCCACCACACATCAGGCATAACTGAAAATTCTGTAGGGCAGTGTTTTTCAACCAGTGTGCCATGAGACATGGTCTGCAGTGGGGAAATTAAACATGGGTCCCCAAACTACGCCCTGCGTGCCAGGTACAGCCTGCAGAGGCTATTTATCCATCCCACCGCCAGCCGCCTCTATCCCAACATAAACATTCCCCTCACAATCCCTCCAGCTATCAGTGACAGGAAGAGTGGAGGCACAGGGATAGCTCACTGACCAATCACCTTCTAGGATTCATCCCAACCACTAGCGATGAACCAATAGTAGGCCACCTCTCATCCACACCCAAGAAGGTCCCCACTCGGGCTGCCGCGCACTTGTCATTGTGTGGCCATGACGAGTAGTTAAAGCTGCTACTCCTCCTCATGGTCCCGATTTCTAATCCTGGTCAGGACTGGAGGTAAATGTTGCCACTACTAGATGAAGCCTCATCCTCAGCTGGTTATGTCTATCCTGATGGTGTATATAGATATTTGACCTTTTTCTTATTTTTATTTTTTATTTATTCATTTTAGGGAGAGAGAGAGAGAGAGAGAGAGAGAGAGAGAGAGAGAGAAGGGGGAGGAGCAGGAAGCATCAACTCCCATATGTGCCTTGACCAGGCAAGCCAGGGTTTTGAACCAGCGACCTCAGTGTTTCCAGGTTGACGCTTTATCCACTGTGCCACCACAGGTCAGGCGACCTTTTTCTTTTTAAAAGAGGCCCCCGCAGAGGGTGATATACAATGCATCAAATGTTATCTAACTTTAAAGCTAAAGTTTGCTGATCTTCCTTTGGACAGTTTTTGGTTATCTGTGGCCAAGGAGTTCCCCATTCTGGCCAACAAAGCTATTTTGACATTGCTCCCATTTTCAACCACATATCTATGTGAGCTGAGCTTCTCAAGCTTGACTGTGATAAAAACTAAAAACAGAGAGAGACTGAGAACTGTTGAGGAAGAGCTTCGTGTGTGTCTTTCTACCATTCCTGCCAATATATCCCTTTTGTGTTCATTGAAACAGGCCCAGGTTTCACACTAAGTGAGTATAAATACATTTAGAAACTATATTATTAACTATATGTACAATATGTACTGTGTTAGAGTGTCATTTTGTGTCATTTTGGTAGGTGGTGTGCCCCAGGATTTTGTAAATGTAAAAAATATGCCGTGGCTCAAAAAAAGATTGAAAATCACTGCTATAGGGAATAGTTGATGTCAATTATTTGGCGAGTTTCTTCTCAAGTTATTCTAGGTTATTATTATTTATCCTTTCATTCTGGTCATAATCAGATGCCATAATTGCATTAGCAATCTATGTTTTCAAAGCTCATTTTTAGTATGGCCAAATCAATTTACTTATTTGTCTCCTTTTTCTCTTCCTAGCTCATAGTAATGATTGGGGGATTAATATATATTTCCTATGTTAATTTAATAGAAGCCATATTTTAAAGCTATATTTTGAAATGACAATGTATGTTTTGCAGGTATGTATTATTACTCTTGCTAACATTTTACCAGAAGAAAATTAAAATATCATTAAATATCTTTCCCAAATAAAATGGATATTAATATGGATATTAAAACAGAAAAAAAAATCAATCTCTTCAATACCTTCCGAATCCCAGTAATATGAATAAACAAAGATTAGAATTCATTTGCCCTGGCCTGGTAGCTTAATTGGTTGGAGCATCATCCCTATGTGCCAAAGTTGAAGGTTTGATCCCTGGTCAGGGCATTAAGAATCAACCAATGAATACATAAATAAGTGGAACAACAAATTTTTTTTTTTTTTTTTTTTTTACAGAGACAGAAAGAGAGAATCAGAGAGAGGGATAGACAGGGACAGACAGACAGGAACGGAGAGATGAGAAGCATCAATCATTAGTTTTTCGTTGCGCATTGCAACATCTTAATTGTTCATTGATTGCCTTCTCATATGTGCCTTGACCACGGGCCTTCGGCAGACCGAATAACCCCCTGCTTGAGCAAGCGACCTTGGGCTCAAGCTGGTGAGCTTTTGCCCAAACCAGATGAGCCCTTGCTCAAGCTGGCAACCTCGGGGTCTCGAACCTGGGTCTTCCACATCTCAGTCCGACGCTCTATCCACTGCGCCACCGCCCGGTCAGGTGTGGAACAACAAATTGATGATTCTCCTCTCTCTCTCTCTCTCTCTCTCTCTCTCTCTTTCTTCTTCTTCTTCTTCTTCTCTCTCTGCAAAATCAATCAATCAATAAAAATTAGGATGTGTGCTTGAAAAATAAGTTTAGAACTCAGGACATTTGATGTTTTAGGAATTTACTTGGCACTGTGGATAACATTCCATTTTAGATATTTCTGGAGGGAGATCATTTTTAAAGATTTTATTTATTTATTTTACAGGGGGGAGAAGGGAAGCAAGAAGTATCAACTCATAGTTGCTTCACTTTAGTTGTTCATTGATTGCTTGTAGTATGTGCCTTGACTTAGCAAGCCCAGGATTTCAAACCAGCAACCTCAGCATTCCAGGTCAAATGCTCTACTCACTGCACTACCACAGGCCAGGCTCAATGTTGAGTAATAACAAGAGACAGAGAGAAAAAAAGCTAAATATGCTAAATAAATGTTAGTATATTAAAAGTTTCGCTATATATATATATATTTATATATTTTTTTTTTTGTATTTTTCTGAAGTTGGAAACGGGGAGGCAGTCAGACAGACTTCTGCAAGCACCCAACCGGGATCCACCCGGCATGCCCACCAGGGAGCGATGCTCTGCCCATCCGGGCGTTGCTCTGTTGCAAACAGAGCCATTCTAGCGTCTGAGGCAGGGACCATGGAGCCATCCTCTGTGCCTGGGCCAACTTTGCTCCAATGAAGCCTTGGCTGTGGGAGGGGAAGAGAGAGACAGAGAGGAAGGAGAGGGAAAGGGGTGGAGAAGCAGATGGGCGCTTCTCCTGTGTGCCCTGGTTGGGAATTGAACCTGGGACTCCTGCAATCCAGGCCGACGCTCTACCACTGAGCCAACCGGCCTGAGCCTATTTTTTTTTAATTCAGTGAGAGTAGGGGAAGCAAAGACAGTCTCCTGCATGTGCCTCCAAGCAGGATCCACCTGGAAAGCCCACTAGAGGGCAATGCTCTGCCCATTTGGGGCATTGCTTTTTTGCTCAGCAACTAAGCTCTTCTTAGTGCCTGAGGTGGAGGCCATGGAGCTATCCTCAGCACCTGGGGCCAACTTACTCTAATCAAGCCATGGCTGCAGGAAGGGGAGAGAGAGAGAGAGAGAGAGAGAGAGAGAAGAAAGAGGGGAAGGGGTGGAGAAGCGGATGGGCACTTCTCCTGTGTGCCTTGACCGGGAATCAAACCCAGGACATCTATATGCCGGGCTGATGCTCAACCACTGAGTCAACCAACCAGGGCCCATAATATATTATTTCATTTAAACATTATATCAACTCTGTGAAGCACTAATGTCTCTGTTAAGGGTAGCAGAATATGTCACCCCAAAATATGCCACTTTCACATAGGATTAAGTTAAAGTCATTTGGAAAAAAAAAAAAAAGCTTGACCTGTGGTAGAGCAGTGGATAAAGCATTAACCTGGAATGCTATGGTTGCCCATTTAAAACCCTGAGCTTGGCCCTGGCCGATTGGCTCAGTGGTAGAGCATCAGCCCAGCGTTTGGATGATCTGAGTTCAATTCCTGGCCAGGGCAAACAAGAGAAGTGCCCATCTGCTTCTCCACCCTTCCCTCTCTCCTTTCTCTGTCTCTTCCCCTCTTGCAGCCAAGGCTCCATTGGAGCAAAGTTGGCCCAGGCACTGAGGATGGCTCCATGGCCTCCATCTCAGGCACTAAAATAACTCCGGTTGCAATTGAGCAAAGGTCCCAGATGGGCAGAGCATCGCCCCCTAGTGGGCATGCCGGGTGGATCCTAGTCAGGCTCATGAAGGAGTTTCTCTGCCTCCCTGCTTCTCAATAAGTAAAGTGGAAAAGAAGGCAGGAAGGCAGGAAGAAGGAAGGAAGGAAGGGAGGGAGGGAGGGAGGGAGGGAGGGAGGGAGGGAGGGAGGGAGGGAGGGAGGGAGGGAGGGAGGAAGGGAGGGAGGAAGGAAGGAAGGAAGGGAGGAAGGAAGGAAAAGTAAGAAAGAAGACAAAAGAAAAACAGCAGATGCAAGAAAAGTGCTTTGACCTCCACTTTTCTTCCTGTAGATTAGAGATAAAGCTCCCATGTGAAAGTTGTTCTCCTTATTCTTGGAGAAAAAGAATATTATTTGTATCACCAGAGATGGGAAGTTGAGGCCCAAAGAAATCTGTATAAGTAAACCTTGTTAAGATAATCCTTGTCGACCTGTGGTGGTACAGTGGATAAAGCGTCGACCTGGAAATGCTGAGGTCGCCGGTTCGAAACCCTGGGCTTGCCTGGTCAAGGCACATATGGGAGTTGATGCTTCCAGCTCCTCCCCCCTTCTCTCTCTCTGTCTCTCTCCTCTCTAAAAATGAATAAATAAAATAAAAATTAAAAAATTAAAAATAAATTAAAAATAAAATGTTTATTTAAAAAAAAAAAAAAAAAAGATAATCCTTGTCAGGCCCTGGCCAGCTGGCTCAGCAGTAGAACATTGGCCCAGCATGTGGAAGTCTCGGAAGTCTCGGGTTTGATTCCCAGACAGATCACACAGGAGAAGCACCCATCTGCTTCTCCACACTTCCCCCTCTCCTTTCTCTCTGTCTCTCTCTTCCTCTCCCGCAGCCAAGGCTCCATGAGAACAAGGTTGGCCCCGGCGCTGAGGATGGCTCCATGGCCTCTGCCTCAGGTGCAAGAATGGTTCTGGTTGCAAGGGAACAATGGCCCAAATGGGCAGAGCATCGCCCCAAGTGGGCTTTACCGGGTGGATCCCGGTCGGGAGCATGCAGGAGTCTGTCTCTCTGCCTCCCTGCTTCTCACTTCAGAAAAATACAAATAATAATAATAATAATAATCTTTGTCATCCCTTAGTCTCCCATATATTTTAGTCACTTTTTCAAAATTACTACTCCCTTTTCCACCTCATTTATAAGCACTGTATACTAACCACTTTTGGGGGGTCTTCATTTTCTTGTGAAGAATGCCAGGTATAAAAATATTAAATAAAATAACATGCTTTTCTCTTGTTAATCTGTTTTATCTCAACCTAACTTGTAGGTCCAGCCAGAGACCCTAAAAGGGTAAAAGTCAAGTTTTGCCTTTCCTGCAGCTGTTTTACAGACAATGGAACTAGAAAATCAGACAGGTCAAATTAACTTACCCAAAATCTAAATAGCTGAAATAATAGTATATCTCTCATCTAAGTACTGTACTAACCAGGCCCGACCCTGCTTAGCTTCCGATATCAGACGAGATCAGGCACCTTTGGGGCGGTATGACTGTAGACAGTGATTTCCAATACAAACCCAGGTCTGACTAGCTTCAAAGCTAACACCTGCTTTTCCAAGTCACCAAAAACCATACCACACTACCTAAGTTTTTAGGAGTAAGGGTGAAAGAATGAGATTAATCTGAAAAAAATTTGCAAGAGGAAAACAGAATCTTAAAAATTCTAGATAGGTCCTGGCCGGTTGGCTCAGTGGTAGAGAGTCGGCCTGGCATGCAGGAGTCCCGGGTTCGATTCCCGGCCAGGGCACACAGGAGAAGCGCCCATCTGCTTCTCCACAACCCCTCTCCTTCCTCTCTGTCTCCTTCCTCTCTGTCTCTCTCTGCCCCTCCAGCAGCAGAGGCTCCATTGGAGCAAAAAGATGGCCCGGGCGCTGGGGATGGCTCCTCGGCCTCTGCCCCAGGCGCTAGAGTGGCTCTGGTCGCGGCAGAGCGACGCCCGGGAGGGGCAGAGCATCGCCCCCTGGTGGGCAGAGCGTCGCCCCTGGTGGGCGTGCCGGGTGGATCCCCGTCCGGCGCGGGAGTCTGTCTGACTGCCTGCCCGTTTCCAGCTTCAGAGGAAAAAAAAAAAATCTAGATAGTGCCTGGCCTGTGGTGGCGCAGTGGATAAAGCGTCGACCTGGAAATGCTGCAGTCCCCGGTTCAAAACCCTGGACTTCCCTGGTCAAGGCACATATGGGAGTTGATGCTTCCAGCTCTTCCCCCCTTCTCTCTCTCTGTCTCTCATTTCTCTCTCTCCCTCTCCTCTCTAAAATGAATAAATAAAATTTTAAAAAAATTCTAGATAGCTACTGTGACCATAGAATCTTTTTTAGCCTTTGACATTTTGGAGAACAGTCGCCATTCAAATGAGGATAAAAATCTTAAGGAAAAATAATAATACCTTTTAAATCAGTGAGTATGAGACAAATTATGTGTTCAGGAAGTAGGCAATAAATACAAGTAGAAGAAAAGAGCTGGGAAATGGGAGACAGAATGCTGTAACAGATGAGGACATGGTGAAATAGAAGTTCTTAAAATAAATAGACAAATTTCACAGCCAAGGGGAGCCTTATGAAACTCAATGACTAAATGTATGGTGGTATCCTTGATGGGATTTGGAAACAGAAAAAAAGAAAATAAGAGTTGTGAGACCTCCTACCCAGCGGCGGCAGACGGCAGGATGCGGAACTCAAACACGCGCTTGACCCTGCTTCTGGCCGGGCGCAATTCGCAGTGCACCAATACGGGCATAGTTCGTGGCGCACCACTGGCGGGGCACGCCTCCTGGTGTAGCGGATCTTTCCTTTCTGAGTCTAGCTCGGCTGCTGCGGTGTGAAAGAGGAATTTGCCGAAATGGTGGCGCTCATTCTTGGGCCCTGAGGATGCCAGGAGGGGCAACCACCCTACGTATTTTAGAAATGATAGAATTAGGTGTAGGAGATGCCACCCAAGTTTATATAGCATTCTTGGTTTACCTGAACTGAACCCTTTGGAGAATAAACTGGCATGAAGTAAACTGTGTGGGATTACCAGGACTCCAGCTCATTTGCCTTGTCAGTACTGAGACAGAAGAAGGTGCCCACACCCAACAAAGCTTCCCTCAGCTGTACAACAGAACATTTCCCTTAGATAATGACACCTATACTTAATGATGCTTACTTTATTCACACAAAATTGTATTTGAGACCCATCAGACAGCTTCATCTTTTATCTCAGAGAGCCTATTCCATGTTTTCTTTCTGCAAAATAAAACTTTCCCATATAGAATTTTTGTTGTTATTCAGAAATATTGGGTAGTTGATCTAGAACGTTTTCATCTGGAGACAGTTTAATTACAGTCTTGTACTAGTTTATGCCTAGGATATATTCAGAGGGGTGGAATGCATATGTTTCTTCTACCAACCCACACTCACAGCTGCCTCTTTGTTCGTTGCTGCCTCTGCTAGCTCACTGTTAAGACCACCAACTCTTTCCCCAAACTCAGCCCTCTTTGGGGGGTTTTGCCACTAGAACTACCCTGGAATGGCTTATACACTTTGACACTTGTAGAGTTTGAGTCTGTTTCATCCCCAGTAAAAATTAAAGGTTTTCTCTCTATTGGTTTTCATGTTGCAATTACTGTTTCATCTCTTTTTGGCTGACTCTAAATCAAAACTAAAAATTTTGGTCATCCAGGCCCTGGCCAGGTAGGCTCAGTTGGTTGGAGCAACCTCCCAATTTGCTAGGGTTGTGGGTTCATCCTCAGGGTACGTACAGAGGTCAGCCAATGATGGCATAGATAAGTGGAACAACAAATCAATGTTTCTCTCATTCTCTCCTTTCTCTCTCTAAAATCAATAAATAAAATAAGTTTTTAAATATATATATATTTATTTATTTATTTTACAGAGACAGAGAGTCAGAGAGAGGGATAGACAGGGACAGACAGGAACGGAGAGAGATGAGAAGCATCAATCATTAGTTTTTCATTGTGCGTTGCAACACCTTAGTTGTTCATTGATTGCTTTCTCATATGTGCCTTTACCGCGGGCCTTCAGCAGACCAAGTAACCCTTTGCTGGAGCCAGGGACCTTGGGTTCAAGCTGGTGGGCTTTTTGCTCAAACCAGATGAGCCGGCACTCAAGCTGGCGACCTCGGGGTCTCGAACCTGAGTCCTCTGCATCCCAGTCCGACGCTCTATCCACTGCGCCACCGCCTGGTCAGGCTTTTTCTTTTCTTTTTCTTTTTTTTTTTTTTGAGATACCACCTCATACCTGTTAGATTGGCTGTTATCAACAAGATAGGTAATAACAAGTGTTGGAGACACTATAAAGAAGAAGGAACCCTCATTCACTGCTGGTGGGGGATGTAAACTGGTACAGCCATTATGGAAGAAAGTGTAGTGGTTCCTCAAAAAATTAAAAATAGAAATACCATATGACCAGCAATTCCTCTACTGCGTATATACCAAAAAAAAACCACCCTCAAAAACATTGGTATACAAAGACATATGCTCTACCATGTTCATCACAACATTATTCTCAGTGGCCAAGACATGGAAACAACCAATGTGTCCCTCAATAGAGGACTGGTTAAATAAGATGTGGTGCACATATATCATATATACAATGGGATACTACTCAGCCATAAGAAATTATGATGTTGCCATTTACGACAACATGGATGGACCTTGAGAACATTATGCTAAGTGAAATAAGTAAACCAGAAAAGGCTAAGAACTATATTATTTCACACATAGGTGGGATATAAAAATGAAACTCATGAACATAGATAAAAGTGAATTGGTTACCAGGGGGAGGGAAGTAAAGAGAGACAAATATATGGTGACAGAAAATGATTGGACTTTGAGTGATGGGCACACAACATAACAGTTCAAACACTATAGAAATGTTTACCTGAAACATATGTACTCTTATTGATCAATGTTACCCATTAAATTTAATTTCTAAATTATAAAAAATAGTATAAAAAATAGGCTTATACACAGTGTGAACTTACATGTCTAGGTTAATAGGGAACAGAAAACTGTTACCTATGAGAGTACTGGGCCTTCCTTCACTCGTATTACCACCATCCTTGTTATATCACAGCTAGAGTATTATAAGAGATGTACTGGGGAACATTTTCAAGGTAGTGAATAGATGTTTTTGTCTTCTTCACTGTTTCAGTGTTTCTTTGTATTATATTTATAATAAAAATAGTTTAAAATTTTTTAAAATGACAAAAACTTAAAAAATATGAATAGTTAATAGCAGTATATCAATATTTGTTCATTAATTGTGAAAGTTGTACCATACTAATGCAAGATATTAATAATAGGGGGAGCTAGTATGGAGTATATAAGAACTTTGTTTATTATCTTTCCAATTTTTCTGTAAACCTTAAACTATTTTAAAATAGTTTTTTAAATTACCAATAAATAAAATGTACCTAGAATATTGGTTGTTTGCTAAATATGTTTGCTACCATTGATTAAATAATATCAAAAATGAATATTTTTAATGTATTTTAATTTTTTAATTCTTATTTATTGACTTTAGAGAGAGGAAAGGAGCGAGAGAGAAAAACATTCATTTGTTTTCCACTTATTTATGCATTCATTTGTTGATTCATGTATGTGCCCTGAGAGGGGATCAAACCCAACATCTTGACCTATCTGGAGCTACTTGGCCAGGGCCTAATTTTTTTTTTTTTTGCTGGTTTGTTTTTGTTTTATTTTTTATTTTTTATTTTTAATATTTTATTTATTGATTTTTAGAGGGGAGAGAGAGAGAAGGGGGAGGAGCAGGAAGCATCGACTCCCATATGTGCCTTGACCAGGCAAGCCCAAGGTTTCGAACCGGCAACCTCAGTGTTCCAGGTCGACGGCTTTATCCCATTGTGCCACCACAGGTCAGGCTGTTTTTTTTTTGTTTTGTTTTGTTTTTTTTTTTTATTTATTTTTTTACAGAGACGGAGAGTGAGTCAGAGAGAGGGATAGACAGGGACAGACAGACAGGAATGGAGAGAGATGAGAAGCATCAATCATCAGTTTTTCATTGCGCGTTGCAACACTTTAGTTGTTCATTGATTGCTCTCTCACATGTGCCTTGACCACGGGCCTTCAGCAGACCGAGTAACCCCTTGCTGGAGCCAGCGACCTTGGGTTCAAGCTGGTGGGCTTTTCCTCAAACCAGATGAGCCTGCACTCATGCTGGCGACCACGGGGTCCCGAACCCGGGTCCTCTGCATCCCAGTCCAATGCTCCATCCACTGCGCCATCACCTGGTCAGGCTGTTTTTGTTTTTTTAAAGCAAAGCTTTCCTTTTAAGAAATTTCTTTTTCTTTTTCTTTTTTCTTTTTTTTTAAAGAGAGACAGGGAGAGGAAGAGAGAGAAAGGCATTCATTTGTTGTTCCACTTAGTTGTCCATTTATTGGTTGCTTCCATCTGTGCCGTGACCCAGGATCCAATCCTCAACCTTGGCATTTCCGGGAGACGCTCTCACCGACCAAAGGCCTAAAAATATATATATTTTTATATATAAATATATATATATATATATATTTTTAGGCCTAATATATTTTTAAAGATCAAGAGAAACCGATAAAGCCAAATAAAAAGAATCTTGTTAATAATAACTGCCAAGGTCAGCCAGCCCTGCCTCTCTCCTTCCGCCCCTCCCTCCGTCCCTCCCCACTCCCCGCCCACTACGCTGTCTGACGTCAGTCTGCGCGCCTGCAGGTCACGCAGCCCGCCGCCTCCAGGAGCGATTGCCTGAGAGCACGCGGCCCGGAGCTGCCCGTCCGCGCAGGGACCACTGCCAACATGGACAAAGCCTGCCAAGCAAACGAAGAACAGCAGCCACAGAGCACGCCCGAGAGGGACGAGGAGCAGAGTACGCCCGAGAGGGACGTGGAGCAGAGCATGCCCGAGAGGGACGAGGAGCAGCCGCAGGCGGAGAACTCGCCGGAAGAGCCGCGTCCAGAGGAGCCATCTTCGGAAGAGCAATCCGAGGAGGAGGAGTTCTTTCCCGAGGATATCCTTCCCGAGCTCCTTCCTGATCTCCTTCCCGAGCTGCTGGGGCCCGAGTATCGCCCCTCAGAGGAGCGCCTTTCTCTGCACGACCTGTTCGCGGCGCGCCCCGCCATGGAGCAGCCTCCCTGCGGAGTGGGGAAGCAGAAGCTGGAAGAAGGAAGCTTTAAGGAAAGGCTGGCTCGCTCTCGTCCGCAGTTTAAAGGAGACATACACGGCAGAAATTTGAGCAACGAGGAGATGATCCAGGTCGCAGAGGAGATGGAAGAGATGAAAAGAGTGCGAAACAAACTGATGATCATGCACTGGAAGGCGAGACGCAACCGTCCGTATCCTATGTAATGTGCCCAGCCATTAATGCGGTTTGTCTGACTTGGTATTGCCACTTGAATCGTGTGTATTTTCTCGACTCCCTCTCACCATCTTGTTAATTTTAACGTTTTTGTGTGGCTTTATTTAAGGTGTTTCGCTTGTAATTGGTAAAATTGGGCTTCCCCCCATCTGCAAGTCTCCCTCTTTCAGTCATGTGGCTCACCAATTTGCATGAAAAAATGGACGTCATGTATTGTGAAGTGAAAAAAGCGATTTTTGACAAGTCTGTGTAGTATCCCGTTTTTGTAAAAGTGTGTATTTTTATCTTAATTTGCAAAGAAAAACTGAAAGTAAATATTTCAGAGGCGTAACGGTGGCCACCTGTGTGGTAAGATAAGTGAGTTTTTGTTTGCTTTTCACTTTTGCTTTGTTGGAACATCTCGTTTTTTCAGGACGAACACATTTTACATGTATTGCAAAAACCCTCCAATATAATGGGAAATAATGTAAAGCAACTTAAACACTGTCAGTTTATAAAGACAATGTGGCAATTAATAAAATGTTTGTCAGAACTTGAGGCCTGGTCTGTGGTGGCGCAGTGGATAAAGCCTCCCCCTGGAAAGCTGAAGCCTGTTGGAAACCTTGGGCTTGTCTGGTCAGGGCACAAATGGGAGGTGATGCTTCCTGTGCCTTACCCCCTCTCTCTTTCCTCTCTCTTCTCTCAAAAAATAAATCTAAAAAAAATTTTTTTTAAGTAAAAATAGTAACTGCTGAATTTAACAAACCCAATAAATCAAATGCCTCTATCAATGCCTAGATGTTAACTCTTTCTTTGATTTATTGATAATATACCTAACAGCTGAATTAGTCGGGGTTCTACCATAGAAACAACCAGTAGGAGATAAATAGATATAGATATATTTGTTTAGTTAGAGATATTTCAAGGCATTGGCTTTTGTGATTGTGAGAACTAGCAAATCCAAAATCCATTAGCAGGATTTGCTGGCAGGAAACGATCAGTCCTGGGCTACAGCTGCAGTTCACAGGTGGGATTTCTTCCTCAGGAAAACCTCGGTTTTGCTCAAGGGCTTTCAGCTGATTCAGTGAGGCCCATTCAGACATTAAGGATCGTGTCCTTAAAGTCAGCTGATGGTAGATATTAACTACATTTACAAAATACGTTTACAGTAACACCTAGAATAGTGTGTAATTGAATAATGGTAATCTAGCTAAGTTGACACATTAACCATAGTAGCTCATCTCTTGTCACCTTGGCATCCAGATACATCTCCTTAAATAGTATTTAACCTTCAAATAAAGAAAACATCAGTCATACTTCTGCCTAACTCAGGGGTCGGGAACCTATGGCTCATGAGCCAGATGTGGCTCTTTTGATGGCTGCATCTGGCTTGCAGACAGATCTTTAATAATTAAAAAAAACAAAACATTAAAAATATAAGACATTCTCGGCCCTGGCCGGTTGGCTCAGTGGTAGAGCGTCGGCCTGGCATGCAGAAGTCCCGGGTTCGATTCCCGGCCAGGGCACACAGGAGAGGCGCCCATCTGCTTCTCTACCCCTCCCCTTCTCCTTCCTCTCTGTCTCTCTCTTCCCCTCCCTCAGCCGAGACTCCATTGGAGCAAAGATGGCCCGGGCGCTGGGGATGGCTCCTTGGCCTCTGCCCCAGGCGCTAGAGTGGCTCTGGTCGCAACAGAGCGACGCCCTGGAGAGGCAGAGCATTGCCCCCTGGTGGGCAGAGCGTTGTCCCTGGTGGGCGTGCCGGGTGGATCCCGGTCGGGCGCATGTGGGAGTCTGACTGCCTGCCCGTTTCCAGCTTCAGAAGAAAAAAAAAAAAGAATCAACCAATGGGCCCTGGCCAGTTGGCTCAATGATAGAGTGTTGGCCCAGCATATAGATGTCCTAGGTTCGGTTCTCAGTCAGGGATACAGGATAAGTGACGATCTCCTCCACCCCTCTCCCTTCTCTCTTACTTGCTCTCTCTCTCTCTCTCTCTCTCTCTCTCTTTTTCTCTCTTTTCCCCTCCAGCAGCAGCCATGGCTAGATTGGTTTGAGTGAGTTGGCCCCAGGTGCTGAGAATGGCTCTGTGGCCTCCACCTTAGGAGCTAAAAGTGGCTCAGATGCCAAACAATGGAGCAATGCCCCAGATGGGCAGCATGGCCCAGTAGGGGCTTGCTGGGTGGATCCCTTTTCAGTGCATATGGGAGTCTGTCTCTTTGCCTCCCTTTCTCTCAATAATAATAAAAGAATCAACCAATGGCCTGACGTATGGTGGCACAGTGGGTAAAGCCTCAGTGAACCGGAATACTGAGGTCACAGGTTCCAAAATCCTGGCTTGTCCCATCAAAACACATATGAGGCCCTGGCTGGTTTGCTCAGTGGTAGAGCGTCTGCCTGGCGTGCAGGAGTCCCGGGTTCGATTCCCGGCCAGGGCACACAGGAGAAGCACCCATCTGCTTCTCCACCCCTCCCCCTCTCCTTCCTCTGTCTCTATCTTCCCCTCCTGCAGCCAAGGCTCCATTGAAGCAAAGTTGGCCCGGGCACTGAGGATGGCTCTGTGGCCTCTGCCTCAGGAGCTAGAATGGCTCTGGTTGCAACAGAGCGATGCCCCAGATGGGCAGAGCATCACCCCCGGGTGGGCATGCCGGGTGGATCCCGGTCGGGCGCATGCGGGAGTCTGTCTGACTGCCTCCCCATTTCCAACTTCAGAAAAACTAAAAAAAAAAAAAAAAAAAAAAACATGAGAAGCAACAAGTTGATGCTTCCTGCTCCTGTCCCCCCGCCTCCTATATTTCTCTCTCTCTCTAAAATCAATAAATCTTTAAAAAATAAAATAAAAAGAATCAGCCAATGGTGGACAACAAATTGATGTTTCTCTCATCCTTTCTCTTGAATCAATTTTTTTATTTATGGATTGATTTTAGCCAGAGAAGAAGGGAAAGAGAGAGAGGAATATCAATCCATTTCTGTATGTTCCCTGACCCAGGATCGAACCAGCAATCTCTGCGCTTTGGGCCAATGTTCTAACCAAACGAGCTATCCAGCCAATTTTTTTTTAAGTATTATAAAAAATCTGGCCATGGGCAGTTTACTCAGTTTACTCAGTGTCAGCCCAGTAGGCAGATGTCCCGAGTTCAATCCCTGGTCAGGACACACATGAGAAGCAACCGTCTGCTTCTCTTCCTTTCCCTCTTCCTCTCTTCTCCACTTGCAGCCAGTGGCTTGATTGGTTCAAGCCGTTGGCCCCAGGGGCTGAGAATAGCTTGGTTGATTCAAACATTGGCCCAAGACAGGCACTGCCAGGTGGACCCAGGTTGGGGCGCATGTGGTAGTCTGTCTCTCTATCTCCCCTCCTCACTTTAAAAAAAAAAATTGCCATACACATACATGCACACATAAAATTGTAATTGTCATAAACTGAATTATGTCCTCAAATTTACATGTTGAAGCCCTAACTCCCAATGTGACTATATTTGCAGATAGGGCCTTTACGGTGGTAATTCAGGTTAAATGAGGTCATAAAAGGGAAGGCTAATCCAATAGGACTGATGTCCTTGTAAGAAGAGGAAGAGACCCCTCCCAAGAGTGCACACCCATGAAGGAAAGGCCGTGTGAAGAAACACCAAGAAGGCAGCCATCTGCACCCCAGAAGAGAGTTCTCATCAGAAACCAACCCTACCAACACCTTGATCTTGGATTCAGCTCCAGAACTGTAAGAAAATTATTTTTGTTGTTCAAGCCACCAACTCTGTGGTATTCTATTATTGCAGCCTGAACAGACTAATACAGGAACAAAAAAGGGAAGAAATCCTTAGCCCTGGCCCGGTAGCTCAGTTAGTTAGAGTGTATTCCCAATACATCAGGGTTATAAGTTTGATCCCTGGTCAGGGCACATAGAAGAATCAACCAATGAATGCATAAAGTGGAACAACAAATCAATGTTTCTTTTTCCCCTTCTTTCTTTAAAATTGATGAATAATTTTTTTTCATTTTTTTGTTTATTTTTTGTTGTTCTGACAGAGACAGAATCAGAGAGGGACAGATAGGAACAGACAGGAAAAAAGAGAGATGAGAAGCATCAACTCTTTGTTGCGGCACCTTAGTTGTTCATTGTTTGCTTTCTCATATGTGCCTTGACTGGGGGACTACAGCAGATCCAGTGACCCCTTGCTTAAGCCAATGACCTTGGCTCAAGCTGGTGAACCTTGCTCAAACCAAATGAGCCCTGGCTCAAGCTTGTGACTTTGGGGATTCAAACCTGGGTCCTCTACGTCCCAGTCTGATGCTCTACCCACTGCATCAATGCCTGGTCAGGCTTTTTTTTTTTTTTTTTTTTAACAGAGACAGAGCAAGAGTCAGAGAGAGGGATAGATAGGGACAGACAGACAGGAACAGAGAGAGATGAGAAGCATCAATCATCAGTTATTTGTTGCGACACCTTAGTTGTTCATTGATTGCTTTCTCATATGTGCCTTGACCATGGGGCTACAGCAGACCGAGTAACCCCTTGCTCAAGCCAGTGACCTTGGGTCCAAGCTGGTGAGCTTTGCTCACACCAGTTGAGCCCGTGCTCAAGCTGGCGACCTCGGATCTCGAACCTGGGTCCTTCGCATCCAGTTCGACGCTCTATCCACTGTGCCACTGCCTGGTCAGGCTGGTCAGGCTTCTTTTAATTTTTTAAAAATTTATTGATTTTTAACCTGACCAGACAGTGGCATAGTGGATAAAGCATTAGCTCGGGATGCTGAAGACCCAGGTTCAAAACCCTGAGGTCACCAGCTTGAGCACAGGCTCATCGGCTTGAGCACGAGCTCACCAACTTGAGAGCAGGATCACTGGCTCGACATAACCCCATAGTTGCTGGCTTGAGCCCAAAGGTTGCTGGCTTGAAGCCCAAGGTCACTGGCATACAAGAAGCAACTACTATGAGTTGATACTTCCTGCTTCTCCCTTTTTTCTCTCTCCTCTCTCTAAAAAAATTAATAAATTAAGAAATAAAAATATTTTCAAAAAAAAGAAAAAGAGAAGAAATACTCATAACAATTACAATCTTTATTTATGCAACTTATCATACAGTCATAAGTGGTATTTATAACTACCTTCTTCCACTACCCATTCTATATTCCCTTTGCAAGCAATGTATAGTAAATAAGCACTAGAGATCTAATGCACAGTTTAGTGAATACAGACAACAATGTTATATTATCATCATCAAACCTGCTAAAAGACTAGAACATATTCACTTTGCCCTCAGCACACACTTCAGTTAGTAATGACTCAGCCTAGTGGGGTGTCTGACCATTAATAGTCATGCCTACATTGGGTTGTTGTGGTTTTCTATTGACATTAATCACAAGGCATGACCTCTAGACCAATAGAACATTAGGAGATGGGGACTCCAAGCAAAAATGTTGCTAGAGGATTACTAGAGAAAACAGTAGATGATGCTGCTCCCCTGGATTCCTGGACTTGTAAATCTTGGCTATGGGAGAAACAGCACAATGTACTGAATACTTATTTAGAGCCCTCTGGAAAACAATGCCCCAACCCTGCAAGATATTGCCAATCACTGTACTTCCGTTTGATGGGAAACATTGTGAGACCAGTGAAAAAATTCTGTAAGTATGAGAGCTCATTATGACACTTGGCTTAGTGGTAAAGCATCAGCCCAGCAGGTGGATCCCAGTCAGAGCGCATGCGGGGGTCTGTCTCTGCCTCCCTTCCTCTCACTGAATAAAAAAATAATTAAAATTAAAATTTTAAAAAGACTATTTATTTTAGAGAGAGAGAAGGGAGGAGGAGCAGGAAATGTCAACCCCCATATGTGCCTTGACCAGGCAAGCCCAGGGTTTCAAACTGGCAACCTCACCATTCCCGGTTGATGCTTTTATCCATAGTGCCACCACAGGGCAGGCACTTCATCTGCAACAAAGTAAGTTCATCAATCAGAAGCAGTGCTGTGTGAGGTAACATGAAGACAGATAATGCATTCAGTAAGTCCACAGAGGGTAATTTTGGCAGAAGCATTACATGCAGGAAAGGCAAATTTGTATCTAGAATAAAATGTCTATTCCGATAAGAACAAAGTACTGCTTCTATCAAGATGGAAAGGATCCTAGGTAATTAACCTGCCACTAGAGAGATGGCTGATCATCCGCCCCGGGTAATGGTGTCATATTGGAAAATAGTGTTTGTCTTCACTGCTAGCAGATGGGGCACTCAGCAGTGGCTGTAGCCAGGTCAGTCTTGGTGAGTAGAAGTCCATGTTGCTGAGCCCCCATCTTAGTCCAACTATACCCTATCATCTTCTGAATTTCCTTCATTCTTCCAATCTGAGTGAGAGCTGCCAGATATATTTGTTACTAAAATGTTTATTTTGCCCTTATATGAAAATTAAGAGACCAAAAAGTCTCTGGCTTGAGCAAAGGGTCACCGGCTTGCCTGGAGCCCCCCAATCAAGACCCATAAAAGAAAGCAATCAATGAACAACTGAGGTGTGGCAACTATGAATTGATGGTTCTCATCTCTCTCCCTTCCTGTTCGTCCCTGTCTCTCCCTCTCACACGCATTTAATCTAGCCAGTCAGGAAAGAGTAAGATTGTACAGTCACCACCCCAGCCAATGGGGCAAGACCCAGCCTAGGGCCTATGTTAGGAACAAAAACAGAACCAACCCCTACCCCTTGTCTGCAGGCTTGCTGGCCAGCTTTCACTAGCGTCAGCACACTCTTCTGCAGAACTTATTAAAGTTGCCTTGCCGAGGTATTTTTGTCTCCACAAGTCTTGCTTAATTGCAACTCTAACAGGGTCAAGACTCTGACAATGCACCCAGTCAATGACTAAGTGTAAAAGGACACTAGGATTTCTCTGATGGAAACTTTGGCTCCAACACTCCCAGATAGCTTCATGGCAGTCTAGAATGTTCCCATCCAACTTTCCTCCCTCCCTCTCTTCTTCACTTGGTGTCATACTTGCTTCATTGTTTGCCTTGGCTCTCCAACCTTTAGGGCTCCCTCCCAATTTACTTTCCTATAGGCATTTCCCCTAGTAGAATTCTTTTTTTTTTTTTTTTTTTTTTTGCGAGAGAGACAGAAAGAAGGACAGACAGACAAGAAGGGAGTGAGATGAGAAGCATCAATTCTTTGTTGTGACACCTTAGTTATTCATTGATTGCTTTCTCCTTTCTCATATGGGCCTTAATGTGGGGGGGGGGGGGGGGAATACAGTAGAGCAAATGACCCCATGCTCAAGCCAGTGACCTTTGGGCTCAAGCCAGCAACTATGAGGTCATGTCCAAGACCAAGCACTTAAGCCAGTGACCCCACACTAAAGCCAGTGAGCCCGCACTCAAGCCAGTGACCTCGAGGTGTTTTTGTTTGTTTGTTTTTAATTTTGAGGAGTTTATTGGCCAGCAACTATGGGGGGCTAGGGTGAGCCCAAATTCTGCAGCCTATCTGGAGGTTCTGAACCTGGGTCCTCTGCGTCCGAGGTCTTAGGTTTCATTTCTTTAACCCTGCCAGTAAGTCTCGTTTCAGGGCTCACACCAGATGACCAACCGCAAAGGAATGTCTGATGTCACAAGCTGAGTAGTCCTGGATGATTGAAAACCCCAGGACCCTTCCTACTCCCCCTCCCCCAAACCCTTAAAAAGCGCAATCCCAGGCTGTGCCTGGCGCTTGACTCTCCCTTAGGAGTCAGCCCGGCAGGGTTCCTTCCTTCCTTTCAATAAAGCCTGCTACACTGGTCTTTTCGGACCATGGATTCTAACACAAGGCTGATGCTCTATCCACTGTGCCACCATCTGGTCAGGCCCCTAGTAAAATTCTTGCATGCTCAAAAAAAAAAAAAAAGGGACTGACCGCCTGACTAGGCAGTGGCGCAGTGGATAGAGTATTAGACTGGGACATGGAGGACCAGGGTTCGAAACCCCCGAGGTCACCAGCTTAAGCCCAGGCTCGTCTGGTTCTCTGTCACACACACAAAAAAGAGACTGACAATTCAGTTTAATTATTAACCCTTTTGAACTCTCCAGTAGGAGAACTTAGAATTTGTTACACATAATAATTTAGTTCTTAAATTTTATAAAACTTTAGTTACAGTAAGATCTGACAAACCTAAAACTGAACCACAAGGTAAAAAATAAATGTGCTTTTATTTGTTTTTGAAAGTTCTTGTAATTCTCCAATTTGTTAGTGTTTTAGCCACTGGAGCTGATTTATTAATTTAATAAAGATGTATTGACCGTTTCCCCTACTGCCTAGCACTGTATTCCAGAGCAGTGCTTCTCAGAATTTAGGGTACACAAGAATTAGTGATTCTTAAAAGACAAGATTTCTGGGTCTTACTCCCAGTGATTCTGATTACATATGCACTGAAAACAAAACTAAAAAAAGGTATAACTAGCATTATTGCCGTATTTGTTTCAGTATGGTGGTCTGAAACAGAACCCCCAATATCTTCGAGGTATGCCCATACAATCTAAAATAAGGGTTTCACTGAATCCCTTACTTACATTTGCAGCCCTGGACTCTAGCACGTTGCAGTACACCCCTCCTCCACCCGTACAGCCTACCCAAACAAACCCGAGGTCTCCGACAGCTTCTGAGGCATTCTCAACCTTATTCAAATCGCTTTCCAGGGCAAAGAATGTAGTAAGTCTGCCTTCTAGCCACCACCCCTCCCTTTTGGCCTTTCACTCCGGAGGCTCTTATGCTTGATACAATGGGACACAAGTCAGGGGGATGGGGTGAAGTTGTCCCAGGCTTTTAGGCAAAGAACCCTATCATCAAAGAACAAAGCTTCTGGAACCTGCAGTTTAGAGAGCTCCAGGAAAAATAAGCATGCAGTCTTGACTGCTCTCATTTACTGAACTGCTAATTGAGAGCCAGGAAGTCAAATGTTTCCCTTTTTTAAATCCCCCCGATTTATTGAGATGTAAATTGACATATAATATTGTATTAGTTTAAGGTTTACAACATAATAATTTGATATATGTTATATATGGAGAAATGATCACCATAATAAATTTAGTTACCTGTAAACCACCTCATTCCACCCCCTTTTTCTGCATTCCCTTTTATAATTTTTTTTAATTAAATTTTTTTTTTTTTGATAATGTTTTAGTTTTGGCTAATGCTACTATGAATGTTGGCATACAAACATCTGTTCAAGTTCCTGCATTCAATTTTTTGGGTATGTGCACAAAAGTGGAATTGCTGGATGATATAGTAATTCTATGTTTAACTTTTTTTTTCTTTTTTTTTTTTACAGAGAGAGAGTCAGAGAGAGGATAAATAGGGACAGACAGGAACGAAGAGAGATGAGAAGCATCAATCATCAGTTTTTCGTTGTGACACCTTAGTTGTTCATTGATTGCTTTCTTGTGCCTTGACCGCGGGCCTTCAGCAGACCGAGTGACCCCTTGCCTCGAGCCAGCAACCTTGGGTCCAAGTTGGTGAGCTTTTTGCTCAAGCCAGATGAGCCCGCACTCAAGCTGGTGACCTCAGGGTCTGGAACCTGGGTCCTCCGCATCCCAGTCCGACACTCTATCCACTGCGCCACTGCCTGGTCAGGCAACTCCCCTATTCTTTTTTTTTTAATTTTTTAAAAAATTTATTCAGTTTTAGAAAGGAGAGAGAAGGGGGGGAGAGAGAGAGGAGAGAGAGAAGTGGGGAAGGAGCAGGAAGCATCAACTCCCATATGTGCCTTGACCAGGCAAACCCAGGGTTTCTAACCAGCGACCTCAACATTTCCAGGTCGACGCTTTATCCACTGCGCCACCACAGGTCAGGCGACTCCCCTATTCTTTTTTTTTTTAATCTTTATTCATTTTAGAGAAGAGAGAGAGAGAGAAGGGGGAAGGAGCAGGAACCATCAACTCCCGTATGCCTTGACCAGGCAAGCCCAGGGTTTTGAACCGGCAACCTCAGCATTTCAGGTCAACACTTTATCCACTGCGCCACCACAGGTCAGGCGACTCCCCTATTCTTAAGGTGACCAACTTTTTTACAATGAAAAGGAGGACAAAAATAAATAGAAAACAATATTATAAGTAAAAGAAACATTTTATTTATTGCAACAATAATACACTAATATGATTAATGCATAATAAAAACATTTGTAATATTTTATATTGTAATTATGCTTACATGCCTATTAATTTTTAATAATTATAAGAAAAAAAGTAGCCTGACCAGGCGGTGGCGCAGTGGATAGAGCATCGGATTGGGATGCGGAAGACCCAGGTTTGAGACCCCGAGGTCACCAGCTTGAGCGAGGGCTCATCTGGTTTGAGCAAAAAGCTCACCAGCTTGAGCCCAACGTCGCTGGCTCAAGCAAGGGGTTACTTGGTCTGCTGAAGGCCCGCGGTCAAGGCACATAAAAAAAAAAAAGTACTCATTTAGATACAAATACATCACATCACATGCAATGGATCAACTCTGCATAGATCAAATATGGACTTTTACAGATTAGTCTTCCAATATCAAAAAGGAGGACATGTAGGAGGACTCTTTTCAAGGGAGAATGGAACTTACGAAAGGACTGTCATACCTAAAGGAGGACAATTGGCTACCTTACTATTCTAGACACTTCTGTTTCAGAAGGATGGTCTGTGAAGACAAAGAAAAAGTTACATAGAATTTTATCCCCTTGTTTGGACCCAGCAATACTCCTACACGCACAAATTGGCATCTTTGCATCGTGAATAAAAAAACAATTTGCACGGGCGCAAAGCCAGCAGCTCTAGCTGGAGATCCAAGTGTCGGCGTGTGTGGTGGGGGAGGTTAGCCAAGAGTTGTATCTTAGAAAAACATTATGATTGGGACTGGCTAACAGTTAACTTCTAGGGGTGGAAGATTAAAAGGGGATAAGAAACCTGAAGTTTTTTGAATGTTGAATTTGAAAATGAGGAGGAAAATTGCAAGCCATAGACTGTTTTGTCATAAATATGTTAATGCTTGAAACTAACTCTAAAAATTCTTCTTTTAGAAGACGAATCAAAAAAGAACAGTGTGGAGATGGGAGTGGGGTTGAAGATCATGACTGGATGCCAAACCAGAGAAGAAAAAGCTGATTAAAGAAAAAAGCCAGCCTGACCAGGTGGTGGCGCAGTGGATAGAGCGTGGGACTGGGATGCAGAGGACCCAGGTTCGAGACCCCAAGGTTGCCAGCTTGAGCGCGGGCTCATCTGATTTGAGCAAAGTTCACCAGCTTGGACCCAAGGTCAGTGGCTTGAGCAAGGGGTTACTCGGTCTGCTGAAGGCCCACAGTCAAGGCACATATGAGAAAGCAATCAATGAACAACTAAGGTGTTGCAATAAAAAACTAATGATTGATGCTTCTCATCTCTCCGTTTCTGTCTGTCTGTCCTGGTCTATCCCTCTCTCTGACTCTCTGTCTCTGTGAAAAAAAGAAAAAGAAAAAAGCCAGAGGAGAAAGAAAAGTCAGCAAATGATGACTGCTTGGGAAAGAGGGAGAGACAGGAGGGCAAGCATTGACTCTGCAAGGAGCCCATCACAAATGTGTTGGCAGGTCCCTTATGGGAATAACATTTACCTAGAGTTCTTTTTAACTCCCTCCTTTCAACTGGATTGGTCAACAGATTTCATTATTTTATATCTAGTAATGTCCCAAGTGAAATTAAAAGGTGGTGTTTTCATTCTATCATGTTGCCCACTGGATTAAAATAAAAATCACTACAAACGGTAATGCAAACTTGAAGGTCATGGGCATAGGATCCTGACAGAATTTCTATCAGCAGCCACCATTTGTAGGTCACTAGCTGATGCGTCAAATACTGCATTTAGCTCTTCATTTTCTTTAATTCTTACAACACAGAGAAGGTACTTTTGTCCCTATTCACAGATGAGGAAACTAAGACTTTTAAAAATTGCTGCACCAAGATTCTATCCAGTAAGGAGTGTAAAGAAACTAAAAATCTTTCATAGTAATGGTATGTGCATAATTACTCGCCGGGCACCAAAGTGTCTTGGTTAGCAGATCAGCAGATAGCAGCTCCTTTCCTCTGGATGTTGTTGAAAACAAGACAACAGTCCTATTGGAAAGACTGCCTGTCCTCCTGTAAGCTAAAAAGCAAAGCAACTTCAGTGGAAGTTGAAAACAAGTACTGTTTTTAACATCAATTGAGGCCTTAGCAACACACAATGTGTGTTTTATTGTGACCTCAGGGTAAATCAAAGAAGGAAATGAGAGTTTAAGTTTCTGCATAACTAACCTGATTTCAAGGGGTCTAGAAATTAAGGAGTTAAGTGTCCTAGTGGGAATTTCATTCACCTGCAGTAGCCTCAGGAACTGGAGGTGCATCTTTGATGTTAAAAGGTGGAAACACGATAAATCTAGAAGTATTTCGTTGTTGAGTTGATTTAGTCTGTGGCCCCAGTTTTCTCATTCCCCACCCAGTCTGGGTTATTCCGCAGCTACCTTTTGCATGACAATGGCCGTGGTGAGACTGGCAGACAGGATTAACTGAGAATTCGCAAGGGTGTGTGTGGGTGCGGGGCTGCCAGGAGGGGCGGGTCTAAATTTGGTTGACCCTTCCTTATAAATCTACATCCTCCAAAATCTCCACATTTTGCAAGATTGGGCTGTTTGGCCCCTGTTACTGCAAAGGTGATTCATTTCATTCCATCTTTTTGATACTTTTGCATTTGGAGACCTTTTTATTTCTCTGAGGTCTTCTATCTAGATTCTTAAGCCTGGGACTTTCTTACAATTTTGCTCTTTGGGCTTTTTCCCCCCTCCTTCAACTCAGCAACATGAGTGTGGATTCGGTTTGTCCCCAAAGCCTGCCCTTCTCCGAAGCATCCAATTCTAGGGAAACTTCACCAGTGCCCGAGATTTATGAGCCTGGAGAAAACTATGCATCCTTGGAAATATCATCTGCTGAGACGCTCCATACGGAGACTGGTAAGAAAATGGAATCCTTGAAAACCTGAATTCCTTAAGGGGGAAAGAGGATAAGGGTCATACTTTTCCCACTTGAGCCAGTACAGCCCATTAATAGATGCAGGTGTCCGTTATCTATTAATCCTCAAGACACCTCTCATTCTATTCTTAGTGGCACGTGCCCTTTCACCAATGTCCCAGGTGTCAGGAGTTATGAACTGTGACTAGGGACATGGGACTCAGCAGTTCAACTGCACACTATGTTTGAGAACTTGCGTGCACAGACACTGTAAAAACAAATGAGCTAAAGTAGATAAGCTAATGTATAAATCTTTTTTTTTTTGACATTTTTTTTAGATATTATTTATTTTGAGAGAGAGAGAGAGAGAAGGGAGAGGAGCAGGAAACAACTTTCATATGTGCCTCTTTTTTTTTTTTTTATAAAGATTTTATTTATTCATGATGGGGGGGGGGAGAGAGAGAGAGAGAGAGAAGGGGGGAGGAGCAGAAAGCATCAACTCCCATATGTGCCTTGATCAGGCAAGCCCAGGGTTTTGAACCGGCAACCTCAGAGTTTCCAGGTTGACACTTTATCCACTGCGCCACCACAGGTCAGGCTAATGTATAAATCTTAACGCTGTTCCTGGCACACGGTAACAGTAAATATCACTAAGCCAGAAGTGATAACATCACAGCTTGGGGATTAGGGCAAGGTGTTCATGGTGAGCGGCCTCTTCCTTGCCAGTCACTACTAGAAATGGCATGGCTGATTACATGGGTCTCACCACGTGGAAAAGTCTGATCTCTACAAAGTAGCAATTGGCTTTTCTCCCATCCTTTGGATGTATGAGTGTTAATGGAAAGCTCTTTGAGCACATGCTCAGATCTCCTAAATCTCAAGGAGAAGCGTTCACTTTACTTTATGGTAGATAATTCCAGAAGGTTTGATCTGCTGACAAAGTGGCTAGAACTCGGAATTAAAAACCAGTTTAGGCTTCAAAGCCTGTTCTCTAGTGCTTAGGCTTCTAAATAACCGAGCTAATCTGTGGTAGTACAGTGGATAGAGTGTCAACTTGGAATGCTGAGGTAGTGTCAACTTGGAATGCTGAGGTCGCTGGTTCTAAACCCTGGGCTTGCCGGATCAAGGCACATACGACAAGCAATTGATCAACGAACAATTAAAGTGAAGCAACTATGAGTTGATACTTCTTGCTCCCGTCTGTCTCTCTCCTCTTTGTAAAATCTATAAATAATTTTTTGAAATGGCAATTGAGGGTGTGGGAGATGCTTGGGATACTTAAAGCTGGCACCACTTTTTTAGATATTATTTGTTAAAAACTATTTACATTATTACAACTATAAAACTAAGTTGTGGCGAAGGAGTTACTGCTATGTTTGAGTGTTAGATATTAACGTTATCCTGTTTTCCTAAACTTTGTTAATGTCCTTTGATCATTTCAAACGTTGAAAATACAGACAGTGCTGGATTGTGAGAGAAATAGCTTGAGAAAGAGCAGGTGAACATCCCTCTGTAGCAAGCAAGTGTAGATGGTGAATTTGTATAGATGTAAAACACTGCCCACTTCTAGTCTTGAGAGCTTTTCTTCTTAGAGCTACTTGCAAGAAGCACCAGGTTGTGAAGTTTTGTCTTTTAAAGCCTGTGCATTTTGTACCATGACAAGGGTAGAATTGGAGTGCAAGTAGGAATTGAAGTACTTAATCTAGGTAATACAGGAAATTAATTTTCAGTTCCTAAAGCTGATATGTCCAGGTGCTCTGCTAGACAATTTTTACCTATTACTTCATTTTAATCAATGAAGAAACTGAGTGAGGGAGGAATAATTTTGGAGATGAGGTCACAGAGTAAAAATAAAGGCAAAGTCTGGACTGAAACAGAAACCCATTGAAATTCATGTCCTTTTAGTCCTCGTATTTAGAAATGGGCAATATAACTGTTAGCTTTATGAGATTCCCAGAATCTAATCATGTTTATTTATTTATTTATTTATTTATTTATTTATTTATTTATTTTAGAGTAAACACCTTTATTACATGAGCTGAGATAGGAGAGAAGAGAATTTTTAAAAATTTCTTTAAAAATTTATTTCTTCTTGCCCTGGCCAGAGATAGCTCAGTTGGTTAGAGCATTGTACTAATACACAGGCTGCCGGTTCGATCCCTGGTCAGGGCACATACAGAAACAGATCGATGTTTCTGTGTCTCTCTCTCCCTTCCTCTCTCTCTAAAATCAATAAATAAATTTTTAAAAAATTATTTCTTGATTTATTTATTTATTTTATTTTTTAAGAGAGAGAGAGGGGAAGGGCAAGAGGAAACCATTAATCTGTTGTTCCATTTATTTATGCAGTTTTTGGTTGCTTCTTGAATGTGCCTTGATTAGGGATCAGACTGCAACTTTGGCGCTTGGGAACGATGCTCTGACCAACTGACCTACATGGGCAAGGCCAGGAGGGATGAGGATTTATTTGCCTTTCCGGGCCTTGGTTTCCCTCAGCTGAACTCCCAATTCCTTGCGCTGCTAGAACTGCTCCTCTAGACTTCAGTGTTCTTTTTTCCTTTCATCATATTTCTTCTAAATTTTTTGGGTCATTTTTTTTTTTTTAAATATATATATTTTTTAATGGTGAGGGTGGAACCCAGGCACCAGTACTTTTTTTTTTTTTTTTAATTTTATTTATTGATTTTTAGAGAGAGAGGAGTGAGAGATAGAGAGAGAGAGAGAGGAGGAGGAGCAGGAAGCATCAACTCCCATATGTGCCTTGACCAGGCAAGCCCAGGGTTTCGAACCGGCAACCTCAGTGTTCCAGGTCGATGCTTTATCCCACTGCGCCACCACAGGTCAGGCTTTTGGTCATTTTTTGTTTAAAATCTCTTCTTCCTCAGGAATCACCTTAGCCCCCTTCTTGTGGCTCAGGTGTGCTGTCAGTGAGTACAATACGGTTCTTTACTAGGGTCTTGGTACAGGCCAGGCAGATACATTGTAGACAGACAGCATCAATTCTGATTTGTGCATGCAACACCGGGAGCCCCAGGAGAAGTTGCACACTTCCAGTCTCATGAGGCTGAGTACTTTTTGCTGCCTCCTTGCATATAGACTGTATGTATGCAGCAAGAGCCAATCTTTGTATTGGCAGCGGGGCATCTCAGCTTATATTTTCACTTTGTATTGAGGGGCTTGTACCTAGAGATTCCCATGGTTTGGGACCAGCTGGAAAGAACTAATCATCAGTTTTAAAAGTTATGTAGGTAATGATTAAGATTACAAAAAGAAGTTATGAAGTGACGCAGTAGGTGGGAGTCAAGTGATTCAATTTGACCTTTATGAACAGCCCAGGTGTTGTCAAAGAGGTTTGAGTCCCACTGTGTTCAGCAATACTAGCATGTTTGTTCTATTAGCCTTGTCTGTCATTATTTGCCATGTCCATTGCATGTAAAATGGTGACACTGGATTGTACTAGATTGTACAAAAATTGGCAAATTATTCAGGTTGCTTAAGAATTGTTGCTTACTATCTAGTTCTGAGGTAGTAAGAACTTTAAAAATGTGTCTGACCAGGTGGTGGCGCAGTGGATAGAGTGTCGGACTGGGATGCTGAGGACCCAGGTTCGAGACCCCAAGGTCTCCAGCTTGAGCGCGGGCTCATCTGGTTTGAGCAAAAAGCTCACCAGCTTGGACCCAAGGTCACTGGCTCGAGCAAGGGGTTACTTAGTTTGCTGAAGGCCCGCGGTCAAGGCACATATGAGAAAGCAATCAATGAACAACTAAGGTGTCGCAATGCAGAACGAAAAACTAATTTGATGCTTCTCATCTGTCCATTCCTGTCTGTCCCTGTCTATCCCTCTCTCTGACTCTGTCTCTGTAAAAAATAAACATAAATAAACGTATTTATAAAAAAAAAATGTTGAAAATATGCCTGACCGGTGGTGGCACAATGGATAGAGTGTTGACCTGGAATGCTGAGGGTCTCAGGTTTGAAACCCTGAGGTCTCTCACTTGAGGATGGAATCATCAACATAATCCTCAAAGTCACTGGTTTGAACAAGGGATCACTGGCCTTGTGACGCAACTACGAGTTGATGCTTATCTCTCTCCCTTCATGTATCTCTCTCTCCTCAAAAAAATTTTAAAAAGCTTTGCAAATAATAAATTCGTGAATTTAATATTTAAAAAGCTTTAGAGAAAAGTGTTGTTTTTATTCCCAACAGTCTCTCCTCTTCCTCCCTCCATGGACCTGCATATTCAGAACAGCCCTGATTCTTCCACCAGTCCCGACGTAATATTACCTACTTCTGTAGAGGACGATACAGTGAAGGAGGAGGAAGTCCAGGTCAAGAAACAGAAGATCAGAACCGTCTTCTCACAGACCCAGCTCTCTGTACTCAATGAGAGATTTCAGAGACAGAAATATCTCAACCTCCAGCAGATGCAAGAACTTTCTAAAACCCTGAACCTTAGCTACAAACAGGTAAGGTTGTTTTGTTCCTGTCTCTGCAATAAGAAATAAAAAATAATAATAATAAGGCTAATTTGCAGATAACATCTTTCTATGCGTTCTGCTTTTATGCACCCCCTAAATAATTTAATATGAAAATGAAATGTTTTTGTAGTATACTTTGTAACCATTGTTCATTAAACAGTCTGTTGTGTAAATGTGTCTTTATTTAACACTTCCCTGTTGCACAAACCAAAATTGTGGAAATGTTTCCAATTTTGCCTCAATCAAAAGGGTGTAATACTCCCATCTTCAGGTTAGAGAGTCCTTAACCAACATTGGTTCTCATTAAAGGAAAAATTGCATCTTTTGTTTTTATCTGTGTGCATTCGATTACTCCTGAGGTTTATCATTTTTCATGCATTTCTTTTTAAAAAAAATAATTTATTGGCATTTAATTTTATGGTTTCTTGTCATTTGTGCCATACTTAGAAAGTCCTCTACTCTGTGATTTTAATCTTCTGGTTCTTCTGTGATCTAATTTTCTAACAAGTTTATAAACCATGTGGAAATTTTATTTTGTGTGCTATAGTATAACCTGATATTTTCTAAATAATTGTTCTAGTTGTATGTTCATAATTTCTGAGTTAAAATTGCCACTATTCTCAGGAAATAGGTAAAGTGTTCATCTGGGTGGGGGCTAGTCATGCAAACAGTTTACCATTAACTGTGAATAACGGCATGGGTAAACTACATGTGTACTTCCTGGTTAGTAGATTTGCAGTCTGTCTTTAACTGGTTAGGTTTATTACACAAAAAGCAACCAGCTGACCTGAGCAGCTTGATAATTCATTCATAGAATATTGATTTAAGATTCTTTTTTTCATGTCATCTTTAAGCAGGGGACATTCTAATCTTTGTATTGTTCCAGTTTTTTTTGTTGTTTTTTTTGTTCCAGTTTTAGTATTTGGCTTTTTGTGAGGGTTTTTTTTGTATTTTTCTGAAGTTAAAAATGGGAGGCTGCCTGACCTGTGGTGGCGCAGTGGATAAAGCGTCGACCTAGAAATGCTGAGGTTGCTGGTTCGAAACCCTGGGCTTACCTGGTCAAGGCACATATGGGCGTTGATGCTTCTAGCTCCTCCCCACCTTCTCTCTCTGTCTCTCTCTCTCCGTCTCTCTCTCTCTCCCTTTCTCTCTCCTCTCTAAAATAAATAAGTAATAAATAAAATTTAAAAAAAAAATGGGAGGCAGCCCTGGCCGGTTGGCTCAGTGGTAGAGTGTTGGCCTGGCGTGCAGAGGTCCCGGGTTTGATTCCCGGCCAGGGCACACAGGAGAAGCACCCATCTGCTTCTCCACCCCTCCCCCTCTCCTTCCTCTCTGTCTCTCTCTTCCCCTCCCGCAGCGCGGCTCCATTGGAGCAAAGATGGCCCGGGTGTTGGGGATGGCTCCTTGGCCTCTGCTCCAGGCGCTGGAGTGGCTCTGGTCGCAACAAAGCGACGCCCCGGAGGGGCAGAGCATCGCCCCCTGGTGGGCGTGCCGAGTGGATCCCGGTCGGGCGCATGCGGGAGTCTGTCTGACTGTCTCTCCCCGTTTCCAGCTTCAGAAAAATACCAAAAAAAAAAAAAAAAAAATGGGAGGCAGTCAGACAGACGCCCACATGTGCCCAACCGGGATCCACCCCGCACGCCCACCATGGGGCGATGCTTTGCCCATCTGGGGTGTTGCTCTGTTGCAACCAGAGCCATTCTAGCACCTGAGGCAGAGGCCACAGAGCCATCCTCAGCGCCCAGGCCAACTTTGCTCCAATGGAGCCTTGGCTGCAGGAGGGGAAGAGAGAGACAGAGAGGAAGGAGAGGGGGAGGGGTGGAGAAGCAGATGGGCACTTCTCCTGTGTGCCCTGGCCAGGAATCGAACCCGGGACTCCTCTACGCCAGGCCGACGCTCTACCGCTGAGCCAACTGGCCAGGGCCCTTGTTCCAGTTTTAGTATATGTGCTGCTGAAGTCAGCACGTTTTGTTTTTTGTTTTGTAATTTTTTTTTTAAAGATTTTGTTTATTCATTATAGAGAGGGGAGAGAGAGAGAGAGAGAAGCGGGGAGGAGCAGGAAGCATCAACTCCCATATGTGCCTTGACCAGGCAAGCCCTGGGTTTTGAACCGGCAACCTCAGCATTTCCAGGTTGATGCTTTATGCACTGCGCTACTACAAGTCAGGCTGAAGTTAGCAGGTTTTTTAAAGGACTCTAAAAATTCACATTTTGATAGCTTTAGACGGTTGTAGTTGTCAGGGGAAGAAAATGTTAACAATGTTGTATGATCCCTAGCACATCGGTATTACTACTATTTTATGTTTTCCTGCAGATTAAGACCTGGTTCCAGAACCAGAGAATGAAATGTAAGAAGTGGCAAAAATACAACTGGTCAAAGAACAGCAACCGCGTGGCTCAGGTAACAGGAAATTTACTTACTGTGCTCTGGCCTTTCAGTGATTTTTTAGTTTGGTCTGTTGCTGAAGCACACAATCCCAGCCACGGGCAATTCGGATTTTTCCTGTCCCCTCTCAGTGAACCCACCCTCTCTTGCAGATGAGCTCAGCAACCACAGAGTACCGGAGCCTCTCCTATCACCAGGGATGCCTGGTGAATGCCTCTGGAAACCTGTCAACGTGGACCAGCCATCCCTGGAACAGCCCATCTTGGAACTACCATTCCTGGAATAGTCAGACCTGGTGCCCCCAGGCCTGGAACAGCCAGGCCTGGAACAATCAGTTCTATAGTTTCGGAGAGGAGTCCCTACAGCCCCAGATCCAGTTCCAGCAAAATCTTGTCACAGATTTGGAGGTTGCCTTGGAAACTGCTGGGGAAAGCTATGATGCAATACTGCAAACCCCGAAGTATTACTGTAGTGCTCATCAAACCGTGGATTCATTCCCAGATTACTCCATGAACACACAGCCTGACTCCACCAACATATAGCCATGAACTTATAGCATAACGATGGATATATTTTCAGTCTCAATCTGGGGAGTGGCTGTATTACCTCTCCTAGGATTTTCTGTGTATCTCTCTGCCTTGATAAACTGCTTCTCATTATGCCTGTGGTGCCAATTTGGAAGGGTGGGTGTGGGTTATGACCTGAATCTAATCAAAGAGGTTTCTGTAGCCTTGCTTCTGTAGGCAAAGATAAAAGGTGTCTGTGGCTATAGATAATTAGATGTAGTATTATTTTGGGTAGCTCTAGGCTCTAGAATCGTAAGGTCAAGAATAGAAAGTAAAAGGACAAAGATGTGTGATAAAAGATTATTCATATTTCCTGGGATTCATATTTCTCGATTCAGGTGAATGGTTAACCTATACTATGCTTCACTGATTTCCTCTGCCCCTTTTGCTGTTTTCACTACAACTCCTAATTTGTTACTCAAGTATTTGTAAAAGATGTTTTGTATTTTGCTGCGTCGTGATAATAATGGCAGGTTGGCTGGTTGGTTTGTACGTTTAAATACAAATAAATAAAATGTCTATTTTACTGTTAGTTGGCTATACCCTGATTTTTACCCAGTGGTCTAAATAAAGTAAAAACTTGCTAAGCACGGTTGTTCACTGCATTTTTGATGTGGGGGAAGAACTAACTGAAATCTTTCTTAGCCATTGGGAAGACTGCTATCTCAGAAATGAGCAAAGGGGCCCTGGTAGGGCAGGTCAGTGGATAAAGCATCAGCCCAAGCACGCTAAGGTTGCAGGTTTCATCCCTGCACAGGGCACATACCAGAAGCAACCAATGAACGTACAATTAAATAGAACAAATAAGTGATACAATGAGTTGATGCCGCTCTCTCTCCCTTACCCCCCACCCCCTTTCTCTCTCTGAAATCAATGGAAAGTTTTTTTGGGTTTTTTGTTTTAAATATTCCCCCCCTTTCTCTCTCTGAAATCAGCGGAAAGTTTTTTGGGTTTTTTTGTTTAAATATTTTTTAAGACTTGATTCATTTTAGAGAGGAGAGAGAAAGAGAAAGAAGGGGATAGGAGCAGGAAACATCAACTCCCACATGTGCCCTGACTAAGCAAGGCCAGGGCCTCAAACCCGGGACCTCACGGTTCCAAGTCAATGCTTTATTCACTGTGCCACCACAGATCAGGCAATGGAAAGTTGTTTGTTTGTTTTTTAATTAGTAAAAAAAGTCACCGAGGATATGATGATATGGTGCTAGGTGACTGATTAATTAGACCTGAACTAACATTCTTTCCTCGAGTGCAATATCACTGAAAACAAAATTTGTGGTTATTTTCTGGTAGAGTAACAACACACCTGGGAGGTTTAGGAAGTGATAAGCGGAGCCCTTGGGTTTGTAAAGAGGCTGAATCTGAATGGCAGCCCGGGGGGGGGGGGGGGGGGGGGGGAATACTGAAGTGTCACCCTGTAACACCCATGAAAGGCTCTGACTACTATGCAGTATTCTCCTGCCCTGCCAGAACTATGTTGAATAAGGTATTTTAAATAATTTTGCTATTAATAATAATGTTGCTCTATAATCTTATTCAATTATCTAGACATTTGACCGAAGAAGAAGGCAGGAATAGTTAATTCCCACCAAGACCTAAATTCAACATGCTATTCCTTCCTACTATCAGATATTTGAGTGTTGTGCCAACCTCCATATTATGGACCAAGTAGATAACAAACAGCTCCATATTATGGACCAAGTAGATAACTGAAACAGCATTCACTGAACAATGAGAACTGTATATGAAATGCCATTCTCTTAAGTCACTACTTGTCAGTCTTACATATAATTCAAGCAGATTTTACTTAGACTTTCAAAAATTGATCTGTTCCTGCCACCTGCCTTTTCCACTTATGTTTTAAATGTGTGAGTGAAGGGAAAAAAATCTTAGATTAAACTAGAGCCTTCTTTTTAAGATAATTTGTCATATTTCTGCAAAATTCTTGGCTCTAACTAAATGCACCTAATAGACAACAAATTTGAAGAAACACTAAATGGTGAACCAGAGTCTAGAAACTTCTAGGCAAAATAGCTATTATAAAGTGACAGAACCTAGGAAACACCAAGGCTAGTTGTCCAGTTCTGAACCCTAAAACTTTATACCCCCAGTTGCTGCTTGTGTTTACTTTGGATTAAGTTTAGTTACAAGATAATTGGGAACAGGCAAGGGAGGGCTAAGAATTGCTAAAGATGTAGAGTCCAAAGATGACAACAGCAGCTATTCAAGGCAACATGCTAGGATCTGGAGAAGAAACGGAAGTAAGGGGAAAAGAGAACCATTGAAAAGAAAAAAGGAGAAAAAGACTGATTTCTGATGTTCATTGTTTGCTTTTGGAAATCAGCCACTTATGAAAATGGTATTCATTTACTGTTTCTTATTCCCAACAGGTAGATATAATTGAAGTAAAAGCAGAAAAACCTAAGGCAGAGGATAGTAAAACAATAATTAAGAAGCCAAAGAACATTTTATTTTTTTAATTTTTTTTTATTTTATTTATTCATTTTTAGAGAGGAGAGAGAGAGGGAGAGAGAGGAGAGAGAGACAGAGAGAGAGAAGGGGGGAGGAGCTGGAAGCATCAACTCCCATATGTGCCTTGACCAGGCAAGCCCTGGGTTTTGAACCGGCGACCTCAGCATTTCCAGGTCGACGCTTTATCCACTGTGCCACTACAGGTCAGGCCTTATTTTTTTATAAAATTGGATATTTTAATTGCAAAACTAGACGAAACTTGCTGTTAAAAACAAATTTAAGCAATAACTGCATAATGAAGTGAATCCAGTAAAAATATCTATTCAGTGATAAACACTAAACCTACAGCTATTTTGTATATGGTTTTTGTTTGTTTTTTAAGCTGAGGACAGTGACACAGGGAAGGGCCTAGAATAGAAGGAACAACAGGAGAGAGCCTAGGCGGGGCTGCTTTAGCTCTAGCAAATTTACAGAAAAGAAATGAGCAGAGGAAAAAGGTTCCGGGGGTAAACCCAGGATGAGCAGCACTGCTCATTGCTCCCCTGAAGGCAATCCTGTGGGGACCCCTGCGTTTAGGAGATGCATGCCTGAGGCAGAAGGAGAAGGGAAAGGCTCAGGTAAGTTTGTTCCTGGGGAGCCAAGGTGTCTAGGTGGGTGGTTTTATATGTGAATATTAATGGGCATATTGTACCAGGATTATACTGTACATTCTCTGACTATGGTATCTCCCCTGCCAGTTAAATATGGAAGCTTTTTTTTTTTTTTTTTAACATCTTCAAACCTCTGGGGAGCAGAATTTAGAAATATATTTATTTGAAAGAATCTTAAAAATTGATAATTACATTAAAAAATAGTGCCTATTTTTTCTAGCTATATTAGCTAAGATTGAGATGGTTTCTTTCTTAAATATTCTCTACCAAAGCATTTATTTATTATTATTATTTTTTACAGAGACAGAGAGAGAGAGAGATAGGGACAGACAGACAGGAACGGACAGAGATGAGAAGAATCAATCATCAGTTTTTCATTGCGACACCTTAGTTGTTCATTGATTGCTTTCTCATATGTGCCTTGACTGCGGGCCTTTAGCAGACCAAGAAACCCCTTGCTCAAGCCAGCGACCTTGGGTCCAAGCTGGTGAGCTTTTGCTCAAACCAGATGAGCCTGCGCTCAAGCTGGCGACCTCGGGATCTCAAACGTGGGTCCTTCTGCATCCCAGTCCAATGCTCTATCCACTGTGCTACCGCCTGGTCAGGCACCAAAGCATTTTTTTAAAGATTTTTAAAAAATTATTCATTTTTAGAGAGAGAGAGAAGGGGAAAGGGGGAGGAATAGGAAGCATCAACTCTCCCATATGTGCCTAGGGTTTCGAACTGGCAACCGATGCTTTATCCTCTGCACCACCACAGGTCAGGCCCAAAGCATTTCTGATACAAAGAAAAGACTGGGAGGAAGGTAGAGGGGTGATGGGTGATGATGGAAGGAGACTTGACATGGGGTGGTGAACACACAATGCAATATACAGATGGTGTATTATAGAATTGTGCACTTAAAATCTGTGTAATTTTATTAACCAATGTAACTCTAATAAATTTAATTATTAAATTTTTTTAAAAAAGGAAAAAATGGAATTTAGGTAGCTAAATAAAAGAAAGATTAAGTATTTTGGTTCTTCCTAACATCTCAGTGTGACTTTTGTCATTCCCTTAAAAAAAAGGCTATTAATAAAATATTAAAGCAAGATCATTACAGCCCAGCCTGTGGTGGTGCAGTGGATAGAGCACCGACCTGGAATGCTGAGGTCACCGTTCGAAACCCCGGGATTCGCCTAATCAAGGCACATATGATAAGCAACCAATGAACAGCTAGAGTAAAGCAACTGCTTCTCATCCCTCTCACCCCCACCCCCATAAAATCAATAAATAAAATCTTTAAAAAAAATACAGTTAACTTTAACATCAGTTTTTTTTTGTTTTTTTCTTTTTTTTTTAGCAAACTCATGTACATGCGTACACATGCCAGTGAGAGAAAATAATACAAGAGTAAACTTTCACGTACTCACAACTGTAAAGCTCCTTTTGCCCCACCCTGGACTTTAGCTTTGTCCTGATTTTCAGCTAGTATGTCAACTTCAGTTTGTACCTGAAGGAAAGCAGCACACTGGATTGAAATGCCTGAGTCTTCTGAATTCCAGTTTGGATTCAAAGCTCATGTGTGGCAAGAGTACACAACAGAGAACACCTTTCCGGCAGCCTTAACTCAACGTCCATCTGACCTACTTTGAGAAATAAAAAACGAGAACAAGCAAAAAATAAAAAAGTGGGAGCAGTATGTGCTTTGCTTCATGAATTTCAAGCACCCAATTCTCATGGTAAAGGACATGTTTAATTCTGTTCAGAAAAACTGTACTACTCAAAAATAATTGGGTGTCTACAGGGAAGAGTCAAGCCATGACTGCAAACCCAAGGTAAGGGCAGACAACCGCCAGAGAGGCAGGAAAGTGGGGAAGGGCCTTCAGTAAAGTAAACATTTCTCCCAGGCCCAAGTGACCTTTGCCTCAAGCAGGAGATAAAGGGAATTTGTTAAATAAAGAAGCCAGTTGGGACTGACAAAAGTTTCCAGCAAAGGAAGTTGGTTGACTAAGGATATCGAAATGTAGGCATTTGAATAGGTTCCTTGGTGTGAGGTTGAAGTGTAACCAGATTGAAAAGAAGTAGCAGCTGGTGGTCAGTTTCTGGCTTAAACTATTCCTGATTTCTGGATGGTTATCAGCTCCAGTCCTAGAAGGAAGTGCCCTTGAGAATTTTAGAAGGTTAAATGCCTGGAAAATGACTTTTTTTCCCCCCAGGGGGGACAGAGAGAGAGAGAGAGAGAGAGAGAGAGAGTCAGAGAGAGGGATAGACAGACAGAAACAGAGAGAGATGAGAAGCATCAATCTTCAGTTTTTCGTTGCGGTTCCTTAGTTGTTCATTGATTGCTCTCTTATATGTGCCTTGACAGCGGGCCTTCAACAGGGCGAGTAACCCCTTGCTTGAGCCAGTGACCTTGTCGGGGTCTCGAACCTGGGTCCTCCGCATCCCAGTCCAACGCTCTATCCACTGCGCCACTGCCTGGTCAGGCTGGAAAGTGACTTTGGTGCAAAGGTAACACTACCCCCTTGTACCCTACCACACTAGCTATCAAACAAAAATATCTCACAGATCAAATTAACACACTAGAAGCAAATTAATCAAACACAGGGCATGAAGCATAGGAAATGAGATGGTCATGCTGATGCACTTGGGGCACAAGTGGGGTAGAAAGTGTCACAATGTTCATATGACCCACCTCTCTGACACATGATATGGTGACAAGAACTAAGGGCAAGTATTGAGGACCAGAACTTGAGGTTGAACAGAGCCAGGGCTCTGCAGAAGGAAGGTGCCTGGACACAGTCCCACAGGCTTGCACTATCAGACACTGGGGGCAAGTATTTCTGGCCACAAAAGTAGTTCTCCTTCACCTAATGATGGAATTTATTCTCCTGTGGAATTTATTTCTCCTAGTTAGTCAGAATACATGTGAGGTCAGCAAAGAATGGCCAATATAAGAATGATGCATTTTGAGTGCCTCTGGTGTATAAGGATATTTAGTATTAAAGTGTCTCTTATTCCTTCCATCTTTCAGTGTTGTGTGCACGTGTACCTACTTATTTAAATCTAACATCTTACCAATGAATAATTTGTTTATAGTTACTGTGCCTTATGTGTTACATAAATTGTATTTGCTTTCTCTTCCATAGTCAGAGTGAGCATTCTCAAACAATACGGTCAATGCACATTGCACTATATTAGCCACACAGTTTTGTCCTTTCTGCAAATCTCTAAATCTTCTTTAATTCCTAGCCTCCCCTAGATCCTGCATCTTACTTAAGTCTCTTACCTCCATCAGCCACTTATCCTACAGTCATATCCACTATTCCCTATTCCCCCAAACTAAGTCAGCCTTTGCAGAAGCGGGTCCCATGCTGTTCAGTGAACCACTAAACACAGTGTTAACTCCCACCAGTTCCCTGATCAATTCTTATCTCATTAGGTCAGTAAAATCCTTTTATCTACTGAGACTCTACCCTCTGGGAAGAAAAAGCTCTTGTTTAAATACCTGCTACATCAGTCTTCGTCAGGGTTAGAGAAATATGATTATTCTTAACTTTGTAGGTGGCTCTTTCCCCGTCTATCCTTATGCCACTGGCATCATCCAAAGGGACAGTAAAAATTAAAGTGAGTTTCTTTTATTTTTACTTTTTTTAGCAAGAGAGACAGAGACAAAGAGAGAGATGGAAGAGACAGATGGGAACAGACTGACAAGAAGAGAGAGTGATGAGAAGCATTAACTCAGAGTTGTGACACCTTAGTTGTTCACTGATTGCTTTCTCATATATGCCTTGACCCGGGGGCTTCAGCAGAGCCAGTGACTCCTTGCTCAAGCCAGTGACCCTTCTCTCAAGCTGGGTGAGCCCATACTTTAGCCAGCAACCTCGGGATTTCGAACCTGGGTCTTCTGAATCCTAGGCCGACATCTATTCAGTACGCCACTGCCTGGTCAGGCATAAAGTTAACTATCATTTATACATAAAGAAGCTAAAGCTCAGAAAGTTTTTTTCTCAGCCCATCTCTTTCTCAGGAAATTCTTGTTTCTTTGTTTGTTTTGTTTTGTTTTCCTTTTTCTTTTTTTTTCTTTTTTAAATTTTTTATTTATTCATTTTTAGAGAGGAGAGAGAGAGAGGGAGGGAGAGAGAGGAGAGACAGAGAGAGAGAAAGGGGGGAGGAGCAGGAAGCATCAACTCCCATATGTGCCTTGACCAGGCAAGCCCAGGGTTTCGAACCGGGGACCTCAGCATTTCCAGGTCAACGATTTATCCACTGCGCCACCACAGGTCAGGCCTTGTTTTCCTTTTTCTGAAGCAAGAACTGGGGGTGGCAAACAGACTCTCCCATGCGCCCAACCAGGATCCACGCGGCATGCCCACCAGGGGGCGATCTCAGCCCATCTGGGGAGTTGCTCTGCTGTAACCAGAGCCATTCTAGTGCCTGAGGCATAGGCCATGGAGCCATCCTCAGCGCCCGGGCCATCTTTTGCTCCCATGGAGCCTTGGCTGCAGGAGGGGAAGAGAGAGATAAAGGAGAGGGGGAGGGGTGGAGAAGCAGATGAGCGCTTCTCCTGTGTGCCCTGGCTGGAAATTGAACTCAGGACTTCCACACGCCAGGCTGATGCTCTACTGCTGAGCCAACCCGCCAGGGCCTGAAATTTTTTTTTCTTGAGAATTTTATTATCCATCTTATTTTAATTGAATTTATTGAGGTGGCATTGCTTAATAAAATACAGGTTTCAAGGGCACATTTCTACAATACACCACCTGTAATTTGCATTGTGTGTTCACTGCCCCACATCAAGTCTCCTTCCATCACCATTCATCCTCCCTCCACCCTCCTAAACCTCCTCCTGCAATCACCACATTGTCCGGAAGTTTAAGTAACTAATCCAATGTTGTTATGTTACCTTCCTTTCACTGTCTGAGTTGACTATAAACTGACTTCTTTGAGAAACTGCTCTGCCCATCCTCTTAAATGTAATTTTTTTTTTTTAGAAAGAGGGATAGATAGGGACAGACAGACAGGAACGGAGAGAGATGAGAAGCATCAATCATCAGTTTTTTGTTGCGACACCTTAGTTGTTCATTGATTGCTTTCTCATATGTGCCTTGACCGTGAGGCTACAGCAGACCAAGTGATCCCTTGCTCGAGCCAGCGACCTTGGGTCCAAGCTGGTGAGCTTTGCTCAAACCAGATGAGCCCGCACTCAAGCTGGCAACCTCAGGGTCTTGAACCTGGGTCCTCGGCATCCCAGTCCAATGCTCTTTCTACTGCGCCACTGCCTGGTCAGGCTGTAATTTATTTTCTTACATGTTTTAAAAACTTTTTATTTTGGCCCTGGCCGGTTGGCTCAGTGGTAGAGCGTTGGCCTGGTGTGCAGGAGTCCCGGGTTCAATTCCCAGCCAGGGCACACAGGAGAAGCGCCCATTTGCTTCTCCATCCCTCCCCTCTCCTTCCTCTCTGTCTCTCTTCCCCTCCCACAGCCAAGGCTCCATTGGAGCAGTTTGCCTGGTGCTGAGGATGGCTCTGTGGCCTCTGCCCCAGGCGCTAGAGTGGCTCTGGTCGCGGCAGAGCGACGCCCAGGATGGGCAGGGCATCGGCCACTGCTTGCCGGGTGGATCCCGGTCGGGCACATGCGGGAGTCTGTCTGACTGCCTCCGTGTTTCCAACTTCAGAAAAATACAAAAAAAAAACCCAAAACTTTTTATTTTATTTATTTTAGTGAGGAGAGAAAGAGAGAAGGGGGAAGAGCAGGAAGCATCAACTCTCACATGTGCCTTGACCAGGCAAGCCCAGGGTTTGGAACTAGTGACCTCAGCATTCCAGGTCAAGGCTTTATCCACTGCGCCACCACAGGTCAAGCCATTCATAAATTTTTAAAAATTAATTCTATTGCCCTGCTTGGATAACTCAGTTAGTTGTAGCTTCATCCAGAAGCACAGAGGTTGCTGGTCTGATCTTGGTCAGGGTACATACAGAAGCAGATTGATGTTCCTGTCTGTCTTTCCCTCTTTGCCTCTCTCTCTCTCAAAAAAAAAAAATTATTTTATTGATTTTAGAGAGAGAAGCAGGAAAGAAATGTTGATTTGTTGTTCTACTTATTTATGCATTCATCAGTTGATTCTTGTCTGTGCCTAGACATTGAACGCACAACCTTGGTTTATCGGGATGATGCTCTAACCAACTGAGCAACCTGGCCAAGGCTTATAATCCATTTTGTCCTTAACACGCCGTTGTAATCAAAGTAAAATTTTAAAATCACTTCAAAATTCATCTTTCATTAGTTCATTAAATGTTTAGCTAGGTGTTAAGATGAGCAATATAAATATGGTGCTTATCTTCTTAGAGACAGCATAAATGGTTCAGCTCCTGTCCCTTTTTGAAAAGAAAGAGAGAGGGCCAGACAGGGATGGACAGATAGGAGATGAGAAGCATCAACTTGTAGTTGCATTACTTTAGTTGTTCATCGATTGCTTCTCTTTTTTGTTGTTTTTTTACAGAGACAGAGAGTCAGAGAGAGGAATAGATAGGGACAGACAGACAGGAACAGAGAGAGATGAGAAGCATCAATCATCAGTTCTTCGTTGCAACACCTTAGTTGTTCATTGATTGCTTTCCCACATGTGCCTTGACCACAGGCCTTCAGCAGACCGAGTAACCCTTTGCTTGAGCCAATGACCTAGAGTCCAAGCTGGTGAGCTTTGCTCACACCAGATGAGCTCATGCTCAAGCTGGCAACCTCAGGGTTTTGAACCTGGGTCCTGTGTCCCAGGCTGATGCTCTATCCCCTGTGCCACCACCTGGTCAGGCTGATTCTGTTATTCTTTTAATACTCCTTGTCTTGAAGTGTATTTTATCTGATATCTTCCTATTCCATTTTTGAATCCAAATTTTCAACATCCTTCCACCAAAACTCTTATCGGCTTGATCAGGTGGTGGTGCAGTGGATAGAACATTGAAACATTGACCTGGGTTGCTGAGGACCCAGGTGTGAAACTTGAGGTGGCCAACTTGAGAATGGGGTCTCTGGCTTGTGTGGGATCACAGACATGACCTCACGATCACTGGCTTGAAATGTAAGCTTGCTACCTTGAGCAAGGCATCACTGGAACCCCCTGGTCACGGCACGTATGATAAACAATCACTGAACAACTGAAATGCTGCATCTACAAGTTGATGCTTCTCATCTCTCTCCCTTTCTGTCTCCCTCTCTCTTGCTAAAAAACTGTCCCTACCAAAATTATTGATATCCATATTCTTAAATTCAATGGCAATTTTCAGTTCTTAGTTTACTAGACAATAAAAAAGCAGTCTTTCTTATTTTTTTTTAATGTGTATTTTATTGATTTTAGAGAGGAAGGGAGAAAGACAGGGACACTTGTATGTGCTCTGACTGGGGATCAAACCAGCAATCTCTGTGCTTCTGGACAATGCTCTAAACAACCAAGCTATCTGGCCATGGTGAAAATAGCCTTTCAACATGATAAAGATGACTCTGGCCTGACCAGGTGGCACAGTGGATAGAGTGTTGGCTTGGGATGCTGAGGACCCAGCTTAGAAACGCTGAGGTTGGGCCTGACCTGTGGTGGCGCAGTGGATAAAGTGATGACCTGGAATGCTGAGGTCGCCAGTTCAAAACCCTGGGCTTGCCTGGTCAAGGCACATATGGGAGTTGATGCTTCCAGCTCCTCCCCTTGTTCTCTCTCTCTCTCTAATAAAAATGAATAAATTAAATAAAAAATTTTAAAAAAAAAAGAAAGAAACCCTGAGGTTGTCAGCTTGAGTGCAGGCTCACCATCTTAAGTGTGGGATCATAGACATGACCTCATGGTCTCTGGCTTGAGCAAGGGGTCACTGGCTCAGCTGGAGCCCCCTGGTCAAGGCACATGTGAGAAAGCAATCAATGAACAACTAAGGTGCCACAACAAAGAATTGATGCTTCTCATCTCTGTCCCCTCCCTGTCTGTCTCTCTCCCTCACTAAAAAAATAAAATATCCACAAAAGTAACTCTGTCACATATAAAGGTAAAAATTCAACAGTTAATATTTAACTCCCTCAAATAAACATTGTAATACCTTTATTGACATATAATATTATATTCTGCTTTATTTTTCTAAGTGGTGTTATTCTTTTTGTTTTCAAATGTATAGTTGCCCTTGTTTACTTTTCTTTTTCTTCATGTATCTGACTGAGACTGTTTTGTAAGAAACTCACTCAAGGTTACAATAGGTATTGAATGGCCAAACTAGGATTTAAAGCAGATTTTGTTGTTAGAACAGGAAAGACAAAAACAAAAACAAAAAACCAAGCCTGTGAGGTCATATGTACAATCAGAATTTTTATTTCAAAACAAAGAACCACAGTTACAATAATATAAAACCTATTTGGAAGTATTCACAGTCTGGTCACTGAGAAATGGCACACCCTCCACACTGCATGACTGCCCACCCAGTTTGTGAGGAGCCAGAAGTGGAAGTGCAGTTGGAGGAAAGTCACCCGCACATACATTCATTCTCTCAAGTATGGGCTACACTGCAGTTACTCATACTATCTCAATGTGGGCTACGAGAATGGCTCAAGTGCCCTTAGCGCACTTGACATAATACTATGGTAACATGGTAACAAGAGTAACTTGACATGGTAACAGATGAAAAATGAAAAGAAAAGAAAAGAAAAGAAAAGAGAAAGAAAGAAAGAAAGAAAGAAAGAAAGAAAGAAAGAAAGAAAGAAAGAAAGAAAGAAAGAAAGAAAGAAACAGCAAGCACAGGTTGACTCTAAAGCAATAACATACTTCAACTAGATAATAATCGTTTAGGAAAAATCCTCTCCCAGTAATGAGGTTACAAAATTCAAGTTAGCCATGAACACTCTCCTCTGAATTCTTTTAAAGCTATGGCTTAAAACAAAATTAAAAAATCTAAACATCTAAAATCTCCCAAAAAGAAACCAAACCTTTACCAAGAATCAATGTTTTTAGGTTGCTCTCCCACCAGATGAGTGGCAGGAGCACTTAAAAAAAATAAAAATAAAAAAGTGAGTCCACGATGACAGGAAGGTCTAGTAGAAGGGAAAAGAGAATTGATTTCTGCAAACAACTTTCCCTTCTCTGGACTCCATCCAAAATCAGAACCCATCAACCACTATTAACTACAATACCCACCTTAGTAATATAATCCTAGATTTCAAATAATACTACATATAATCTCAAACAAAAAAAAGTTCCAAAGGAAACCAGTAGCTTCTTTATACAGGCACATGACTTTTTTGAGAAACTGAACTTGAGAATTTCCGTCCGAAGGACAGACACTGTTAAGAGGTAATGTGCAAACCTCACACACATCGCACTCCCTCCCATTTGCATTACCTGATGCCTGAATTCTCCCCTCCTGAGACTGACCTCTCCAGTATCAAATCTTCCACCCTACAGAGCACCTCCCTTCCAACCTCAATTGCCTGAAGTTTTCATTATTTGGTAAAATCACACTTAAAAAAATAAATATTTATGCAATAAAACCAGAAGATAAATAAATAAAACTCAAATTAATGTGCTCTGTAGAGCTGCATGGAAGTGAGGATGGTGCCCATGAGTGACCCCTCTCTGTCCTCCACACTCACGTGTATCTGGTTCCTGGGGAGTCTGAGTGGGAAGCTCTCTCCCCTACGTGCCCCCATGAAGAAATGTTAGAACTTACAGAAGGAGGAGCTGGCAAAGTTGGCAAGTGCCAAGTAGCTAATCCTTCCTGAAATGAAGGTAGGTTTACTCGGTTTCTCCTAAAGGAAGAGAATGTCCAAGAAATGAAACGTTTAAAAAGCCACTGAAGATACAACTGACCCCAGCATTGGGTTCCTCTGAGTGCTGACGGAGTGTGGGGGGGAGAAGAGAATCAGCTAGCAGCATTCAGAAGCAGTCCTGGGTTACAACCTGATGAGGTCTCTCCCCCATTCAGGGAGAGGCTGCTTTTCCACGTTGGGAGGGAGGTGGGGAAGCATGGCTTAGAAATCCACGGAGGTCTCCTTTCCGGGCTGCATGCTGTTCATCTCCACAATGGGGCCTTTCTCGACTCTATCAGCCCCCTGTGCCTGCCCTTCAAAGCTCCGTGTAATTTCCTCAAAAGTCCTGCCACGGGTCTCTGGGACTTTGAAGAAGGTGAACAGCAGGAAGGTCACAAGGAAAACGGTGAAGATAATAAAAACGTAGGCTCCTATGTAGTTCTACAAAAATAAACAGAAAAAGGAGTGTTGATAAAAAAATCTGGTCACCGACAAAACCCAGTTTCCCTCACATCTGTATTTCCAATAGACTTTAAGCCATAAACCGTTTATAGTTAATGAGTCAGGTTTCTGCACAGGTCTGTTTATGATTTCATTGCTAACTTCCTGTATTATTCAGCAATTTTGTCACTCCTTTTTCCATTTATTAAAGTTAGCTGTTTCTTCCAAATACCTATTGAGTATTTTAGGATTTTTGATTATCATTGTTCAAATCTAGGTTTATTATGAGGACTCACAGAAATAGGAAATGCCTTGCAGATGTCCACTGCGAGTCCCTTTATCCAAATCAGCTCCAGGTCATTTTATAAGAGGACCCATGTCCTTCAATAACATCCTATGCTTTGTGAGCCTTTAAAATCATGAAGCCAAAATGCTAATTCAAATGATGAATTTTGAGTATTGCTTTGAAACCTTTTGGGGGGGGGGCGGTTTAAAGCCCTTGAGATAGAATTCTTCCCGGTGTCAGTAACCATATGGTAAACATGGCGTAAGTGGGCTGATTTCAAGATGGGCTCGGTGAATTCTGCTTTAGTTCACTTACTTCAATTAAGGGGAAGAGCAGTCCAACCAAAAAGTTGGAGGTCCAGTTGGAACAACCAGCCACTGCCATTGCAGCTGGGCGGGGCCCCTGGCTGAAGAGTTCGGCCACAATAAACCAGGGAATGGGGCCTGGGCCAATTTCAAAGAAGGCCACGAAGACCAAGATAGCCCCAATGCAGATAAAGCTCATCCAGTTATACGAACTCTACAGAAGAAGGAATAGAGGAAAAGTCATCATTAAACAGAGCATGCCTTTGGCAGGATCCAGCTTCCCAAAGACAAGTACTGACTGATACCAAAAAGCTTCTCCTGTCCTGTGGTATAATGGAGTTACTGGACTTAAGAGTAAAAAAAATTTGGGGTTTTGAGTCCTAGCTTTGTGATCACACATAGATCTTTTTTTGTGTGTGTGTGTGTGTGTGGCAGAGACAGAGAGTCAGAGAGAGGGACAGATAAGGACAGACAGACAGGAAGGGAGAGAGATGAGAAACATCAATTCTTTGTTGCGGTTCCTTAGTTGTTCATTGACTGCTTTCTCACATGTGCCTTGACCGTGGGGCTACAGCAGACCTAGTGACCCCTTGCTCATGACAGCAACCTTGGGCTCAAGCTGGTGAGCCTTGCTCAAACCAGATGAGCCTGTGCTCAAGCCGGTGACCTCGCCTCCACATCCCAGTCCTATGCTCTATCCACTACGCCACCACCTGGTCAGGCATAGATCATTTTTATGGAAATCATTTCATCAACTGTAAAATGGAAATAATTGCCTTAAAATTATTATTATTTTAGCGAGAGAGACAGAGAGAGACAGACAGACAGAGGGACAGGTAGGAACAGACAGACAAGGAGAAAGATGAGAAGCATCAATTCTTCATTGCAGCTCCTTAACTGTTCATTGATAGCTTTCTCATATGGACCTTGACTGGGGGCTCCAGCAGAGTGAGTGACCCCTGCTCAAGCCAGAAATCTTGGGCTCAAGCCTGCAACCTTGGGCTTCAAACCACCAACCTTTGGGCTCAAGCCAGTGACCAGGGGGTCATGCCTATGATCCCACGTTCAAGCTAGGCATCCTGCCCTCAAGCCGGCAACCTCAGGGTTTCAAACCTGGGTCCTCTGCATCCTGGTTCAATAGTTTATCCACTGTGCCAATGCCGTCAGGCTCAAAACTATTATTTTTTAAAGTTGTTATTTATTAATTTTAGAGAGAGAGACAGAGTGAAATATTGATTTGTTGTTCCACTTATTCATGCATTCATTGGTTGATTCCTATATGTGCTGATGGGGGGATCGAACCCACAACCTTGGCATATCGGGATGACACCACCCAACTAAGCTATCAGGCCAGGGTCAAAATTATTATTATTATATTTTTTTACAGGGACAGAGAGAGAGTTAGAGAGAGGGATAGATAGGGACAGACAGGAATGGAGAGAGATGAGAAGCATCAATCATCAGTTTTTCATTGTGGCACCTTAATTGTTCATTGATTGCTCCCTCACACGTGCCTTGACCGTGGGGCTACAGCAGACCAAATAACCCCTTGCTCAAGCCAGCGACCCTGGGTCCAAGCTGGTGAGCTTTTGTCCAAACCAAATGAGCCCATGCTCAAGCCAGTGACCTCGGGGTCTTAAACCTGGGTCCTCCGCATCCCAGTCCGATGCTCTATCCACTGTGCCACCACCTCGTCAGGTAATCATCAGTTTTTCATTGTGACACCTTAGTTGTTCATTGATTGCTTTCTCATATGTGCCTTGACTGCGGGCATTCAGCAGACCGAGTGACCCCTTGCTCGAGCCAGCGACCTCGGGGTTTTGGACCTGGGTCCTCCGCATCCCAGTCCTCTGCTCTATCCACTGTGCCACCGCCTGGTCAGGCCAGGGTCAAAATTATTTTAAGAATTAAATTACAGCCTGACCAGGCGGTGGCGCAGTGGATAGAGCGTCAAACTGGGATGCAGAGGACCCAGGTTCGAGACCCAGAGGTCGCCGGCTTGAGCGTGGGCTCATCTGGTTTGAGCAAAAAGCCCACTAGCTTGGACCCAAGGTCGCTGGTTCTAGCCAGGGGTTACTAGGTCTGCTGAAGGCCTGCGGTCAAGGCACATATGAGAAAGCAATCAATGAACAACTAAGGTGCTGATCCAGTTGCGGGAGAAGCCAGTTCGCCCTCTCCAGCGGCATCTCTTCTCGACATGGACTCTGAGACCTGCCCCTGCCCTACTGGTGGATCCTGCACCTGCTCCGGCTCCTGCAAGTGTGAGGGGTGCAAATGCACCTCCTGCAAGAAGAGCTGCTGCTCCTGCTGCCCCACAGACTGCGAGAAATGCGCGAAGGACTGTATGTGCAAAGATAGAGAGGGGGCAGAGGCCAAGACCCAGAAGTACAGCTGCTGCCAGTGAGATGCAGCCCTGCCCCTCCATGACACACTGTAAATAGTGCTGGTGGCCCAGGGCCACCTTGCCGAATGACAATAAATCCTATGAATGGCAAAAAACAAACAAACAAAAAAAAACAACTAAGGTGTTGCAGCGCACAATGAAAAACTAATAATTGATGCTTTTCATCTCTCTCCGTTCCTGTCTGTCCCTGTCTATCCCTCTCTGTCTCTGTAAAAAAAAAAAAAAAAAAAAAGAATTAAATTACATAATGTATTTTATAAGCTATATGTTACATAGATGTAAAGATTACAGCAATTTAATTACCTATCTTTGGCAAACTACCTTTTTTTGTTTAAATTTTTTTTTTTTTTTTTTTACAGAGACAGAGAGTCAGAGAGAGGGATAGACTGGAACAGAGAGATGAGAAGTATCAATCATTAGTTTTTCGTTGCGCATTGCGACATCTTAGTTATTCATTGATTGCTATCTCATATGTGCCTTGACCGTGGGCCTTCAACAGACCAAGGAATCCCTTGCTCGAGCCAGCAACTTTGGGTCCAAGCTGGTGAGCTTTTGCTCAAGCCAGATGAGCCCGCACTCAAGCTAGTGAGCTCGGGGTCTTGAACCTGGGTCCTCTCGCATCCTAGTCCGATGCTCTATCCATTGTGCCACTGCCTGGTCAGGCTTGTTTAAATTTTTATTTATTCACTTTAGACAGGAAAGGAGAGAAAGAGAGAGAAACATTTATCTGTTCCTGTATGTGTCCTGGCCAGGGATCAAACTGAAAACCTTTGTGCTTCAGGATGATGCTATAACCAACTGAGCTATCCAACCAGGCCAAGAACTACTTTTCTTAAAACTCTGGGCATGCTGCTTCTCCTAAATTTGACTTTTTTCAATCTGCAGCCTCAACTATGCATCCCTGTCACAGAGTCAACTGTAACATCTCCTTCCCCTCTCCCTGTAGTTTACTCAAAGAGCACTCACCCTTAACAACAAGGAAACAGTCATGAGGACGGAACAAAAAGCCATCCCTCCAAGGCCAATCATATGTAGAGTCCTTCTTCCTGCCCTTTCCACCAGAAACAGCTAAAAGAAGAAATATAACATGACATTTCTGCTTTCCTTTTCATAAAAACACTGTGAGCTACCAGAATCTGCGTTAACAATTGCAGGGTACTTGCTATAGTCACACTCCCCTTTTATCTTACGCAATCCCTCCTATAACCTCCCTCTTTCCCATCCATTCCATATTTGTTTGAAAAAAGTGAAGACTACTTACACCCATTATTCAACAGCTCTTTTCCCCTCAAAGAGGAACTGAACAACAACAATGGCTTTAAATAATGGTAGGGAGGTGGAAGTACATACAACCCATCTTTGAACATGGGTAGCAAGAAGTCCTCTGCCCCCTAACCCCTGTCCCCACAAAATGATCAAACCATCCAACTTACAGATACTACAGTGAAGACGGTATTAACCACACCAGCACCAATGGTGGCATAGACGGGCTTCTCGACACCTGCATCTTTAAAGATTCCTGTTGAGTAATAGAACACCTGGGAGGAAACAAAAGAAGATGCAACTTTAAAGTAGCACTTGTGCATGGCAGCTGAAAAATAGGACCAACTTGCTATTTCGAGTATGAGATGTGATTTGCAAAACACATTGCTAAAAAAATGATTAAATTATATCAATCAAAGATTGATGAGAAACCATCAGGGCATAAATCAGTATTTAAAGAGGTGGGACAAGGGTATTCTTCATAACCAAATATTTTATCGACAATGGATAGGAGGTATAGGAATATCCTCTCTTCTCACACCAAGACTCAAAAGCAGAAAGCTGATATTTGCATAGAATTTAAGGGCTACCTGCCAATTACTAGCTTCCAGTCTTGTGCCCCTGGCTCTCAATTGTCATTGTTTCCATTCTAGACGGAAAAAATGCATAGAATAAGATCACATCAGTCTCAAGTTGCCAGTGTGCTTTTGGACCTCCTTTCCTGACTGTTTCCCAGGACTTTACACTGATTTTATTTATGTATTTGTTTATTTACTTATACACTGATATTATAATGTAAAGTCCCAGAGAAAAGCCAAGGCATAGAAATTCTTGGCTATCTACTTTGGGTTGTATGACTTACTTATCACTGATGACATCATATAACATAGATCAGAGTTAAAGTAGCACTAAAATTATCCACTGTGCTGGAAATTTTAAGAGTGGTCAAAACACTGTGTTGCCCCATATATTGAAAAGTCTAGAAGATGACAAATGTCAACCATCTGTTCCAAGACTAAGAGTGACTAAATTTACATTTTTATTTATTTTTGCATTTTTCTACATGGAAAACATGTACTATCAATATCATTTTAAAAAAATATTTTATTTATTCATTTTAGAGAAGAAAGAGAGAGAACAGGGGAGGAGCAAGATGCATCAATTCCTATGTGTGCCTTGACCAGGCAAGCCCAGTGTCTAGAACTGGTAACCTCAGTGTTCCAGGTCAACACTCCATCCACTGCTTCACCACAGGTCAGGCAAATTTTTTTTAAGGAAATTCTTTTATTTATTTATTATTATTTTTTAGATTTTATTTATTAATTTTTACAGGGAGAAGAGAAAAAGGGAGGGATGGGGAGTGAAAAGTTTCAACTCATAGTTGCTTCATTTTTAGTTGCTCATTGCTTGCCTTATGTATCTTGACCAGGCTAGCCCATGGTTTTAAACCCACGACCTCAGCATTCCAGGTCAACGCTTTATCCACTGTGCCACCACAAGCCAGGCTTAGAAAGATAAAGGAGAGAGAGAGAGAGAGAGACAGGAACATTGATCTGTTCCTGTCTGTGCCCTGACCGGGATCAAACCAGCAACTTCCAAGTTTTGTGACAATGCTCCAACCAACCAAGCTATCTCGTCAGGACTCAATATCATTTTAAGAAATAAAACCGACCTGTGGTGGCACAGTGGAAAAAGCATTGACCTGGAATCCTGAGGTCGCCAGTTTGAATCCCTGAGCTTGCCTGGTCAAGGCACATACAGAGAGCAACTAATACAAGTTGATGCTCCCCATTTCTCCCCCCTTTCTTTCTCTCCTTCCCTCTCTCACTCTTCTTTCCTCCTCTAAAAATGAGTAAATAAAAATCTTAAAAAAAAAAAAAGAAATAAACCCAAAACCAAATCAAAACCTGGATAATCAACATTTTCTGAGTGGCTGCTACATGGCAGGCATTGTGAAGGACTCTACGTAAGAAGGTGAGCTATTCAGCTCAGGTCAGGGGTTGTAACGGAGGTATTTCAGAACGCGTCAGATACAAACACCGATACTCACGGCATTGATTCCAGAGAGCTGCTGAGAGAGCTGCAGCATGATGGAGATCAGGATGGGCTGCTGGTAGCTCCGGACCCTGAAGAGCTCCAGCACAGTGACTTGTTTCTCTTGGGCCATCCTAGCACCCTCATCTTTCATCTCCTGGATCTCCTGAGACACGTCCTGGGTGCCCCACAATCGTTGGAGGACTGGTGGAGAGAACAAAGAGGAAAGGAGACAGATAAGGCGCTGTGCCCACATCCATTTTCCCCATAAGACAGCTGGGGAGAAGCCACTGGAGATGAGCCCTGGACATGAGCTAATCAATCAGCATCTGTGTCTTAAATTAGCTTCTCACCTTCTTTTTTAGGGGTTAAAAGTCCCTGACTTAGTAATCAGAAAACTCTTCACGTGGGTTCAAAGGGCAGGGAAAGGAGATGACAAAAAATAGATCCAATATCCTCATCCTAAAATAAACCAGAACCCTACAATTTCTGTAAGTGAATCTGTGAAGGATACTCACTCTTCTTAGCATTGTCCTCTTCCTTTCTGTTAATGAGCAAGAATCTAGGGCTCTCTGGGCAAAATGGAAGGGCTGCGATTTGCAGGACAGCTGGAAGGATGGTGAAGCCCAACAGCACAGGCCAAAGATCATAAGTCCCTAAGATGACGTTCAGACCAAAGATCTAGAAACCAGACAAAGATAATAGTATAAACCTCATACTTTATAGGCCACATGTTGATTAAAAACAAGCAAAAAAGTTCAAAAAAATTATCCATTCTTTTATCACAAGAAAAGATAAATTAGTTTCTTTTCTCTACCCTGCTTGCTTCTTCAGCTGTCTGTGAACTATATAATAATATCTCAAACATATGTAGTTGAATATGTGCCTAACGTTCTTTTGAGTACTTTATGTTAACTCTTTTAATGGGCCTTGAAACTAACACTCATTAAGTTTAAGTTATAAAGTACCTGGGCCACCAGAATCCCGATGACGATGCCCAATTGGTGGAGAGTGCCAAAGGCCCCCCGCAGGGCAGTAGGAGAGACCTCTCCAATGTACATGGGCACAAAACCTGTGCTGAGTCCGCAGAAGAGGCCAATAACCAACCGGCCCAGGATCAGCATCACAACTGACTCCGCTAATTTGCAGAATCCCATAAGGCTGCCACCAGCGATAGCCAATAGATTGACAATACGCATTGAATTGCGCCTGAAAGTTCAAACAAAGACAAGTTAGCAAAAACAATCTTATCATTCCTTTTCTTTCCTTATTATACTGTTCTCCAGGCTCATACATCTCTTTTAACTTTTCCACTTTCTATCACCAGAACATTTCTAGTTGGGATAATGGCTCTTATACCTCTAATATGCATAAAACTCACTTACAGAACTTAAGATTCTCCTCTTTTAAGTTGTAGTTACAACCCAGCATTTTAGCAGCAGGTTATTGCTTTAAATGAATTTATTGGGGTGACACTGGTTAATAAAATTATATGGGTTGCAAGTGTACAATTCTAAGGCCCTGGCTGGTTGGCTGAGTGGTAAAGCATTGGCTCGGCCTGTGGAAGTCCCAGGTTTGATTCCCAGTAAGGGCACACAGGAGAAGCAACCATCTGCTTCTCAACCCCTCCTCTTCCTCCTCTTTTTCTCCCTCTCTCTCTTCCTTTCCTGCAGCCATTGCTTGAATGGTTCTGGCAAGTTGGCCTTGGGCGCTAAGGATGTCTCCATTGCTTTTCCTCAAGTGTTCAAATAGCTCAGTTGCCCAAGCAACAGAGCAGTGGCCCCAGATGGGCAGAGCATCACCCAATAGGGGGCTTGCTGGGTAGACCTGGTTGGGGTGCCTGTGGGAGTCTGTCTCTCTGCCTCCCTGCTTCTCACTTAATAAAAAAAAATTATAAAAGTGTACAATTCTATAATACTTCACCTGTATACTGTATTGTGTGTTCACCACTCCAAGTTAGGTCTCCTTCTATTAACCATTTATCCCTCCTTTATCCTCCTCCGACTCCCCCCACCCTCCCTTTCGCTCTGGCAACCACTATGCTATTGTCTGTGTCTATTTATTTACTTTTTGCTTAATCCCTTCATCTTTTTCACCCAGCCCCCAATACCCCCCTCTGACAACTGTCAGTCTGTTCAATATCTATGAATCTGTTTCTATTTTTTTATTAGATTTTACATATAAGTGAAATCATGTGGTACTCTTTCTCTACCTGGCTTATTTCATTTAGCATAAAGCTCTTCAGGTCCACCCATGCTGTTGCAAAGAGTAAGATTTTAGCAAGCACTTTAGGCCAGTAGTTCTCAAAGCGGTCCATAAACAAACATATTTGGCTAGAAATTTGCTAGGAATTAAAACTGTCCTACCCAGCCCTGGTCAGGTAGCTCAGTTGGTTAGAGTGCCATCCCAATATGCCAGCATGCAGGTTCAATACCTGGTCAGGTTACACATACAAGAACCAACCAATGATGGCATGAATAAGTGGAACAGCAAATCAAAAAGTTTCTTGCCCTTTACCTTCCTTCCCCTCTTAAAAAAAAAAAAAAAAGCATGGCCTGTCGTGGCTCAGTGGATAAAGCATTGTCCTGGAATACTGAAGTTGCCAGTCTGAATCCCTGGGCTTGCTCCGTCAAGGCACATATGAGGATCAACAACTACGAGCTGATGCTTCCTGCTTCCCCACCTTTCTCTCTTTCCTCTCTAAACATCAATAAATAAAATATTTTTTAAATGAAATAAAATTTTATTTCAGATTTATTAAATCATTAGGTTTGACTCTGGGGTGGGATCCAACAATCCCAGTTCTAAAAAGCTCTTTGGTTGGCCCTGGCAGGTTGGCTAGCAGTAGAGCGTCAGCCCGGCATGTGGAAGTCCTGGGTTCGATTTCCGGCCAGAGCACACAGGAGAAGCGCCCATCTGCTTCTCCACCCTTCCCCCTTTTCTTTCTCTCTATCTCTCTCTTCCCCTCCCACAGCCAAGGCTCCATTGGAGAAAAGACCCAGGAGCTTAGGATGGCTCCATGGCCTCCACCTCAGGCGCTAGAATGGCTCTGGTTACAAGGAAGCATTGCCCTTTAGTGGGCTTGCCAGGTGGATCCTGGTTGGGCACATGCAGGAATCTGTCTCTCTGCCTCCCCATTTCTCACTTCAGAAAAATACAAAAAGATTAAAAAGCTCTGCAGCCACTGTGGAAAGCAGTATGGAGTTTCCTCAAAAAAATTAAACATGAGCCTGACCAGGCGGTGGCGCAGTGGATAGAGCGTCGGACTGGGATGCTGAGGACCCAGGTTAGAGACCCCGAGGTTGCCAGCTTGAGCGCGGGTTCATCTGGTTTGAGCAAAAAGCTCACCGGCTTGGACCCAAGGTCTCTGCCTCAAGCAAGAGGTTACTCATTCTGCTGAAGGCCCATGGTCAAAGCACATATGAGAAAGCAATCAATGAACAACTAAGGTGTCGCAATGCGCAATGAAAAACTAATGATTGATGCTTCTCATCTCTCCGTTCCTGTCTGTCTGTCCCCGTCTATCCCTCATTCTGACTCTCTGTCTCTGTAAAAAAAAAAAAAATTTTAACATGGAACTGCCTTTGATCCAGTGATCACACTTCTGGGAATATATTCTAAAACACTAATTTGAAAGAATATATGCACCCCATGTTCATTTGAAGCATTATTTACAATAGCCATGATCTGGAAAGAGCCTAAGTGCCCATCAGTGGATGAATATATAAAAAAGCTGTGATACATCACACAGTGGAATACTATGTGGCTGTAAAAAGAAAAAAAGGAAATCTTATCTTACCTTTTTTTTTTTTTAAATTTATTTATTTTTTTTTTTTTTCTGAAGCTGGAAACGGGGAGAGAGAGTCAGACAGACTTCCGCATGTGCCCAACCGGGATCCACCCGGCACGCCCACCAGGGGGCGATGCTCTGCCCCTCCGGGGCGACGCTCTGCCGCGACCAGAGCCACTCTAGCGCCTGGGGCAGAGGCCAAGGAGCCATCCCCAGCGCCCGGGCCACCTTTGCTCCAATGGAGCCTTGGCTGTGAGAGGGGAAGAGAGAGAGAGAGAGGAAGGAGTGGGGGGGGGGGGGGGTGGAGAAGCAAATGGGCGCTTCTCCTATGTGCCCTGGCCGGGAATCGAACCCGGGTCCCCCGCACGCCAGGCCAACGCTCTACCGCTGAGCCAACAGGCCAGGGCCGGAAATCTTACCTTTTGCAACAACATGAACAGACCTGCAGATTATTATGCTAAGTGAAATAAGCCAGTCAGAGAAAGGTAAATACCATATAACCTCACTTATATTGGAATCTAATGAAGAAAATAGAAATAGGCATGGACTCATGGAACAGACTAACAAGTATTGGGTGAAGGGGGCAGCTGGATAAAAAAAGGTGAAGAGATTAGTAAAAACATACATAACACACAGACAACAGCGTGGTGATAACCAGAGGGAAAGCGGGGTGGGGAGAGGTGGAGGTGGGCAAGGGGGGAGATGGGGATGAAGAGACTTTGCGTGGGGTGGTGGGTGCATGATGCAGTGGGCAGACGATGTTTTATTGAGTTGTACACTTGAAACTTGGATGGTTTTGCAAACCAATTTCATCCCAATAAATTCAATTAATAAAAAGAAAATAAAAATAGACAATAGTGTTGCCAAATAAATAAAATCAAGCAATATAAATTCTTAGTTTTTCTAATGCCTCTGTGAACTACTACTTATAGTAGTTTTTTTGGGGGGGGTGTTCATTTTTGTTTTTAAGCATCAGGACACTTGCAAACTTGTGACTTGTAAAGTTCACTTAAGGAGGAATTTAAAAATTCTTAAAAATAAAAGTAATATCTGTTCGGAAAAAAAAAATTAGAAACCCCTCCAAGTGATTTGGTACAAGCTAAATTTTGAGAATTAATGCCCTAAGCACTTCTGATATATATAGTTGGTCCACGAACATACTCAAGAAATATTTTTGGACAAATGATTCTTACTGCATTTGGTTATAATGTAGTTAGTTGTTCAGATAGATCACAAACACTCTGTGATGATAGATTATTTCAGACAGCTCTCCTTTCCCAGGCTAGACTGTGGTGATTCCATTAACAATTAGTGTTGATAACTAACATCAAGTAACAAATTACTGCATTTATGTACTAAAAATGTGGCGGAGCCACTGAAATAGTTGATAGAAGACCAAAATAAAAGACTAACAGTGAAACTACTAAAGCTGTTGGGAAGAGCCAGCACTATGATACTTCCACGGTGACTCTCGACTGAGGTGGCTCATTGGAATTACTTGGGGAGCTTTGGAAAATACTGATACACAGGTCCTGGTCTGGCACTGGGACTTACCAAAAGCTCCCAAGGATACTAAATGTGCAGCTACAGTAGAGACCCTTTTAAGAGAAAAACCCCACCCCTCATTCTCAATTTTACCTTTCTCTTCGTTCCTTCCTTGTTTTCCCTTCCTCTGTTGGTTCTTTTTTTTTTTTAATTTATTTTAGAGGGGGGGAGAGGAGCAGAGAGCATCAACTCCCATATGTGCCTTGACCAGGGAAGCCAGGGTTTCGAACCAGCGACCTCAGCATTCCAGGTCAACGCTTTATCCACTGTGCCACCACAGGTCGGGCCTCTATTGGTTTTTTTGATAACAAAATTTTAGGAAGAAGCCATGTTAGTCCTGGGAAACCAACATTAAAATTTTAATGCCTTCAAAACCAAAAATCAAACAAAAATCAAACATTATCAAATACATTGCTTTCATTTTTAAAAAAAACTTGAATTCCATTTACGTTTCCAGAACATCCAATTAGCAAACTAAACGATTCTTTTGGCATGACCAGGCGGTGGCACAGTGGATACAGCGTCGGACTGGGATGTGGAGGACCCAGGTTCAAGACCCCGAGGTCTCCAGCTTGAGTGCGGACTCATCTGGTTTGATCAAGGCTCACCAGTTTGAGCCCAAGGTCGCTGGCTCAAGCAAGGGGTCACTTGGTCTGCTGTAGCCCCCCCACCTCAAGGCACATATGAGAAATCAATCAATGAACAACTAAGGAACCACAACAAAGAATTGATGGTTCTCATCTCTCTCCTTTCCTGTTTGTCTATCCCTATCTGTCCCTTTCTCTGACTTTCTCTGTCTCTGCCACAAAAAAATAAATAAATAAATAAAAATAAAAACTGAGTTGGCTTGACCATAAAAAAAATAAAAATAGCCCTGGCCGGTTGGCTCAGTGGTAGAGCGTCAGCCTGGCATGCAGGAGTCCCGGGTTCGATTCCTGGCCAGGGCACACAGGAGAAGCGCCCATCTGCTTCCCCATCCCTCCCCCTCTCCTTCCTCTCTCTCTCTTCCCCTCTTGCAGCCAAGGCTCCATTGGAGCAAAGTTGGCCCAGGCGCTGGGGATGGCTCTATGGCCTCTGCCTCAGGTGCTAGAATGGCTCTGGTTGCAACAGAGCATCGCCCCCTGGTGGGCATGCCGGGTGGATCCCGGTCGGGCGCATGCGGGAGTCTGACTTCCTCCTTGTTTCCAATTTCAGAAAAGTACAAAAATAAATAAATAAAAATAAAAAATAAAATAAACAGTTCTTTCACCAGTCATTATTGAAAGTATTCTACCCAAGGCATTTATTTTATTAAGCCAACATAGAGTGAGAAGATACAAGTCTCTTGTTTCCAGGGAAAAAAAATTCAGTTTTGTTATTTGGCCATTATCCACATACCAAAGACTAAGGACTATAAAGTATTTCCTATTCTGCTGCATAAAATAATGAAAGCATTGTAAATAAAGTACGTTTCTGGGAAACTCCATAGTGAAATTTACTAGAAACTGAATTAGCTTAACCTGGACTGCAAAGGTCAATCATTCACACAGCCCAGCTCTTACTGGCCGAGTGGAGGCCATGCAACACAGTAGAGCCCCAAGCAAGACTAGTCCTATTCAGTGCCAGCTGGATTAGGTTTTCATTTATCAGAATTTGGGGTGCTCTCATTCAAATGCACCATTACCGTCCCATCCTAATTCTCAATACCTGTCCTCAGTGCAACCAGGATAGCCCCTCTTCTTTGCCCAGTTTCTGGTCAATACCTGCCAAAGCGGTTGACAAAGAGTCCAACGGAAAAGGATCCAATCATACCACCAACGGAGAAGATGGCCACAGACAAGGACCAGAGGGTCGTTAGTAACACCGCAGGGGGGTCTCCTACTGTCTTCCCCACAGTGTGATTGATAAAGTCCTTTATGATCTGCAAATTAAAATGATTGGTGGGAAAGCAGACTGTTACAGTTAGCTAAGAGACAAATACTGGGGGGGAGGGGTCTTCTCTTCCTAAGAGAACATCATTACAATTACTACTTTATAGGTAGAGAACCAAGGGAATAACTACATAGATGGGGATAGAAGAGAGATCATGTTGGAGTTAATGTAATGCTGAAAAGAACAATTTTTTATTCCGAAAATCTCAGTAGGTAGCACTGATATTCAGTGAGTACCCCAGCCCTCTCCTTTCTATGTAAATAACCCCTAAGGGATAATAAAAGATTGTATCACCATAGGGTGAGAGAAAGAATGGGTACAGTGCAGGATATAAACAGCAAATGAGTTTTGTTTTAATAATTCAAGTAGACTTCCCCGCCAGTATGATTCTCCCTCTTCAGCCTTAGCCGGGCTGGATACCAAGTTTGACATTCTTAATTCTCAAAACCCTACTTTAAAGGAATCATTTCCCTATTCCAAATTTTAACTCTAGTTGCCCAGTACCCACCGTCTCAGGGGCATTGATGACTCCAGTGTTGTAGCCAAACTGGAAAGAGCCTATTGCAGCAATGGTGATGGCAAAGATCAGAGATGCGGTGACCTGGGGAGGGGGGGGGTAGGAACAGTCTTTAAAACTTTTTTGTTTTGTTTTTATTGGTTTGTTTTACATTTTAAATATTTTTAAATATTTTATTTATTGATTTTTAGAGAGAGGGAAGAGAGAGAGAAGGGGGAGGAGCAGGAAGCATCAACTCCCATATGTGCTCCAGGCAAGTCCAAGGTTTCGAACCGGCAACCTCAATGTTCCCGGCAACCTCAATGTTCCAGGTTGACACTTTATCCCACTGTGCCACCACAGGTCAGGCGGTTTGTTTTACATTTTTAATTATCTATTGATTTTAGAGAAAGGGAGGGAAACATGGATCTGCTGCTCCATTTATTTATGCATTCTTTGGTTTCTTGTATGTGCCCTGAAAGAGCTCGAACCTGCAACCTTTGCCTACAGGGACAATGCTCCAACCAAATGAGCTATCCAGCCAGGGCAGTCCTTAAAACTCCTGATAATTGTCTCTTATTAATTAAGGAGATGTATTAGGATAACTATCGTCTATAAATGGTATAAAAAGAACAAAAACAAAAATAGATCTAGATAATGAATTGGAACACAAGAGAATAGCTTATCTGCAAATATACGGACAAGCATATAGAATAAACTTGGGCAAAGAAGCAAGAACTTTTGGTAAAGAAAAAGTTAAGGGGTACTGGGTTAGTCAGTTTGGAATTCAAAAAACTGCCCCAGGTAAAAGCAAACAGAATTGCACTGGGAATGAAAGAATTTGGGAGGACACAGGGGACTCAGAATTCCTAAGGACAGATTATTTTGGAAACAGCTAGATCCTGTGCAGTCTCACCAGCACCCTGGAATCCACAGAAGCCCCAGAGCTGGTAGCGTGGTGGTGTCTTCACCACTGAGCAGCTCTTGTATCGCTCTCAGCATCATGTAATCTACCCATTGTGTCAGGCCCCATTTGAAATTCTTCCAGTTTACTTAATACTGTACTGCTATGCCCCACCCAGCAGGGGGAGAGCACAGATTCACTCTCAATCCAGCACAGGAGCCGTTTCTTGAGGGAAGGGGACAGAAATAAACCTAGTCATCTCTCAGCTTGCCAGGAATAGTTCAAGTGGCTGTTATCTTAGACTTCTATCTCAAAGTAGCTCAATATTTATTCCTGAAGACATCCTCTCCATCCTCCTCCCCCCCCCCCCCCCCAATTACCAACACCACCATTCTTTAAACTCCTCTCTCCAGTTAGATGAAAGTGGCAGGCTGAGAATTTCAGTTCCCAAATTAACCTTGCCTTCCAAGCAACTAGGTATAAGGACCCCTGAGGACCTGGCCAGTGCAGTTCTTCCTGTTTGATTCTTTTCCCTTTAGTAAAAACCTTTTTCCCCCTTATCATACTATCTTTGAAAGCCTTTTCCTCTTCCTTCCCATTTTATCATCACTCCCCCTATCCTTTTATTTTCAGATAAGTTTACCTTAGTGAAAAGGCCTCTCTCCTTACAAATACTGCGTACAGAATACAATGATATTATTATATCGTGCACTCACAATCATAATAACAATAGGAAGGACAACTGGAGATCTCTCCTTATTATTCAAGGAATCCCATAGGTCAGGGAACAGATGGCTGGACACCTGGCCCCCACACCAACCTCAGACCTTTTCAAGGTCTAATGCTTCCAGAGAAATCCTCATACTGCGCCTGGACCCGCACTTGTAATCAACACAACCGAGCAGCCCCTGATCCCCTGTATACGCGACAGGCTCTTAGTGGAGTATAATTATGTAAAATAAACCTGAGAAACAAACACAACTTCTCTCGGTGACTTTCCTTAAGACAAGAAGGTGATGGAACTGGAATAAAAGTCCTTTGCAGCCTATGACAGTCGAAGCGAACTGTAGCGCTGCAGGCTGGAAAGGCCTGAAGATGGCTGGGCGATTTGAAATAGTTTAGAATACAGCAGCCATCATCATAACGGTTTGCCTTGCAGAGTGTATCCTCAAGAAGCAAAAATAACTGGTAATTGCATCATTCTTACCTTCTGTGTCCCCATGGTCCTAATTTAATTCTTTTTGAATCTTCAAGAAAGATCTAGGAGTAGGATTCCAGAGACACCTCTTCCAGCCAACAAAATCTTCAAAATGTCCTTATCCGGCAGCAAGTTTTCCTTCAGGTGCTCAAGTACATCGCATATCTCACTCCCAGGCTCACGCTCACCCTCACCGGCCAAGAGCGCATCGGGCACCTACTTATAACCCCTGCAAAGGGTGGAGCCAGGGTGGAGCGGAGCCCCCAGCCCTTCCCCTGAACCGCCCCCAAATAATCTCGTGACCTGTCGGAATTCTGTTAACATCAAATTCAGCCCCCGCCTTAGGTAACAACTCCCTCCCTGCCCTCCTTTTAAAACCACTTCCTTCTCCCATCCTACTAGGGTTTTTTTTTTTTTTTTTTTTTAAGCTCTCCTCCTTCCCTTTTCTAAAGCAGCTACAGCCTTTCAGTTTCACAGACAAAATGCTACCAGAAAAGCCTGGAGGGAGGGCAGGTTCACTTTATTTTTTGCTTTTACAGCTGCTCAGAATTGAATCAGTCCGTAAGGAGATGAGAATAATGCTATCTATGTAAGGCCAAGTCAAGTGGGTGTTGCTATCTGAGAGTTAAGGTTGTTTGAAGGAGTTTCAGCAGAATCAATGAGCCTATGAATTTATCAGCTGCTTTTTGATTGTGACTAGGTCTACAATCTTGAAGGAGAGTGAAGGACAGTCTGGAAGAAAAAAAGGGAGAGACGAACTGGGCCAGTTTGTGGCTTTGTTTGTCCTCTCATTGGCATAATCGCTCCAGGTAGGAAGAGAACCTGAATATCCAGAAGCCAGACCAACTTTCTTAAACTACAGGAAGGAGAGAACCAACTTACCTATGGGATAGTATTGTATCCACCAAACACCCATTCTAAATTCTACCCTTTCTGCAAGCTTGGCCTCTAATCTCAGATTTATAACATGTAGAGATGAGATAATGATCAAATTTAGTTAAACAGGTATTTGCTGAGCACACGCTATGCATCAGCTACCTCCAAGGAGGTGAGAATTCATCAGTATACAGGGAGTCCTCAGGTTACGACACAGTTCCGTTCCTGCAACAGTGACATAACCCGAATTTTGGTATAAGTTGAAATATCTCATTATTGCCTGGCCTGTGGTGGCACAGTGGATAAAGTGGCCAACCTGGAATGCTGAGGTTGCCGGTTCAAAGCCCTGGCTTGCCTGATCAAGGCACATAGAGAAGCAACCAATAAACAGCTAGAGTGAAGCAACTACTTCTCCTTCCCCTCCTCTGTAAATCAATAAGTAAAATCGTTTTTAAAAATATATATCTCATTACTAAGTTATATAAGAAAATTGAGTAGATTAGAAGAAAAAAAACAGGTAAGAAAAATGTGAAGAGAGGAAGATGAAGGATAAGAAAAGGAGAGAGAAGAGGCTCCAGTGTGAGTTAACAAAGCAAAACAAGTTGTGGTTAAAGAGTTGCATGAGTGAGAGATAACATCAGGAATTTGAGGGAGGTGAACTATCCCTCTTCAAATTCCTTGTGGGGTCAAATAAGTTTGCAAATACAATGTAGGTATATGTTTGCTTGCTTATAGTTTGCATTGGGTGTGGGGGACAGGCTGTAAGCAGGCAGGGTCTTTATAGCCTAAGGTTTAGTTTTAAGTCAAGGCCTTTCCCACCCTTTTAATCCTAAAATCTTCTCAACACTAAGCTTGTCCCCATACCCTTGACTGTTGCATGATGTGGGGTGGTGCACTCTTTTAGGAATCCCATTTATGCCTCAGATAAGTGACTTTGTATCAGAGACTTTCTTGTTTGTATTGTTGGCTTAAAGGTTTTGATTTCTCCACTATAAAATGGGGCAGAGGAGCCCATGCTGTAGCAGGGTAGAGAAAGGCCACTTGGAGGAGAGGAGAAGCTGCCAAGATGGTGGAGTGCTGAAGGAGAAGCCAGTTTGTGCAGAGTTTGTGCAGAGAGAAGGAGATGGGGAACAGAGATGAATAAGGCTGGTGAGGTAGAAACCTTTGATTCTAGGAATACTTGGATAAGTCAGTGGCTTTGGAAGCCCTGAATGGAAAGGGAAGTATTTTTCCACTGTGTGTATTTTTTGCCCACCGGGTGCAAGCTAGGATTAAAGGTAATGGCCCACCAGTTCTTGGCTTCGTTGTTTCATTACTGTCTGTCCGAATCAAATGTGAACCTGCATGGGCCAGGCGGTTGTGATGGTGGCCGTGGGTATTGGCTTTACATGCCCATTAATTTGTAGTCCAGCAATCCCTTAAGTATGCAGGGAAGAGAATGTGGCTGAGAGAAGCTCAGTAAATGAACGCAGTCTTTCAAAGTAAAGCAAAGGAAGTAGCATTGAGGTTTTGGTTGAGGGCTTTGAGTTCAGATTGAAACTACTGGACAAATCAGATTATTTTGTCTCATTTCCCTAAATGAGGATATTTTCTAAAGCTGAGAGAACTGAGGACGAGTTAAATGTGATGTCCAAGGAAATCTTCCCTGAAGGCACACCTCCCTTCCCCCATTTCATCCTGTCTTCCAGGAAACACCGAGTCTAGAGGCCTCTTTAGTTACCACAGCAACTGAATTAGCAGCCAAAGGACAAAGAATATCCTGTTTGACAGCGCTAATAGAAGTATATTTTGAGCCACTTATATAATATTACATTTTTGTTGGTCAAATAAGTTTGTAAATATGATGGATATGTTTGCTTGCTTATAGTTTGCATTGGATGTGAGGGACAGGCTGTAAGCAGGCTGCGTCCTTATAGCCTAAGGCTTAGTTTTAAGACTAAGCTTTTCCCCACACCCTTGACTGTTGCATGATATGGGGTGGTGTACTCTTATGAAGAATCCCATTTATGCTTCAGATAAGTGACTTTGTACCAGAGATTTCCTTGTTTGTGTATTGGATTAAAGGTTTTGATTTCTACACTATAAAATGGGGCAGACCAGGAGCTTGCTCTCTCTGGGTTCCTGAGATTAGCATTAGAGAGGAGAGTAGAGAAAGGCCACGTGGAGGAGAGGAGAAGCTGCCACGATGGTGGAGTGCTGAAGGAGAAGCCAATTTGTGCAGAGAGAAAGAGATGGGGAACAGAGGTGAATAAGGCTGGTGAGGTAGAATACTTTGATTCTAGGAAAACTCGGATAAGTCAGTGGCTTTGGGAGCCCTAAATGGAAAGGGAAGTGTTTTCCCACTGTGTGTATTTCTTGCCTGCCGGGTGCAAGATAGGATAAAGATGATGGCCCACCAGTTCTTGGCTTCGTTGTTTCATTACCGTCTGTCCGAATCCAATGCAAACCTGCACAGGCCAGGCAGCTGTGATGGTGGCCATGGTTACTGGCTTTATAGTTTTCTAGTAGCCACATTAAATATTTTTAAAGAGGCCCTGGCCGATTGGCTCAGCGGTAGAGCGTCGGCCTGGCGTGCGGAGGACTCGGGTTCGATTCCCGGCCAGGGCACATAGGAGAAGCACCCATTTGCTTCTCCATCCTCCCCCACTCCTTCCTCTCTGTCTCTCTCTTCCCCTCCTGCAGCCAAGGCTCCATTGGAGCAAAGATGGCCCAGGCGCTGGGGATGGCTCCTTGGCCTCTGCCCCAGGCGCTAGAGTGGCTCTGGTCTCGGCAGAGCGACGCCCCGGAGGGGCAGAGCATCACCCCTGGTGGGCGTGCCAGTTGGATCCCGGTAGGGCGCATGCGGGAGTCTGTCTGACTGTCTCTCCCTGTTTCCAGCTTCAGAAAAATACAAAAAAAAAAAAATTTTTTTTAAAGAAACAAGAGAAATTAATTTTAATATTTTATTTTATTTTTATTTTTGTGTGTGTAACAGAGACAGAGAGTCAGAGAGAGGGACAGATAGGTATAAAGCCAGAAGCCACGGCCACCAACACAGCAGCCCGGCCCATGCAGGTTCGCATTGGATTTGGACAGTTGGTAAAGAAACAACGGAGCCACAAACTGGTGGGCTATCATTTTTAATTCTAGCTTGCACCCGACGGGCAAGTAAAAAATACACAGTGGGCTCCAAAACCCACTCACATTCAGTGCTCTCAAAGCCACTGACTTATCCGAGTTTCCTAGAATCAAAGGTTTCTAGCTCACCAGACTTATTCACCTCTGTTCCCCAACTCCTTCCTTCTCCCCGCACAAACTCTGTATAAACTGGCTTTTCACTCAACACTCTGCCATCTTGGCTGCTTCTCCTGGCCTCCTCCACGTGGCCTTCCTCTGCTCTCTGCTCTGCTCTCTCCTCTAATGTTAATCTCAGGAGCCAAGAGAGCAAGCTCCCGTTCTGCCCCCATTTTATAGTGTAGATTCAAAACCTTTAATCCAATATACAAAATAGGGAAGTCTCTAATACAAAGTCACTTCTCTGAGGCATGATTGGATTGTACCGCCCCACGTCAAAAAGGGTGGGAAAGGCTTAATCCCAAAACCAAGCCCCAGGCTACAATGATCCTGCCCGCCCCCAACACACATTAATATCACCTGGGCAACAGCCTCCACTGGGCAGCGTTATCTTTTACAAAGTGAGCATAATACATTTTATCTGCCCAACAATAGGGATAGACAGACAGGAAGGGAGAGAGATGAAAAGCATCAGTTCTTCGTTGTGGCAACTTAGTTCATTGATTGCTTTCTCATATGTGCCTTGAAGGTGGAGGTGGCTACAGCAGAACAAATGACCCCTTGCTCAAGCCAGCCACCTTGGGCTCAAGTCAGCAACCATAGGGTCGTGTCTATGATGTACGCTCAAGCCAGTGACCCTGCACTCAAGCTAGTCAGCCCATGCTCAAGCCAGATTAGTTCACACTCAAGCCGGTGACCTCAGGATTTTGAACCTGGATCATCTATGTCCCAGTCCAACGCTCTATCCACTGTGCCACCGCCTGGTCAGGCTTAATATTTTATTTGACCTAATATATTCAAAAGAATACTTCAGCATGTAATTAATATAAAAATTACGCTTGTCCATTTTTTTTCCTGCCGAGTCTTCAAAATTCAGTGTGTGTGTGTGTGTGTGTGTGTGTGTGTGTGTATTTTTTTTTAAATATGGAACACTTCACTAATTTATGTGTCATCCTTGCGCAGGGGCCATGCTAATCTTCTCTGTATCATTCCAATTTTAGTATATGTGCTGCTGAAGCGAGCACTCGGTGTATATTTTACATTTGCAACACATCTCCATTTTGGTCCCTAAGCTTTCTACAGTTAAACTAATATGTTATTTTATCAAAACAACAAAGTTGTGTTTAATGGGAAAATACTTTAAATTGTCTCAATTTTAAACTAATTAAATTAGCGATTCACATCTTTAGTGGTACTGGCCATGTGTAAGTACTTAATAGCTACATGAGGTTCATGTCTGGACCTTGCAGCTAACAGTAAGACAACCAGGATGTTCTCTACTCTTTTCTCCATTCTTAAAAAAAATAAAATGATTGATTTTAAAGAGAGAGGAAGGCAGAAAGAGAGAGAGAAAAAAACCATGGATTTGTTCCTGTATGTGCCCTCACTGGGCATCGAACCCATAACCTTTGCACTTTGGAATGGTGCTCCAACCAAGCTGCCCTACTAGGACTCTCCATTCTTTTTTTTTTTCTTCTCCATTCTTTTTTATCTTTGGCTTTATTGTAGGTATTATATGTCTCACAATGTTATTCTTGGCTCTAAATCACTTTGTCTTTTCTTTCCCCCTCTCCCTAGCCTTAGAATAATGATTATTCAATGTTTTCAAGAGCAAATGGCACCAGGGAAATTAAAAGTGGGTCTGACCCTGGCTGGATAGCTCAGTTGGTTAGAGCATCGTCTGGAAGCGCAGAGGTTGCCTGTTCAGTCCTCGGTCAGGGCACATACAGCAGCAGATCAATGTTCCTGTCTCTCTCTCTCTCTTTTCCTTCCTTTCTCATTAAAATCAATAAATAAAATTTTTTTTAAAAAGTGGGTCTAGGCCCTGGCCAGTTGGCTCAGCGGTAGAGCGTCGGCCTGGCGTGCGGGGGACCCGGGTTCGATTCCCGGCCAGGGCACATAGGAGGAGCGCCCATTTGCTTCTCCACCCCTCCCTCCTTCCTCTCTGTCTCTCTCTTCCCCTCCCGCAGCTGAGGCTTCATTGGAGCAAAGATGGTCCAGGCGCTGGGGATGGCTCCTTGGCCTCTGCCCCAGGCGCTAGAGTGGCTCTAGTTGTGGCAGAGCGAAGCCCCAGAGGGGCAGAGTATCACCCCCTGGTGGGCAGAGCGTCGCCCCTGGTGGGCATGCCGGGTGGATCCCGGTCAGGCACATGCGGGAGTCTGTCTGACTGTCTCTCCCCGTTTCCAGCTTCAGAAAAATACAATAAATAAATAAATAAATAGCCTGACCTGTGGTGGCGCAGTGGATAAAGTGTCGACCTGGAATGCTGAGGTCACAGGTTCAAAACCCTGGGCTTGCCTGGTCAAGGCACATATGGGAGTTGATGCTTCCTGCTCCTCCCCCCCCTTCTCTCTCTCTCTCTCCTCTCTAAAAATTAATAAAAGAAAAAAAATAAAATAATAAATAAAAATTTAAAAATAAATAAATAAATAAATAAATAGTGGGTCTATTGTACCCTTTCACTTCCTCAGAGCAGGCTTCAAGGTAATTCAGAACACAGTGTTTGCCCCAGTAATTATTTGCTCAGTATTTATTGAAAAAATCAACAAAATAATGGTGAAGGTCCAGGACTATAACTGTCCCAAAATCAGTTGTGTAAAACCACTATGACATCTGTAGAATATTTTTTTTCTTGGTAAAAAGCAGACAGGGTGAAAAGGAGAGAGATCTGACACCTGTTTTTCTGGCAAAACTCAGTCTAAGAAAATTACCTTCAAAAATGCTAGCTACGTACTATTTTTAATAGGGAGAAAGACTACTTTTTAACAATGTATATTTGAAAGGTTACAACTGGAATGCAACTGAAATCTCAAGAATCTAAAGCTGTGCTAAACATACTCAGACAAAGTCTTGTTAAACAAGTGGGATGAGAGAAAGGCTTTCTTAAACAAGTGGATCTAATCTTCTGAGGCTCAGAAACCAGTTCAGTAGAGTTCAGTACAGAGGGGTCCAAGTTAGGCAATCCTCACTGTGGACAACTGTTGCAGTAATGTAAGGTTATAGTAATTAAATATATAGAAATATAGAAAAATATGGAAGATATATAAAAATTATTAGGATATAATATTAAAAGCAATTAAGGAAATTAAATAAAGTTATGCTGTCTGGGTAGGAATTAATATAGTGTGTACAGATATAATAAACAGACTCTGTCTTTTGTGCAGGGCTCAGTTAGTGTGTGTGTGTGTGTGTGTGTGTGTGTGTGTGTGTGTGTGTGTGTGGTTACATATAGATAAGAAATGGCTTGATGTCATAACTGTGGGTTGACGTAGACAGGAGGCTTCCCTAGGAACATCTTAAAAGTGGTCCTGCAAGGAACTCCCAAACAGGTGGTTTGAGATGATAATCCTGTAGATTGACACCTGTTAGAAGGCATTAGCCAGAAAAGGTACTAAAGCTAAGAGGCCACCCTGCTGAGGTAGTTGCCCAGACTGCAGCGTGAATTTGGACTGTCTCCACACCGCTCTGATCAAAGACAGCTGAGAGGAGCATGCTGACGGGGGCCCCCTTAAGCTGTACCCAGGCACGCCAAAAAGATTTGTGAGTAATAAACTGCCTGTGTGATTCTTGCAACTAACTTGTGTGTCGGTTGTGTCTTTCCTCCGGTGGCAGTTGGTGTTGGCACTGATAAATAGAATCCTTATAGCCACCTCAAGAGTAGTCTTGAAGAGGCTGCCAGCCTTGCTGATAAGCAGGAGTGTTGAATTCAACTGCACAGGAAGTTGAATCAGGGATGCCTGATTGACGTAGAGCTCGGGCTCCACTGGGACAACTGGTGTAGTCGGCACTCAGCCTTCAAAAGGCAATTTCAATTGGAAATTTCTGGCTTAAAACCAGAGAGCAGAAGTTAAGGGAAATTCATAAACTCCATATGGTTTAATGGCCATCTGCAGAAAGCTGAATAAATATTTTGACCTCATACAGTTTTAAGGCCGTCTGCTAGAAGCTGAGGGAAACCTCTTCCATCTCCAGGTCTGACCTAGTCGGGGGTATATACTGACCAACTAATTCTTTTTTTTCTTTTTCTTTTTTTTTTTTTTTTTTTTTTTTTGTATTTTTCTGAAGCTAGAAACGGGGAGAGACAGTCCGACAGACTCCCGCATACGCCCGACCGGGATCCACCCGGCACGCCCACCAGGGGGCGACGCTCTGCCCACCAGGGGGCGATGCTCTGCCCCTCCGGGGCGTCGCTCTGCTGTGACCAGAGCCACTTTAGCGCCTGGGGCAGAGGCCAAGGAGCCATCCCCAGCGCCTGGGCCATCTTTGCTCCAATGGAGCCTCAGCTGCGGGAGGGGAAGAGAGAGACAAAGAGGAAGGAGAGGGGGAGGGGTGGAGAAGCAGATGGGCGCTTCTCCTGTGTGCCCTGGCCGGGAATCGAACCCGGAACTTCTGCACGCCAGCCAACTAATTCTAAGAGGCAAAAATTTGTTTTTTCATCTTTGGGTCTGACCTAGTCAGGGGTGTATACTGATCGGCCTATACTAAGGAGAACGAATATCCCAAGGTGGACTCAGCAGATGGTTGTCACTCTTGAAAGGCAACTCTGAGAAAACCGTTCTCAAGCCCACAAGTTATAAAAAATATTATAAAGAGGATCTACAAAATAAGTTCTGGAGCAAATTCATGAAAATATTATATTGCTTAAAGCTAAAACTAACTAAAGGTCTAAGAGAGTGCTGGAGGAAGTATAGAGTAGAAACTAGTTTCAGATATCTACATACTAACCCCCAAAAAGTTTTACCCATTTGGAAAATACAGAGTAGGAATTAGTATTAAGAAGGAAAATGGCCTGACCAGGCTGTGGTGCCATGGATAGAGTGTAGGACTGGAACGCGGAGGACCCAGGTTTCAGACTCCAAGGTCACCAGCTTGAGTGTGAACTCATCTGGTTTGAGCAAGGCTCACCAGCTTGAGCCCAAGGTCTCTGGCTAGAGCAAGGGGTCACCCAGTCTGCTATAGTCCCCCGGTCAAGGCACATATGAGAAAGCAATCAATGAGAAACTAAGGTGCTGCAACAAAGAATTGATGCTTCTCATCTCTCTCCCTTCTGGTCTGTCTCTCTCTGTCTTTATCACACACATACAAAAAAAGTTGGTTACCTTACTATCTGCATCTATTTATTCGATGGTTTGGAGGAGAATTCCTGTAATTTCCTTTCCTCTCGCCCTCTCCATAATAGTAAGGTGACCAACTTTTTTACAATGAAAGGGAGGGCAAAAATAAATTGAATAAAACAATATCGTAAATAAAAGAAACATTTTATTCATTGCAACAATAATACACTATAATATGATAAATGCATAATAAAAACACTTGTAATATTTTATATTGTAATTATGCTTACATGCCTATTATTTTTTAATAATAATTGTAAGAAAAAAGTACTCATTTAGATACAAATACGTCACATCACAGACAATGGATCGACTCTGCATCGATCGAATACGGACATTTACAGATTAGTCTTCCAATATCATAAAGGAGGACATGTAGAAGGACACTTTTCAAGGGAGGACAGAACTTACAAAAGAAGGACTGTCCTCCCTAAAGGAGGACGACTGGTCACCTTAAGATAGACACAAAGGCAAGGAATTAGCAGGGAAAGTATTAGCAAGAGTCAAAGTAGACCCAGTAGTAATAAGAAGGAAAACTATTAAACAAGAAGATGCTAATAATGAGTAAACTATTGAATTTAATCCATATACCCAAACAAGCTAGCAGATTTAAGAAAAATATTAATTCAAGGAAATAATACAGATATAGACTGGCTAATAAAGATTTATGAACAGGGAGGACATTCAACCCTCCTATCTACAGATGAATTAAAAGCAGTTATAGATGCAATTAAAAACCCAAAAATTAAACAGCAACTTGGATTGCTAATAGATAAGAATAAAGACAGAATAGCATCATTATGGAACTGGATTAGGGAAGCATGGAAAACAGCATACCCTACAACAGAACTAACATCAGGAGCAATAACAGCTAGATGGACAGAAATAGGAGATTTAAAGATACAGTTAAGAAAGCTAGTACATTTACTAAGTATATATGAGGATGATTTGGAAAACTCATAGGAAAATAAAAATACATCAGGGATTACTAGAGCACTCATACATGGAGCCCCCGAGAATTATAAAATACCTTTACAAAACTTGTTACGCCTGATCAGGCAGTGGCGCAGTGGATAGAGCATTGGACTAGGATGCAGAAGACCCAGGTTCAAGACCTCGGGGTTGCCAGTTTGAGCACAGGCTCATCTGGTTTGAGCAAAGCTCACCAGCTTGGACCCAAGGTCGCTGGCTCAAGCAAGGGGTTACTCGGTCTGCTGAAGGCCTACGATCAAGGCACATATGAGAAAGCAATCAATAAACAACTAAGGTCTCGCAACAAAAAACTGATGATTGATGCTTCTTATCTCTTTCCGTTCCTGTCTGTCTGTCCCTCTCTCTGACTCTCTCTCTGTTTCTGTAAAAAACAAAAAACAAACAAACAAAAAACTTGTTACAAGGGGCATCCACAGCAGAGAACATTAGAGAAAGAATACAATTACATCAGGACTTAAATGGGAAAAAAATAAATAAATTTACATATTATATAACCATGCCAAACCTAGGGAGAAAAACCACAAATAGTTTCCAATATAAAAGAATAAATAATAAAAATAATAACTTTAGCCTGATCAGGTGGTGGCGCAGTGGATAGAGGCGCCGAACTGGGATGCGGAAGACCCAGGTTCGAGACCCCGAGGTCCCCAGCTTGAGCGCGGGCTCATCTGGCTTGAGCAAAATAAAAAATGCTCACCAGCTTAGACCCAAGGTCACTGGCTCAAGCAAGGGGTTTCTCGGTCTGCTGAAGGCCCGCGGTCAAGGCACATATGAGAAAGCAATCAATGAACAACTAAGGTGTCGCAACGCGCAATGAAAAACTAATGATTGATGCTTCTCATCTCTCTCCGTTCCTGTCTGTCTGTCCCTGTCTATTCCTCTCTCTGTCTCTGTAAAAAAAAAAAACACTTTAAATCATCATACAGGGGCCCTATTAAACAGGGAAACCCTAACTGTTTAAAAAAACCAAGCCCCTTATTGGAAAAAAAATAATCAATTTTTTCAATAAAATCAAAATAACCTTTTAAATTCAGGGAACATCAGGGAAATCAAAACCAAAATTGGAGAAACAATAAGAATAATCTTTTCTCCAATCAAAATGAAAATATAAATAACCCATTCCAGCAAAAACAGTAAAAAAACTGGAATGGCCCCCCAAGGAACAACAAGGGGGCAAATACAAGCAATGGCAAAGAAATTGAGCAGAACAATTATACATAAACCAGGAGATAACAGACCTCATATTACCCTTGAAGCAAAATTTCCAGATAGTGGTACAGAATTTCAAACACAATTGCTCATGATACAAGTTCCCAAGTCTCATTATTAAGGGTAATATATAATTCAAAAAAATTAATTGGGGCTTGACCTGTGGTGGCGCAGTGGATAAAGCATCGACCTGGAACACTGAGGTCGCGGGTTCAAAACCCTGCACTTGTCTGGTCAAGGCACATATGGGAGTTGATGCTTCCTGCTCCTCCCCCCTTCTCTTTCTCTGTCTCTCTCTCTCTCACTCTCTCTCCTATCTAAAATGAATAAATTATAAAAAAAAAAGATTACTTGGAGTTGAAGGAATAATAGGAGATTCATTAATAGCAGCAGCAAGAGATGGAATTATATATTATAAAGGATTAACAAAGGAAGTAACCTTTTATGTAAATTCAAAATTTTTAAATATTATAGGAATGGAAATATTACCATGTTTATTAGAGCCAAAAATACACACACCAAGATTACATAAATTTCAAGCAAATTTAGCACAGTTGCAAATAAAACCCATATGTTTACCAGAACCTTTAAAAGCCTCATTTACACCACAATACCCACTAAGAGATGGATATCAAGAGGTGACAGAGGTCATAAATAAATTAATAGATGAAAACATAATTTAGGTAGGAAGATCACAGATATATAATAGTCCAGTGTGGCCAGTAAAAAAAAACCAAATGGAATGTAACAGAAATTCTCCTAGTAGAGATGGAACCTTACCTGATGCAAAAAAATTAATTAACATCTTACAAAAAGACAATCCGAAATTTATGGCAGCAATTGATCTCTCGGATGTGTTCTTTGCAATACCCATTCATGATGATTCCAGACCAATTACAACTTTCACGCGGCAAGGAAAGCAGTATCAATGTAAAAGGCTGCCACAGGGATACAAAAATTCACCAGCAATTGCACATAATTTATTAGCATCTAGCATAAATCCAAAGGATTACCAATCTAAAATTATTACCTACATTGATGATATAATAATTTATGGTGAAAACAAAGAAAACCTCCAGAAAGACTTAAAAACAAACTAGTAGAACAATTGAAAGGAGTAGGATGGACAATAAATCCAGAAAAAATACAACCCCCAGAGACAGAAATAAATTTTTTAGAAATTCAGTGGAACTCAGATGGTAGGAAAATACCAGAAAAGGTAGTAAACAAAATACTTAGCATCAAGCAATTCAGTCTCATACTATTCATCACCAGAACGCTGCAGCCCTGTGTAAACAGTTTCAACTTTCTCGGGAAGCAGCACGGCAGATTAGGAAATCCTGTCCAAGGGGTCCTTTACTACAATCTGCCCCTTCATTTGGAGTTAACCCTCAAGGACCCCTAACAGGACAATTTTGGCAAATGGATGTTACTCATATACCTTCATCTGGCAAACAGTCCTATGTCCATGTTACAGTGGATACATATTCTGGATTTATAGTAACCTCTGTCAGAACAGGAAAGGCTGGTAAGCATGTTATAGCTCATTGTCTGTATGCATTGTTCTATTATTGGATTTCCTAAACTGGTTAAACTGAAAATGCTCCTACATATGGAGCAAAAGCATTTACTGTATTTTGTCATTCTTACAATCTTTAAAGTTAAGGTATTATTAAAGTGTACCCAGCAAATATTTTAAGGTCAATTTAAAAAAATTTAAAAGGGGGGAGTCATATCCTGGAACTCCTATGGGTCTACCATATCATGCTTTTTACTTAAAAATTTTTAAATTTCTTTTGAACGCTGATGAACAGGAGACGCCAAATCTTTTTCTCCTGCAAACTACTACCTTCTTTATTTGATCCAACTAATAACACTGTTTTGTCTTTTTCCAAATAGCTCCAGATATATGGAAAAGATTTATATAGGCAGATGGGGATCCTCAAACCCCACAGCGAGATCTTCTGAGCATGGCTTTTAAGATACCAAAAGGCAGAAAAAGCCCAATAGAGATCAGGGGAACTACCAGCTTTTAGGATACGCCCTTAAAGTCTCCAACACCTCAAAGGGGTCTAATAGGATGCCATCTGGGTCCTGCTTCAATAGCAGAAAGGAAGGTCATTGAGCTAAAGCCTGCCAGACTTACATGCCTCTGCTGTGAGGAAACAGGGACACTGGAAGCTAGGCTTCCCCCTCGCTCCTCTAAGGGAGGGTTCAGTCTCTTCCAGCCCTGCTCCAGTCACCTATGACCTAACCTTGCCCAGAATGCTGGGGTTTGCCACTGAAGGCTGAAGGTGCCCAGGGCCGTTGGCCCCATCTACGACACTGTGGACGAGCCTAGGGTATTTCTTCCAAGAAGCAGGTAAACTGATCTCATTTGCACAAGGGCCACTTAACTATGTCTTGCCTGAATAGTCAGGTTTTTTGGTTTTTTTTTAAATATGGAATGCTTCACAAATTTGCGTGTCATCCTTGCACAGGGGCCATGCTAATCTTCTCTGTATCGTTCCAATTTTAGTATATGTGCTGCCAAAGCGAGCACATAGTCAGGTTTTTTATTCTTCCCTCCAAGATCTCTGTTGTGAGTGTTGATAGTCCTACTTTCTGCTGCTTTGTTTAATATATAGTGTTTCCTTTATTCCTCCTACCTCAATGCCTCACTCATATTTCAGGCTGGGACCTACTCCTAATTTAGAGCTCTCTTTCCCCCTTTTGCCAAATTCTATTATGAATCTACCTTTGCCACCCAGCTAAGTGTATCCCAAGGTTCTCTTTACCAAGCCACAGTCACAGAGCTCCAGGGAAAAGCAACCTGGTCTCATCTCTCCAGGCAGAGGAGAACAGAAGCTCCATCTCCACACATGCTGCAGATGGCTTTTCCAGTCTACCTGAATCATTACCAGCTAGAAACAGCGGTCATTGGGACTTGGACGTGAGCTGCAAAGTATAGAATTGTGACAATTCCAGTGCCATGCAGACTTTTCCTAGATATGGACTTTTCCTGGACTCCTGCTCCTTGTGACAGCTCCTAACAGACTGAACTGTGGTTGGGTTGCATTTTTCAGGGATTTGGCATGGTGTTGGGGCCAACTTGGACTTGGTGAACTTGTTAAGGACACTACTCTTTTATGGATTCTTGCTGTATTGGCCAAGAGTTTGCTTAAAAGCTTTAATCACTGTAAAAAAAAAAAAAAGAATAGAAGACTAGATAAAGAATATGTGGCACATATACACCATGGTATACTATTCAGCCATAAGAAATGATGACATCAGATCACTTTGGTGGGATCTTGATAACATTATACGGAGTGAAATAAGTAAATCAGAAAAAAACAAGAACTGCATGATTCCATACATTGGTGGGACATAAAAACGAGACTAAGAGACATGGACAAGAGTGTGGTGGTTACGGGGGGGGGGGGGGGGGGAGGGAAGGAGGGAGAGGGGGAGGGGGAGGGGGAGGGGAACAAAGAAAACTAGATAGAAGGTGACAGAGGACAATCTGACTTTGGATGAGGGGTATGCAACAGAATTGAATGACAAGATAACCTGGACATGTTTTCTTTGAATATATCAGAGGTCCCCAAACTACGGCCCGCAGGCCACATGCAGCCCGCTGAGGCCATTTATCTGGCCCTCGCAGCACTTCTGGAAGGGGCATCTCTTTCATTGGTGGTCAGTGAGAGGAGCATAGTTCCATTGAAATACTGGTCAGTTTGTTGATTTAAATTTACTTGTTCTTTATTTTAAATATTGTATTTGTTCCCGTTTTGGTTTTTTTACTTTAAAATAAGATATGTGCAGTGTGCATAGGGATTTGTTCATAGTTTTTTTTTATAGTTCGGCCCTCCAACGGTCTGAGGGACAGTAAACTGGCCCCCTGTGTAAAAAGTTTGGGGACCCCTGGAATATATGTACCCTGATTTATTGATGTCACCCCATTAAAATAAAAATTTATTTATAAAAAAAAATACTTAGCATCAAGGCCCCCAGTAATAAAAAAAGAAGCTCAAAAAAAAAAAAAAGAAGCTCAACAGTTAATGGGATTATTTGCATACTGGAGAAATCACATCCCATACTTGTCAGTATTAGCAGAGCCAATATATAAAGTAACTAGGAAGGCAATAGATTTTACATGGGGGAAAGAGCAATAAGAAGCCTTAGAACAATTAAAAGAATATTTAGAGCACCATCAAAACTTAGCGGCACCAAAACCAGGAGGCACAATCACATTAGACATAATTTTCACTGCAACTCATGGATATTGGGGCTATAAAAAAAAGGACCAAGTGATAAAGAATACCAGTAGGTTTCTGGTCCCAAAGATTCCCATACTGCCACAATAAATGTTCACCCTATAAGAAACATATATGGGTACTATATGCAGCGCTTCTCCATACAGAGCCACTAACAAGACAAAACCCAATAATAGTCAGATCCTTACTACCCCTCAAAGCATGGCTTAAAATGTTGGCCAAGGGCCTGACCAGGTGGTGGTGCAGTGGATAGAGTGTCAGACTGGAATGTGGAGGACCCAGGTTCAAGACCCCGAGGTCACCAGCTTGAGCGCGGGCTCATCTAGTTTGAGCAAAGCTCACCAGCTTGGACCCAAGGTCACTGGCTTGAGCAAGGGGTTACTCAGTCTGCTGTAGCCCCACGGTCAAGGCACATATGAGAAAGCAATCAATGAACAACTAAAGTGCCACAACAAAAAACTGATAATTGATGTTTCTCATCTGTCTGCATTCCTGTCTGTATGTCCCTATCTATCCCTCTCTCTGACTCTCACTCTGTCTCTGTAAAAAAATAAAATAAAACAAAATAAAAAAATAAAGTACTCTTTAAAAAAAAATGTCGGCTGAGGAATTGGCAGGTACCCAAATTAAGGAGAAAGTGCTAGCATGGAAATGGTACAAAAACTCCAGAGAAATAACAAGCACTGGCGAACCATCCCTCCTCACAGAGGAGGTCTCCAAACTGGAGATAGACCCCCAAGACAGATTGTTGAGAACCAAAAGGTGCCCAAGAATCTAGGAGTGGTACGGCCTAAATATAGACCCTCACTGAAAAATGCCTGGTTTACAGATGGATCAGCCTCCGTAGCCAGTGACTCGACCAAATGGAGAGCAGCAGCTTTCAATCTGGCAGCAAATACAGCGCTCATGAGGGAAGGAAAGACTGACTCGGCTCAACATGCAGAGCTAATAGGAGTCCTTCTGGCAGTGGAATATGCTATGGAGAAGTGGCTACCCAAAGTATATGTTTTTTTGGGTTTTTTTGTTTGTTTGTTTTTATATATAATTTTTAAAATTCATTTTAGAGAGGTGAGGGAGAGACAGAGAGAGAGAGAGAGAGAGAGAGAGAGAGAGAGGAGAGACAGAGAGAGAGAAGTGGGGAGGAGCTGGAAGCATCAACTCCCATATGTGCCTTGACTAGGCAAGCCCAGGGTTTTGAACCGGCAACCTCAGCATTTCCAGGTCGACGCTTTATCCACTGCGCCACCACAGGTCAGGCCAAAGTATATGTTTTTAATGATTCAATGGCAGTATATAAGGGAATAACAGAATGGTCAGGAAAATGGAAACAAAATAAATGGTAAAATAATGGAAAGGACCTCTGGTCCAGAGAACACTGGAAAAAAAACTAGATAAATTAACATCACACATAAAACTCTATGTAACCCATATATCAGCTCATGCTACAGATAATTCTCCAACCACACTAGGGAATCAAATAGCAGATAAGTTAGCAAGAGGAATTAAGGTAGATGAAGAAATTAATATTAAGGATACAGCAAAAACATATGGGATAAAGTTAAGATTAGAAAAAGATGAAGATACAGGAGAATATAAAATACCCTCAACCTACAATCAAATTAAAAAGGGGAGGGTATAGCCTAACCAGGTGATGATGCAGTGAATAGAGCATCGGACTGGGATGCAGAGGACCCAGGTTTGAAACTCCAAAGTCGCCAGCTTGAGCACGGGGTTATCTGGTTTGAGCAAGGCTCACCAGCTTGGACCCAAGGTCGCTGGCTTGAGCAAAGGGTCACTTGGTCTGCTGTAGCCCCCCCCACCCCTGTCAAGGTACATTTGAGAAAGCAATCAATGAACAACTAAGGTGCCGCAATGAAGAATTGATGCTTTTCATTTCTGTCTCTCCCTATCTGTATGTCCCTATCTGTCCTTCTCTCTGTCACCAAAAAAAGGGGGGGGGAGGGGATAAATATAAAATACAAGAGGAATACTTATATTTTACGTCAGAGTTTATAAAGGAAATTCATATCCAATTAGGACATCCAGGACAAACAGCAATGATAGAATGGTTTAGAACCAAAAATTTAAAGGCAAAAATAGAGGACATAAAGAGAAGCATTAATAGATGTACAGCCTGTAAAAATGTATATACATTCTGGACAACAGAGGCACCAGGGTTAGATAGACCCCAAATACCAAATTTTCAAGCCCAAATTGTTTTTATTGGCCCCTTGCCATGGTATTTCCAACAAAAATATGCATGTACGATGGTTGACATACACACAGGAATAAAGTTTGTCTTAACAGCAAAACAGCCATCGGCAGCCATTACAATTAAGACATTAAATATGTGGAAAACATTCTTTGGAACTCCTAAAATCATAGATTCAGAGCAAGGAACCCATTTTACAGCCAGCTGAGTACAATCTTTTGCTGCTATAAATAATATAGATTGGAATTTCATATGCCATATAACCCAACAGCATCAGGAATAATAGAGAGACATAATGAGCTATTAAAAGCCAAATGTCATACACTATTAATAGATAGAAAATTTAACAATTTACAAGCACTTCTTTTTTTTTTTTTTTTTAATCTTTGTTTCTTTTTTATTTATTTATTTTTTAGAGAGGAGAGGGAGAGACAGAGAGAGAGAGGAGAGACAGAGAGAGAAGGGGGGAGGAGCTGGAAGCATCAACTCCCATATGTGCCTTGACCAGGCAAGCCCAGGGTTTTGAACCGGCGACCTCAGCATTTCCAGGTTGACGCTTTATCCACTGCGCCACCACAGGTCAGGCAACAAGCACTTATTAATGAAGCATGTTTTGCCTTAAATAATAGATCAAGAGTAAACAGAAGTTCTCCCCTGGAAGAACTGATTAAACCCATTTAGAACAAGCAGAAATTAAAATGGGAAGCATACTTAAAATTAAGAAAAATTCACCCTATAAGAGTAAAATCCTCTAAGGATGCATCTCTCTCCCAATAGGAAATAATCTGCAACACAGGATACAACACCGTGTGGACAGTAAATAAACAGGGACAAATACAACAGATCAAAGTAGATAACCTTACATAAAATAACTGAAAATGTGTAATTTAGTAAAATTGTTAATTTGGATCCTAGTACTCCTTATGATCGTACCTTATACAATTATAATTCTACATATAACCTGGTGTGCCAATAGAAATTGCCTGAGCAAAGGAACACAGATGTTCTGCTGCTCTCAAATTAATAATAATACTCTCTGCATTTTAATTTTTTTTTTATTCATTTTAGAGAAGAGAGAAAGAGGGAGAGAGAGACAGGGGGGAGGAGCTGGAAGCATCAACTCCCATAGGTACCTTGACCAGGCAAGCCCAGGGTTTCGAACCGGCGACCTCAGCATTTCCAGGTCGACGCTTTATCCACTGCGCCACCACAGGTCAGGCCAACTCTCTGCATTTTAGACCATAGGACATTCTGGAGAAAATAGTAGGAAAGTGAAATAGTACAACACCTATATAGAGTGCCTAGAGACAACCCAGAAACTGGCCAAACCAGAATGAAATCATCCAATATGATCATGAGTTTGTTCATCCTGATTGTCAATGTAATATTAGGATGTAATGCTAATAATGCTAACAATAATAACAATGCTGTTACTGCTACTGATATTGTGACTATCTTTAAATTTCCTAATGTACTAAACACACAGGAACTAGACATAAACTTTTTTGACCTACCTGTGGTAGAAACCACCCAGAGGAAAGCATTTTATAATTTAGGAAACTTCACCTTCGTACACTGCAACACCAACCTGACCTACTGGGACCACACTGCGAACTCAGGGAATTGGACAATGGATAACATCGCAGATGACTCAATGGACACCTGCAACTAATCACCGACACCATGAACATGACAATGAACGGGAAAACCATATACTCATCATATGCAATTCACAGCACATTAAAATATAAATATTTACCAAGTTGCCTGACCTGTGGTGGCACAGTGGGTAAAGCGTTGACCTTGAACACTGAGGTTGCCAGTTCGAAACCCTGGGCTTGCCTAGTCAAGGCACATATGGGAGTTGATGCTTCCTGGTCCTCCACCCCTTCTATCTCTCTCTGTCTCTCTTCTCTAAAAATGAATAAATAAAAATAATTTTAAAAAATATATTTACCAAGAACCACATTCAGCGAACTGCAGGAAGAACATGAACAGGGAAAGAGATTATGGAGAAACCTTAAAAAAAACTTGAAGTACTCCATAATAAGGCTAAAAAACTTATCTCAAAAGCTGGACAAGAACAGAATAATATAAAGGAACTGAGACTAATACCTAACAGTATAAGCATCATCTTAGACCAAGATACAAAAAGACTTGGTAAACCATATAATTTTATAGAGACTACTATAGGATATATATATATATATATATATATATATTTTTTTTTTTTTTTTTTTGGTGACAGAGACCGAGAGTCAGAGAGAGGGACAGACAGACAGGAAGGAAGAGAGATGAGAAGCATCAACTCTTCATTGCAGCACCCTAGTTCATTGATTGCCTGAGTGACCCCCTGCTCGAGCCAGCGACCTTAGGCTCAAGCTGGTGAGCCTTGCTCAAACCTGATGAGCTCGCGCTCAAGTTGGCGACCCTGGGGTCTCAAACCTGGGTCCTCGGGCATCCCAGTCCAACGCTCATCCACTGCGCCACTGCCTGGTCAGGCAGGATCTATATTTTCAACACTGAGCTGTAAACCAACATGGAATTTATTAAATCCAGTATATTATATTGAACAAGGTATTCATACCTTTACATCAGTATAAACTGGAATTAAGGAAATATTGAATAATAATACTTATATGCCTGTTTGTTTTGATTGTATTAGGATTAAAGGTGTGTAATCCCTTTTGCAATATATGTTTAAAAAGGAATAAAAAATAGTTTTGTAACGATTCCTGCAAGCAAATAGCTTGTTGGGATCAAGGGGTGGAATGTTGCAGTACTATAAAGTTTAGTAATTAAATATATAGAAATATGGAAAAATATGGAAGATATATAAAAATAATTAGGATATAATATAAAAGCAATTAAGGAAATTAAATAAAGTTATGCTGTCTGGATAGGAATCAATATAGTGTGTACAGGTATGATAAACAGACTGCCATTCACACAGGGCTCAGTTAGTGTGTGTGGTTACATATAGATAAGAAGTGGCTTGATGTCATAACTCTGTGGGTTGAAGTAGACAGGAGGCTCCCCTAGGAACATCTTAAAAGTGGCTTGATGTAACATTTCAGTAGATTAACATAAAAAGGGCTCCCTGCAAGGAACTCCCAAAAAGGAGGTATAAGATGATAATCTTGTAGATTGACATCTGTTAGAAGGCATTGGCCAGAAAAGGTACTAAAGCTAAGGGGCCCCCCTACTGTAGTAGTCACCCAGACTCCAACATTAATGTGGACTGTCTCCACGCTGCTTCGACCAAAGACAGTGAAGAGAAGCCGCTGATGGGGCCCTCTTAGCTGTACCCAGGCACACCAAAAGGATTTGTGAGTAATAAACTATCTGTGTGATTCTTGCAACTAACTTGTGTGTTGGTCGTGTCTTTCCTCCGGTGGCAGTTGGTGTTGGCACTGATAAGTAGCATCCTCATAGCCACTTCAAGAGTAGTCTCAAAGAGGCTGCCAGCCCTGCTGATAAGCAAGAGTGTCCCACTGCACGGGGAAGTCAAATCAGGGACACCTGATTGACAATGTAGAGCTCGGGTTCCACTGGGACAACAACAGATAACACTTGCTCAATACAACTTTGTTTGATGATGTGTTTGGGGGAGATTGGTTGTTTGACTGGGGTCTTTGGTGCACTTTGAAAGTAGGACCCACTAGATTTCAAGCTCCACTCAGGAGTCACAGCTCTAGTGATGGATCTAGAGGAAATATGTTAGAGTAGGCCAGCAAGGTAAAAGTCCTAAAATGCATAGCCAGTACCATTTGGTTCCGGAGATGTTCTTCCGCTTTTACTGAAAACATAAGAGGAGGAAATGTGTTGGATAAATTTCAAAATGGAATAAATTGGGGAGGAAAGTTATGATATTCCTACCTAAGTGGAATGTAGAGCTGAATGGACTAATGGTCTAAAACGTATCTGCCAACGTAAATCTTAACCCTAGTGTCATCTCACTCTGTGCAAGGATGTCTGCTAGTGTGATAACCAAGCAGGGAAACAAGCAAACCAAAACCCTGCCGCAGACCAACATTGCTAATAATTCCAGGTCCTGAGTGGGAACGTGGGGAATGAAGAAATAAATTTATAGAGAAAAAAGATGGGATTTGGAGGTCTCTTTGTAATGCAAAAGACAGCTTGCAAAAAGCAAGTCTCTACCCCCACCCACACTTTATTTATAGGGCAGAGCAATATGCAAATAAGGAAGTCTCCGATAAGATACAAAGTCACACATCTCCAAGGCAACCCAAGAATTCTCCCAAGTGCAGAAAACCCTCCACAGTGCATAAGATCTTAACTTCACAAAACAAAGAGTAAAAAGAAAACTGCCTCTAGTCTCTCTCAAGGACATGGGGGACAGGACCAGTAGAAACAATTCAATATCACAACTAACATGGAGGTGTGGAGAAAAACTTTGCCTTTAGCAGTTAACCAAGCAAATGAGTTGGGGGGTTGGGATAAGTGCAAATACTCAGCTTCATAGCCAATATGGAGGTAAGAACATGGCCTTTAGCTAAGCCTTAAACTGGGAGGGCTTTGCCAACTTGCAGTCTCCCACAAAACCCCTCAGATCAGGAAACACTATAGGGCTTAACCAATTAAAGATAACTACAAGGAAAACTGCCTCTATCACAGGACAGTGATGGCATTTAAATGACATGTCAAGGCACACAAAAAACTAGTGACTGTTCTAAAGTCTGCTAAGGTTGTGCTGGCCAGTTAGCATGGTTGGTTAGCGTTTCGTCCTGAAGGAAGTTGATGGTTTGATTACTGGGTCAGGGCACATAGAGGAACAAATAATCCTGTCCCTCTTCTGCTCTCTCCCTTTCTCTCTCTAAAATCAATAAAATAAACATTAAAAATAAAAGTCTGCCAAGGTTAATTCCACTCATTGCTTATACGTGCAATATTCCTCATAAAGGACTTTTGTTTCAGCATATCTTTTCTTTTTTTTTAATTCCTGTTTTACTTTTTTTTTTAAATTTTTTTAAATTTTTATTTTTTTTATTTTTTTTACAGGGACAGAGAGAGAGTCAGATAGAGGGATAGACAGGGACAGACAGACAGGAACGGAGAGAGATGAGAAGCATCAATCATCAGTTTTTCGTTGCGACACCTTAGTTGTTCATTGATTGCTTTCTCATATGTGCCATGACCACTGGCCTTCAGCAGACTGAGTAACCCCGCTCGAGCCAGTGACGTTGGGTCCAAGCTGGTGAGCTTTTTTGCTCAAGCCAGATGAGCCCATGCTCAAGCTGGCTATCCTGGGGTCTCGAACCTGGGTCCTTCCACATCTCAGTCAGACACTCTATCCACTGCACCACTGCCTGGTCAGGCCATATCTTTTCTTTTAATCAGCATATTTTTTCATCTTTATTAGTTTAAGTTTAGGCAGCATTCATTTTGAATCTGAAAACGCTTTTGAAAATACACCCTTAGGGAGAAGGAAAAAAAAAAGAGAGAAGTGTTGATTTTCCTGTCTAAAATGGGTTTTCAGGAACTGCATTATTCCATAGGTAGGTAGGACATAAAAGTGAAACTAAGAGACATTGATAAAAGTGTGGTGGTTACAGGGGGAGGGGGGAAAGGGAGAGGGAAAGGGGGAGGGGGAGGGGCACAAAGAAAACTAGATAGAAGGTGACAGAGGACAATCTGACTTTGGGTGATGGGTATGCAACATAATTGAACGACAAGATAACCTGGACTTGTTATCTTTGAATATATGTATCCTAATTTATTGATGTCGCCCCATTAAAAAAATAAAATTATTTAATAAAAAATAAAAAAATAAATAAAATGGGTTTCAACTATTCATCACTCCAATTAACCCTGAAAGACCTAATCTCAGCTCCCAGACCCTTATCACTTTCTAAGGGGTCTTCTTTCCTTCAATTTCCTTTAAAAGTTAATGCATCAGCCTGACCTGTGGTGGCGCAGTGGGTAAAGCATCGACCTGGAACCCTGAGGTCGCCGGTTCAAAACCCCGGGCTTACCTGGTCAAGGCACATATGGGAGTTGATGCTTCCTGCTCCTCCTCTGTTCTCTCTATCTCTTTCCTCTCTCTCTCTCTCTCTCTCTCTAATAATAAAAATGAATAAATAAAAAAAATTAAAAAAAAAAAGTTAATGCATCACATGCCAGTGCTACATGAATTATCCTAAATTAAAATTAAACTTTTTTTTATTGATTGATTTTAGAGAGAAAGGAAGAGAGAGAGAGAGAGAGAGAGAGAGAGAGAGAGAGAGAGAAGAACATCAATCTGTTCCTATATGTGCCCTGACCAGGGATCAAACCCACAATCTCCGCGCAAATGTTCTAACCAACCAAGCTACTAGGCCAGGGTCTAAATTAAAACTGTACTCATATCAATCTCTTGTGCAAATATCTTCCATGGTTATTGAATAAAGTTTAGATCAGTCCTGCTCAATAAAAATATGTAAGTCATATATGAAATTTAAAAATTTCCAGTAGCCATATTAAAAAATAATGAAAACAGCCCTGGCCGGTTTGCTCAGTGGTAGAGTGTCGGCTTGGCGTACAGGAGTCCAGGGTTTGATTCCCAGCCAGGGCACACAGGAGAAGCGCCCATCTGCTTCTCCACCCCTCCCCCTCTCCTTCCTCTCTGTCTCTCTCTTCCCCTCCCGCAGCCAAGGCTCCATTGGAGCAAAGTTGGCCCGGGCGCTGAGGATGGCTCCATGGCTTCTGCCTCAGGTGCTAGAATGGCCCTGGTCACAACAGAGCAATGCCCCAGATGAGCAGAGCATTGCCCCCTGGTGGGCATGCCGGGTGAATCCCGGTCTGGCGCATGCAGGAGTCTATCTGACTGCCTCCCCGTTTCCAACTTCAGAAAAATACAAAAAAAAAAAATAATAATAATGAAAACAACCAAGCTGTTAACTTTAATATATTTTATTTAACTTACTACACCCCAAATATTCTCATTTCAACATGTAATTAAGATAAAAATTATTAGTCAGATATTTTTCTCTTTCTTTTGGTATTAGACCTTCAAAATCAATCTGTATTTTACACTTAACAGCACATTTTAATTGAAATACTAAATTTTCTTTTTTTTTTTTTTTTAGTGAGAGAGAGGGACAGACAGACATGAAGGGAGAGAAATGAGAAGCATCAACTCTTAGATGCAGCACTATAGTTGTTCACTTATTGCTTTCTCTTATGTGCCTTGATGGGGGTCTGGGGAGGGGCTACAGCCAAGCCAATGACTTCTTGCTCAAGCCATTAACCTTGGACTTGACTTCAAGCCAGCAACCATTGGTCTCAAGCCAGTGACCATGTGGTCACTTCTATGATCCCATGCTTAACCCAGTGACCTCAGGGTTTCAAACCTGGGTCCTCAGCATCTCAGGCTCATGCTCCATCCATGTGCCACTGCCGGGTTCAACAGGACACTAAATTGTCAACGATAGAGGTGAAATGTCGTCTTATTAAAACAATAAAGTTGTGTGTAACAAAAATATTTTACACTGCTTCAAATTTCTTTACACTACTTCAATTCTTAAAGATCGTTTAAAAAATGTTTATTTTATTAACTTTAAAGAGAGAGGAAGGGAGAGACAGGAACATGAACCGTTCCTGTATGTGCCCTGACTGGAAATCAAACTGGTAACCTCTGTGCTTTGGAATGATGCTCTACCGAGCTATCCAGCCAGGGCCACTACTTCAATTCTTAAATACAAACTCAAATGAATTAAAATAGGATGAAATTAGCCCTGGCTGGTGAGAGCGTTGTCCTGATATGCTGCAGGTGCAGGTTCAATCCCAGGTCAGGAAACATACAAAAACCAACCAATGAATGCATAAATAAGTGGAACAACAAATCGATGTTTCTCTTTATTTCCTTTCCTTTTCTCTCTCTCAAAACAATAATAAAAAAAAAGTTAAAATGGGATGAAATTAACAGTTCCTTAGTCATACTAGCACATTTCAAATATTCAATAGCCACATATGGCCTGTGACTAACCTATTGAACAGTAACGATCTAGACTCCTTAGTATGATCTGGAATACAGACTAAACACCCAAGAAGTATATCTCCCTTGGCAAAAGTCAAACTGAACTATTTGTTGATTTTCAAACAGGCCCTATTTCCTGTCTTACAGTTTTTACTTTTCTATTGTCTCTCTTACAAATCTCTTCATTCTTACTTGTAAAGACTAATCCCATCATTCAAGGGTAAATATATATATATTTTTTTGTGGCAGAGACAGAGAGAGTCAGAGAGAGGGACAGATAGGGACAGACAGACAGGAAGGGAGAGAGATGAGAGACATCAGTTTTTCGTTATGGCTCCTTTAATTGTTCATTGATTGATTTCTCATATATGCGGTGACGGGGGGTGGGCGGCTACAGCAGACTGAGTGACCCCTTGCTCGAACCAGTGACCTTGGACTTAAGCTGGTGAGCCTTGCTCAAACCAGATGAGCCTGTGCTCAAGCCAGTGACCTTGCCTCCACATCCCAGTCCTATGCTCTATCCACAGCACCACTGCCTGGTCAGGCTCAAGGGTAAATTAAAATTCTTTCAGCCAGGCCTGACCTGTGGTGGCGCAGTGGGATAAAGTGTCGACCTGGAACATTGAGGTCGCCGGTTCGAAACCTTGGGCTTGCCTGGTCAAGGCACATATGGGAGTTGATGCTTCCTGCTCCTCCCCCTTCTCTCTCTCTCTGTCTCTCTCTCTCTCTCACTCCTCTCTCTCTAAAAAAATCAATAAATAAAATATTAAAAAAAAAAATTCTTTCAGCCAAAAAAATTCATTTGAAGATTATACATGCCTTATAATATGCCATTCTATCTTGATTTTTAGATATTTAGGCTGAAACTCCATGGATGCATGATCTGGTTTGGTTGTTTTTGTCTGGCTCAGAATAGAATAGCATTCAAATACATGTTAGTTGAATGAATATAGCAAGGTTGCAAGATACAAGGTTAATATTTATATATAAAAGTCAATCAGCCTGACCTGTGATGGTGCAGTGGATAAAACATCAACCTGGAAATGCTGAGGTCGCCGGTTCGAAACCCTGGGCTTGCCTGGTCAAGGCACATATGGGAGTTGATGCTTCTAGCTCCTCCCCCCTTCTCTCTCTCTCTCCTCTCTCTCCCTCTCTGTCTCTCTCTCTCCTTTCTAAAAATGAATAAATAAAATAAAATTAAAAATTAAAAATAAAAAAAAGTCAATCATGTTCCTATATACCAGCAATAAAAACATGGAATTTAAAATTAAAAACACAATACCATTTATATTAGCCTCCAAAAAAAGAAAATGTTTAGATACAAATGTAACAAAATATATATATACAAGATCTATATGAGGAAAACTACAAAACTGATGAATGAAATGATAGAGGAGCTAAATATTTCAAGAGGTAGTCCATGTTCACTGATAGGAAGACTCAATATTATCAACATGTCAGGTCTTCCTAACTTGATTTGTAGAGTCAATGCAATCCAAATTGATATCCTAGCAAGTTATTTTTGTGGATATAAAATACTGATTCTAAAGTTTATATGAAGAGGCAAAATACCCAGAAATTCAAAAAATATTGAAAAACAAAGTTGGAGGACTGATACTACTTAGCCCAACTTCAAGACTTACTATAGAATGTCAGTAAACAAAATATTGTGGGTTTGGTGAAAAAATAGACAAATACATTAATAAAACAGAATAGAGAGCTCAGAAAGACTGATATAAATATAGTCTATAGATTTTATTTTTTAAGTGACAGAGATACAATAAGGGAGAGAGATGAGAAGCACCAATTTGTAGTTGTGGTACTTCAGTTGTTCATTGATTTTCCTCAGACGTGCCTTGACTGGGGGGCTGCAGCGAAACCAATGACCCCTGGCTCAAGCCAGTGACTTTGGGCCTCAAGCTAGTGACCTCACACTCAAGTTGGATGAGCCCACAGGGTTTCGAACCTTGGACCTCAGCATCCCAGGTCCAAGCTCTATGCACTGCACCACCACTGGTCAGGCTATTGTCTATGGATTTTTGACACAGGAACAAAGACAACACAATGGAGCAGATAGTCTCCTTAACAAATGGAGCTGTAACAATGGGACATCTAAACATAAATAAATAAATAAATAAATAAATAAATAAATAAATAAATAAATAATCTAGACAAAGACCTTACACTGTTCACAAAAATTAACTCACAAATGTCAAATGCAAAATCATAAAACTTCCTAGAACGGGAGAAAACAGATGACCGTGGTTATGGCGATGACTTGACAAAGGCACCATCCAGAAAAGCACTAATCAGTTATTAGAATGGCCAAAATAGCACACTGACAGAACCAGCTGATGAGGATGTGGTGTAACAGGAACTCTCATATATTGCTAATGAGAATGCAAAATTGTATAGCCACTTTGGAAGACAGTTTGGTAGTTCCCTTTTTTAAAAAATTTAAAAATATTTATTGATTTTAGAGAGAGAAGAGAGAGAAAGAGAAAAGCAGGAGGATAAGAGCAGCAAACATCAGCTTGTAGTTGCTTCTGCATTGCCTTGACTTGGTAAATCCGGGGTTTTCAAACCAGCAACCTCAGCATTCCAGATCGATGCTTTATCCACTGTGCCACCACAGTCAGACCAGTTTGGTAGTTTCTTACAAAACTAAATATACTCTTACTATATATATTACTATATTGTCATCTCTTTAATAAAATCCAGCAATCATACTTCTTGGTATTTACCCAAAGGAGTTGAAAACTGACGTCCACTCAAAGACTCACACACAGATGTTTATAGCAGTTTTATTCATGATTACCAAAATTGGGAAACAACCAAGAGATCTTTAAATAGATGAATGTATAAACTGACCAGACAATGGAATATTATTTAATGTTAAAAGGAAATGAACTACAAAGCCACAAAAAGACATGGAAGACCCTTTAATGTATACTAGTAAGTGAAATACAATCTGAAAAGGATAGATACTGTATGGTTTCAACTACACAACATTCTGCAAAAGGCAAAACTATGGACACTGAAAAGATCTCTGGTTGTTAGGGATGTGGGTGGGGATAGGAGGAAGGATCAATAGGCAAAACACAGAGAGTTTTTAAGGCAGTAAAACTATTCCATGTAATGCTGTAATGTTGGATACATGTCATTATACATTTCTCCAAATCCACAGAATGTGCAAGACCAACAGTGAACCCTAATGTAATGTCTACGGGCTTTAGGGGATTATGATGTGTCAATGTAGGTTCATCAAAATGAATGTATAAATAAGTAGAACAAATCAATGCTTCTCCCTTTCTTTCTTTCTTTCTTTCTTTCTTTCTTTCTTTCTTTCTTTCTTTCTTTCTTTCTTTCTTTCTTTCTTTCTTTCTCTCTCTCTTCCTCTCTCTTCAAAATCAAATAATAAATCAGGGGAGATGTTTATTTTACTTTTTTTTTTTACAGAGACAGAGTGAGAGTCAGAGAGAGGGATAGATAGGGACAGACAGACAGGAATGCAGACAGATGATGAAGCATCAATCATCAGTTTTTTGTTGTGGCACTTTAGTTGTTCATTGATTGCTTTCTCATATGTGCCTTGACCATGGGGCTACAACAGACCGAGTAACCCTTGCTCAAGCCAGCAACCTTGAGTCCAAGCTGGTGAGCTTTGCTCAAACCAAATGAGCCCATGCTCAAGCTGGCGACCTCAGGGTCTCGAACCTGGGTCCTCCACATTGCAGTCCGACATTCTATCCACTGTGCCACCGCCCGGTCAGGCGGGAGATGTTTATAATGCAGAGATTATGCCTTATGTGGGGGCAACTCTGTTCCTTTTTCTTAATTTTGCTGTAAACTTAAAACTGCTTTAAAAAAAAATAAAATCACCCTAGCCAGTTGGCTCAGCAGTAGAGCATCAGCCTGGCATGTGGAAGCCCCAGGTTCAATTCCCGGTCAGGGCACACAGGAGAAGTGATCATCTACTTCTCCACCCCCCCCTTCTCTCTTTCTCTCTCTTTCTTCTCTTCTCCCATAGCCATGGCTCGAATAGTTTGAGCAAGTTGGCCCCCCATGCTGTGGATGGCTCCATGGCCTCACCTCAGGTGCTGAAATGGCTTGGTTCTAAGCAACAGAGTGGCAGCCCCAGAGAGTAGAGCATTGCCTCCTAGTGGGCTTGCTGCATGGATACTGGTTGTGGCTCATGCGGGAGTCTGTCTCTATGCCTCCCTGCCTCTCACATGATAAAAAAAAAAAATTATATTCTGTCTGATCAATTCCACTAACACAACTTGTCTTTTAAGCCTTACTTAATCAGTCAACGAGGCTTGCTCCTTGTCACCTCTTTAATGAAATCCAATTATTAATTTCTATTGAACAATTAATCAATTTTTTAAAATTATTTTTTTTAATTTATTCATTTTAGAGAAGAAAGACAGAGAGAGAGAGAAAGAGAGAAGGGGTGAGGAGTAAGTGTCAACTCCCACACATGCCTTGACCAGGCAAGCCCAGGGTTTTGAACCGGCAACCTCAGTGTTCCAGGTCGGTGCTTGATCCATTGTACCACCACAGGTCAGGCAATTAATTCATTTTTTAAAACATCCTATGAAAACAATAGTGAACTTTGCTGTTTAATACCATACCCTTAAATGTCTTTGAATATAAGTCCTCATTTAGTACTTAGTTCCTTAGAAACTTCATTTCATACCTTTCAGTATGTTTGCCAATTCCAAGTAATTATTTTTTTTTGGATCAAGTACTCTTTAATACTTGGAAGATATTAAATTGATTACCAGGCCACAGCATCATGTAGATTATCCTTATTGTTAATAATAATAATGTCAGAATATGCTCTAAACAATACCTACAAAGATAAGTAGATCATTCCAGTTGATAAAGATTTGAAGAAAAAGGAAGAACCAGGTATTAAGAGGGGGAAGTGAATGTCTATGTCACAATTCAAACTTAAAAAAAAAAAAGTCAAACTAAAAAAACTACTTTATACAACAGGTGCCTACAATTCAACCCCAAACTCTCCCCAATCTCTATATGCCAAACTCTGTCTGAAAAGCAGCATAGAGAAAAATCTTTGGGTTTATATTTATAGATTATCTCTGTGTTTTTTACTAGCCTTCTTCCAGGATTAGAGAAAGAAGTGGCACTTCCTCCTTGCAGAGCATCTCCGTTGTTAGGGATGTTGTTAGGGAGTAATTAAATATGTAGAAATATAGAAAAATATGGAAGATATATAAAAATAATTAGGATATAACATTAAAAGCAATTAAGGAAATTAAATAAAGCTATGCTGTCTGAATAGGAATTAATATAGTGGGTACAGATATGACAAACAGACTGCCTTTTGTGCAGGGCTTAGTTAGTATGTGTGTGAAGTTACATATAGATAAGAAGTGGCTTGATGTCATAACTCTGTGGGTTGACGTAGACAGGAGGCTCCCCTAGGAACATCTTAAAAGTGGCTTGTTGTAACATTTCAGTAGATTAACATAAAAAGGGCTCCCTGCGAGGAACTCCCAAAAAGGTGGTGCAAGATGATAATCTTGTAGATTGACACCTGTTAGAAGGCATTGGCCAGAAAAGGTACTAAAGCTAAGGGGCTCCCCTGCTGCAGTAGTCACCCAGACTCCGACATGAATGTGGACTGTCTCCACACCGCTCTGACCAAAGACAGCCAAGAGGAGCCCGCTGATGGGGCCCCCTTAAGCTGTATCCAGGCATGCCAAGGGGATTTGTGAGTAATAAACTGTCTGTGTGATTCTTGCAACTAACTTGTGTGTCGGTTGTGTTTTTCCTCTGGTGGCAGTTGGTGGCACTTATCATTACTATCCTCATAGCCGCCTCAAAGTAGTCTTGAAGAGGCCACCAGCCCTGCTAATAAGCAGGAGTGTCCCACTGCACAGGGAAGTCGAATCAGGGACAACTGATCGATGTAGAGCTTGGGCTCTATTGGGATAACCACTAAAGCAGGAATGTCTCCTCTGACACCACCCCTTACTCCACAGTTGCCTTGGGTGGGGCACAAATATCCTCCTCACTCACTATATGCCCTTTCGAACACCCAATGGAGCCTTGGCATTGTCATGTTATCTATTTCCTCTTATTATCAGCACTAGGAAAAATAGTAAAAGAGAGAATCATTATTTAGTGTTATTGACTGAAGAGCAAAATCTGAGTCCCGGCTCTGGAACATGAACTAGAATTTAGACATCTGAACAGGTCATTTAACTCCTCTCACTTTCAGTATTTAAATTGGAGGCCGTAAAACACAGCTCATGGAACTATTGGAAGAATTAAGTGAGATAATGCACGTGAATAAAACAGAAACTCTAAAACCTTAAGTACTATTCATTCAGTCAGGTTGTCAGTCATTTATGCATTTAAGAAAAATTTTAATAGAGCCCTGGCCAGAGAGCTTGGCTGGTTGAAGTATCATCCTGAAGCACAAAGATTGCTGGTTCAATCCCCGGTCAGGGCACATACAGGAACAAATCAATGTTCCTGTCTGTCTGTACCTCTCCCCCTCACCCCCACCCCCACCTTCCTCTCTCTCTGAAATCAACCAACAAAAAACATTTTAAATGTTTAATAGATTTTATTTATTGATTTTACAGACAGAAGAGGAGGAGATGAGCAAGAAATATCAACTCATAGTTGCTTCACCTTAGTTGTTCATTAATTGCTTGCCATATGTGCCTTGACCGGGCAAGCCCAGGATTTCAAACCAGTGACCTCAGTATTCCAGGTTAACACTTTATCCACTGCACCACCACAGGCCAGGTCATTTATGCATTTTTTATCAACTGTTTATTGAATACATACTATATGAAAGGTATAGTCTTATGTGCAGGCAAAACAAATATCACTAAGACAAAGTCTTAATCTTCATATAGCTTACATTTTTTTTTTGTTGTTGTTGTTTTGTATTTTTCTGAAGTTGGAAACGGGGAGGCAGTCAAGACAGACTCCTGTATGTGCCCAACCGGGATCCACCCTGCATGCCCACCATGGGGCGATGCTCCGCCCATCCGGGGCGTTGCTCTGTTGCAACCAGAGCCATTCTAGCACCTGAGGCAGAGGCCACAGAGCCATCCTCAGCACCCAGGCCAACTTTGCTCCAATGGAGCCTTGGCTGTGGGAGGGGAAGAGAGAGACAGAGAAGAAGGAGAGGGGGAGGGGTGGAGAAGCAGATGGGCGCTTCTCCTGTGTGCCCTGCCAGAATCGAACCCGGGACTCCTGAATGCCAGGCCGACGCTCTACCACTGAGCCAACCAGCCAGGGCCCATATAGCTTACATTTTAATATGAAAGGCCAATGTGATGGTTAAATTTATGTGTCAGTTTGGCTGGGCCACCATAGTGTCTAGGTATTTGGTCAAATATTTTGTATGTGGGGTGTTTTTAGATGAGATTTACATTTAAATCAGTGGGCTTTGAGCAAAGCAGATTGCTCTCCCTAATCTGCTTTATTTTGGATGGGCCTCATCTAATCAGCTGAGGGTCTGACTAGAACAAAAGACTGACACCCTCCTCTCCCCAAGCAAGAAGGCATTCTGCCAGCAGACTGTCTTTAAATTTCAACTGTGATGCCAGGTTTTTCTGATGATGGTCCTTGTACTTGAACTATGCTTTAGCTCTTTCTGTGTCCTGCTAGCCCAGCCAGCAGATTTTGGACTTGCCAGCCTCCATAATCATGTGAAGCTATCCCTTAAAACAAATCTATATATATACACACACACACATACACACACACACACACACACACACACACACATCCTATTGGTTCTGTTTCTCTAAAGCAGTGGTCCCCAACCCCCGGGCCGCGGACCGGTACTGGTCCGTGGTCCATTTGGTAGCAGTCCGCAGAGAAAGAATAAATAACTTACATTACTTCCATTTTATTTATATTTAAGTCTGAATGATATTCTATTTTTTAAAAAATGACCAGATTCCCTCTGTTACATGTGTCTAAGACTCACTCTTGACGCTTGTCTCCATCACATGATACATTTATCCGTCCCACCCTAAAGGCCGGTCCATGAAAATATTTTCTGACATTAAACCGGTCCATGGCCCAAAAAAGTTTGGGGACCACTGCTCTAAAGGACACTGACTAATACAGATTTTGGTACCAAGAAGTGGCATTCTGCTATAATAGCTACATAAACATGTGGAAGTGGCTTTGGAACAGAGAAATGGTTAGAAGCTGGAAGAGTTTTCAGGTACATCTGATGATGTTCAGAGACTAGGCTTGGAATTGATGTTGGAATGGGATAAAACTTTTGGGGTTGTTGGGATGGAGATGAATAAATTTTGCTTGTGAGAAGAACATGAGCTTTGAGGGGAGTTATGGGCCAAATTGCGTCCTCCTACAATTCATATGCTGAAGCCCTGACCTCCAGTACCTTAGAATGTAACTGTATTTGGAGACAGAGCCTTTAAAAGGTTATTAAGTTTAGACCCTGTCCCGGTAGCTCAGTTGGTCAGAGTATTATCCTGATACACCAAGGTTGAGGGTTCAATCCCCAGTCAGGGCACATACATGAATCAACAAATGGATGTATAAATAAGTGGAACAACAAATCGATGTTTCTCTCTCTCTCCCTTCCTCTAACTTTAAAATCAATCAATCAATAAAAATTTAAGGCCCTGCAGGGTTGGCTCAGTGGTAGAGCATCAGCCCAAGGTGTGGATGTCCCAGTCAGGCACACAGGAGAAGCGCCCATCTACTTCTTTTTTTTTTTTTTAATTTTTAAAATTTTATTTATTCATTTTAGAGAGGAGAGAGAGAGAAAGTGGAAAGGAGCAGGAAGCATCAACTCCCATATGTGCCTTGACTGGGCAAGACCAGGGTTTTGAACCAGCGACCTCAGCATTCCAAGTCGAGGATTTATCCACTGCACCACCACAGGTCAGGCCCATCTGCTTCTCCACCCCTCCCCCTCTCACTTCTCTCTCCCTTTCTCTTTCTCCCTCCCCCACCCCCTGCAGCCATGGCTTGATTGGAGCAAGTTGGTCCTGGGTCCTGAGGATGGTTCCATGGTCTTGCCCCAGTCGCCAAGAAGAGCTCAGTTACTGAGCAATGAAGCAATGGCCCAGATGGGCAGAGCATCACCCTCTAGTGAGCTTGCCCTGTGGATTCTGGTTGGGGCACATGAAGGAGTCTGTCTCTTTCTCCCCTTCTCTCACTGAATAAAAAAAAAAAATTAAATTTATTCAGTTTAAATGAGGTCATAAGAATGGGGTCTTAATCCAAAATAACTAGTGTCTTTATAAGTAAAGAAAGAGACACCAGGGATGTGCACACAGAGAAAAGGTCATGTGAGGACACGGCAACAAGGTAGCCATCTGCAAGGAAAGAGGTCTCAGGAGAAATCAGCCTTGTTGGCACCTGGATTTCAACTTCCAGCTTCCAGAACTGTGAAAAAATAAATTTTTGTCATTTAAGCCAGTCAGTCTGCAGTACTTTGTTATAGCAGCCCTAGCAGACCAATACAACAGACGATAAATAAGCAAATAAATATGTAATGTCAATTAACAATAAGGAAACACTTTGAAGAACACTACAGCAAAGTAAAGCAGTAACTGGAGGAAGGAGAATTATTTAAGGTTAGGTGGTTAGGGTTGATCTCAGTAGAGATGACATTTGGACAGAAATCTGAATGACAAGAGGAAACAAATTTTGGGAGCATTTGTGAGGACACCCTTGAAGGAGGAGAGCAAGAGTGGAAACATAGGGACCAATTAGGAGGCTAACAGTTCAGGTGAGACATGATGAGAGCTTAGATAAAAGTAGTAATGGTGGAAGCAGTGAGTTATTGTATTTAAAATATTTTATATATTGTCAAGATAGAACCAACAGGGTTAACTGAAAGTCTAGATGTTGGGTGTGAAACAAACAAACAAAAAAAACAGTCAAGCCTGACCAGTGGATAGAGCATAGGACTGGGACACAGGGGACTCAGATTCAAAACCCTGAGGTTGCTGGCTTGAGTGTAAGCTCATTCAGCTTGAGCACGGAATCACCAGCTTGAGCGCGGGGTCACTGGCTTGAGCATGGGATCATAGACATGACCCCATGGTCACTTGCTTGAGCCCAAAGTTTGCTGGCTTAAAGCCCAAGGTTGCTGGCTTGAGCTCAAGGTCGCTGGCTTGAGGAAGGGGTCACTCGCTCTGCTGTAGCCACTCCCCCCCATCAAGGCACATATGAGAAAATAATCAATGAACAACTAAGGCGCTGCAATTAAGAACTCATGCTTCTCATCTCTCTCCCTTCTTGTCTGTCTGTCCCTATCTGTCCCTCTTTCTGACTCTCTCTCTGTCCTCAGATCAAAAATTTTGTTTTAGACATGTTAAGTCTGTGATAATGTTAAGCTAGGCACAGAGAACATGACTTCTATTTCAGCCCTAGATTCTGGGAATCAAAAAATACAAAAGATATGGTTCTTGCCTTTAAGGTTTTATGGAAGGGGATGGAGAGAGACATATAAACCAGTTTTATTAATTAAAATACTCTATTTTTGCCCTGACCTGTTGGCTCAGTGGTAGAGCGTCAGTCTGGCGTGCGGGAGTCCCAGGTTCGATTCCCGGCTAGGGCACACAGGAGAAGCGCCCATCTGCTTCTCCACCCCTCCCCCTCTCCTTCCTCTCTGTCTCTCTCTTCCCCTCCCACAGCCAAGGCTCCATTGGAGCAAGGTTGGCTCGGGCGTTGAGGATGGCTCTGTGGCCTCTGCCTCAGGCGCTAGAATGGCTCTGGTTGTGGCAGAGCGACGCCCCAGATGGGTGGAGCATCGCCCCCTGGTGGGCATGCCAGGTGGGTTCCGGTCAGGCGCATGCGGGAGTCTGTCTGACTGCCTCCCCGTTTCCAGCTTCAGAAAAACACAAAAAAGAAAAAAAAACAATAAAAAAAAATACTCTATTTTGGCACTGTTTGGTTGGTTCAGTGGTAGAGCATTAGCCCAGAATATGGTTGTCCTGGATTCAATTCCTAGTCAGGGCACACAGTAGAAGTGACCATCTGTGTCTCCACCCCTGCCCCTCCCCCTTCTCTCTCTTCCCTTCCTGCAGCCATGGCTGGTTAGTTCCAGCAAGTTGGTCCCCAGCGCTGAGGATGGCTGTGGCGCTTCCACCTCAGGTGCTAAAAATTGTTTGGTTGCTGAGCAATGGCCTTAGACGGGCAGAGCATTGCCAGTAGGAGGCTTGCCGGGTAGACCCCAGTCCCAGTGCATGTGGGAGTCTGTCTGTCTCCCTTCCTCTCATTTAAAAAAACAAACAGATTTTATTTGGGGAGAGCAGTTCTAAGTTTGCTGAAAAAATAAACAGAAAGTACATACAGTTCCCATAAATCCCCTCAACTGCCCTAATAGTATATTAACATCTTGTATTAGTGTAGTACATTTGTGACAACTGATGAACCTACATTGACACATCATAGTTACCCAAACTCCATAGTTTACATTAGGGTTCACTCTTGGTCTTGTATATTTTATAGGACAAATGTATAATGAATGTATCCATCATTATTGTATCTCATAGAATGGTTCCATTGTCCTACAAACCCTCTGTGCTCTACTCATTCTTCTCTCCTCCTCATGTCACACCCAACCTCCATTCCTTCGCAACCAGTGTTTTTGTTGTTTGCATAGTTTTTTAGTTTGTTTAGTTTTGTCTTTTACAGTATGTCCTATATTTGGAATCATATAGTATGTATCCTTATCAAATTGGCTTCTTTCACTTAGTAATTGCATTTAAGGGTCCTCTAGTCTTTTCATGGCTTTATAGCTCATGTATTTTTAGCACTGAATAATTTTCCATTATCTGAATGTATCAGAGTTTATTATTCACCTTTGAAGGACATCTTGGTTGCTTCTAAGTTTTGGCAATTACGAATAAAGCTGCTGTAAACATTTGTGCTCAGGTTTTATGCAGACATAGGTTTTCATCTCGTTTGGGTAGGTGCCAAGGAGTGTGATTGCTAGATCACAAACAAGTATTTTATTTATTTATTTATTTTTATTTTTATTTTTATTTATTGATTTTAGTGAGAGAGGAAGGGAAGAAGAGAGAGACGGAAACATCAGTATGTTCCTGTATGTGCCCTGACCAGGGATCGAACTGGCAACCTCTGCACTCTAGGCCAATGTTCCAACCAACCAAGCTATCCAGCCAAAACACAAACAAGTATTTTAAATGGCAACTTCTATTCAAGTGTCAATAGGGAACACAGATTATTGCTTTCAGGAAGCAAAGAGCTTCCTTTCAGTTCCTTAAGTTTAGTCTAACAATGCTGTAAAACTGTAACGTCCTTCCTTTTCTGTGTAGCTATTAATGGGACTTTATCACCAGGATACCCACTCCTGGCTCATTTCCAGGAAGATAGCTGTGGAATACTGATAACTGAAGTGTTGGCACTGACTCACATACAGCCTTTCCAAAAACCATAAGCAACTGTCAATCTCTGGACTGAGGTCAGTGTTCCACATTAAAGATCTATATCCTTTTAGTAGGATTCATCCCTAATTTTGGTGACCCTCCAAACCAGCAAAGCCAACTCAGGGGGAAAAAATCCATCAAGTTCTCTGGGGGAAAAAAAAAAAGGCTATTGAGCTCTAGGGTGGTGTTTACTAACACAGGGTTCTAAGATTGACTAACAGATACACAACCCACTGAAAGTGATGTAAATGTTGTATTTCAGTGTACTTTTCCTACCAGGAGAACCATAAGCTCTTACCACAGTCTCAAGAGTGAGTACAGCACACAGAAAACAGCCAAAGGAGCCACCAAACCATGGGGGTGCTGGAAGAGACGAAGATTCTGACAGCTTCTGGGTCATCAACAGAGGACCTGTAGTGTGAAAACTACAAGCATTGTCTGCTTTCACACTGCTTCTCTGCCCACTCTTAGAGATGGCCTGCACTACAAGTAGAATCACAAAGAACAAGTTTTTTTTTTCAAGCCAGGGGCTCTAATTTTCTTCTAGCAGGGGGGAGGATAAGAGAAAGCAGTCCTTTCAAAGTGCAGGAATAGAGCTACTTATTATTAGGGTGCTTTAGAAAGAAGTACATCATACCCTCAGAACTGGGCATAGCTAAGAAAGCCTTAAAATATTTCACACTTACTCATTCAAGTGGTCACTGTAATATTTTAGCATTTGCTTGTAGTAACTTGAAGAGGAAGAAATGTTAAGCAGCGGGGCTCAGCTCTCTCAAGCTAAATGAAGAATCATGTGTTCTTTTCAAAACTGTCCAGCTACATGCATTCAACACATTTTATGGAATGCCCACCACGTGCCACACAGTGTTCCTGCCACTGTACTTGTAATAATTCTGTTTTCTATTTGTGCTTCACATCTAAGTGCCATGTCATCTTTCTCTGTAGTGAAAAAAAAAAAAAAAAAAAGGCAGCTTTCCTAATTTATGCATCTTTCTCGCAAATAACCCAAACCTTAGGCTTTCTCGTTTTCAGTCTCAAAATGGGGCAGTCACAGAAATATTTGGATGAGGCGGGCCCAGAAACCAAAGAATCTCTTCTGGTTTGTGTCGACCGTAGGGTAGCCCCGCCTGTTAAGGGGCTGCGTAGGCAAGTGCAGACGTGCTTTGTAGAGCGTCAGCCAAATCTCCAAAGCGACCAGTTCCATCACTCAGAGCTGACTCAAAGGCTCTGGTCCCTTCATTCTTCTGCTACTCCCTCCTCCTCCCCACCCACGGAATGTGTTTTAATTATACTGCTACCTAGGGATGCAAGCAATGTCTTTGTCTCCCTTATTCTCTTGTGTGGTTTTTTTTTTTTCCTGCTCCTTGGTTCTAGGTTCTTATTTGACTTCAGTCTCATGGGTGTGTAAAATCCTGAGTGCTTCTTGCATGGCTGTATGCAAACTTATTGAATGCCTACAAACCTATTTCAAAAATGTGTGCAACAAGTGTTGACTTTGATGGCCTGACCCTATAATCCTCTAACTGATTAGTGTTCCAATGTTGGGAAATTACATGATTACAATCACAATCTAAATTCTTTAAATAGTAGGTTCCAGCTGGACTTATTAATCCAATTTAATTTCAATTACATATAAATAGCTGTTTTATCTTTTATTTTTTGTAAACAGCTGTTTTAAGCTAATTAGAAATAAACAAATTTACACATGTTTTTACAAAATTAAGAGGAAAAAGATAATCCATTAAAATCTTGACAAATGACAGAAAGGGTTTGGGGCCTTAGCTTCAAAGAGAAGCAGAGTTTGCCACCCCAAAATATGCCCTTTGGGATATTATTTTAAGCTGGTGATTTGGAAAGACCCAGGAAAAACCTTTCACCTCCCCCCTTACTGCCTAAAAATTTTTAGATAGATTCCTGCACCCCCTATGAGGAAGGGAGCTATCATCACAGATAACTATAGTTCAATATAAACTAGTGTGTGGGAGATAGGGAGAAAGCTTGCAAGGCCTGTTTGACCAAAGTCCTCTCTGTGTCCCATTGTTAAAGATGGCCCAGCAAACATTTACCTACAAACATTTGCTTTTCTATCCATGTGAATTGCCTTCCTCCCCCAACTTTGAAGTCCTAAACCATAACTGTCCCCCTTCTCCTTAGCTCAAGAAGGCATAGAAACCTTAACTGCTTTATCTGTCCTGGGCCGGAGCCCATATTCTTTTTTTTTATTTCTTTTTTTTTTTTTTTTTTGCCATATTAACATTTTGCTTTATTTAGTGTTAGTAGCAGGATATATATATATATTATAAACCCATACACATGGGTTTATTAAAAAGATGGGTTTTTTTTATGACAGCTTAAGATCTGTTTTTGTAATACTATAATCTGAACATTCTCCAATTTGACTAATCATTCTTTTTTTTTTATTTGAGGGTCTGTTCAGTTTTTATTTATTTATTTATTTTTTATTGAATTTATTGGACTGACACCGGTTAACAAAATTATACAAGTTTCAGGTGCACAATTCCACAACACATCATCTGTATATCGTATTGTGTGTTCACTACCCCAAGTCAAGTCTCCCTCCATCATCACTTATCCTCCCTAATGGGCCCCATATTCTTATGGGACTCTCACATGCATGTAATAAGGTTGGTTATTTTCTCTGTTACTCTGTTTCATGTGTGCAACCTCCAAACATTTGAACACTAAACAGTTATAGGATTATTAGACCAGCTGGAAGAATTTAGAAAAATAGAAGGGAAATTATTTTTCCTCCCCTCCAGCTTGATAGTCTTTGGCCTGTTCCCTCTCCTTCTTAATGCTATGAAAAGGCATCAACAGATCAACACACTGACAGCAGCAGTGAAGGAGAAAGACACAGAGCCTGAAAAATTCACGATGGGCGATAGGTCTGGGTTAATTCATTCCTACATTCATATAGGTCTACTATGTCGCTAGGCCCAGTTTTAGATACTGAGGAGACTGTGGGAAAGGTGGTAGGAGAAATCTATTCCCTGCTTGCGTAAGACCTATCAAACGGGTTGGGGTTACACATACATTTTTACTTTTTATTTCTATTTTTAAAATATTTTAAGCAAGTGTAACTAAAAGCACATATTCTGGAGCCAGACATCTGGGTTTGAATCTTAGCTTTACCACTTACGTGTGATCCTGAGAAAGTCCTTTAGCCTCACCGTGCTACCATTTCCTCATCTGTAAAACAAAGGTAAAGATAGAGTCTATCTTCTTCATAAAAGTTATGATGATTAAACTAAACCAGTCATTATGTGCATAGTACTTAAAATAATGTTGGTATATATTATGTCATACAAGTATTTGTCAAATTTAAAAAAAAAAAAGAAAGCAGCAAACTCACCTATTTAATTTTATATTTGACTATATATGCTCAGAGATAAAGAAGTTACTGTATTAAAGTATAGCTCGCCCATTCTTTTTAAGACCCTTAAAACTTTTCAAAAAGTCTGCAATTACCTGTGAAGTTTTCAAACAAATCATCACAGAAATATTCTTCTCTGTAGTAGCAGTAATAATAGGTTCTTAATAAATTGAAACTGTTTTAATTAAATGCCAGGTTCTTATCATGTTATCTTATTTACACTTAACAGTTTAAATTTAGTATTTTTATCCTAAGTAACCATGAGAAATCTATAAGTAGGTTGCTCAAGGACCCATGGTTTGGGGTAGAACTAGTTATCTGACTGTATTACACTATAGTGCTGTAGATTAAGAGAAAGATAGAGTCAAAGTAGGTTAAAAACAAGTTATCTGAGATAGCCAGTGTTTCCCTATCCCCACCCCGTATCTTTTCTTCCTAGAGATGGAGCCTTTTCTTTCTCTTCTTTTTAAAGCAAGTGGTCATAAACAGGATATTGGCGTGCAATAAATGTAGAGGCAGATGATAAAATGCTATTCAAGAGTTGTAGAAAAAAGTCATCCCACTTGTTCAGTAAAGATTCTTATTCTCAGGCTATAGAAAGAAGACCATCCCAGGTGGAGGGGAGATGAGGATGGTAGGGAAAAGAGGCTTCATGAGAGAAGAAAAGCTACCTACCAGTGCTAAACTGTAAGCAAGAAATGTGTGCGTTGCCCTGGCCAGGCAGCTCAGTTGGCTAGAGTGTCATCCCCATATGCCAAGGTTGCGGGTCAGATCCCCGGTCAGGACACAAAGAATCAACCAATGAATGCATAAATGAGTGGAACAACAAATTGATGTTTCTCTCCCTCTCTCCTTTTCTTCCTCTCTCTCTAAAAAAAAAAAAAAAATCAATCAATTAATAAAAGCTGTTGAGTTGGCTCTGACTCCTGGCGACTCTGTGAGGAATGTCCTGTCTTCAACAGCCTCTCAGCTCTTGGAGACGCATGCCTGTGGCTTCTTTTATGGAGTCAATCCGTCTCATATTTGGTCTCCTCTTTTCCTGCTGCCTTTTATTTTCCCAGCATTATCATCTTCTCCAAAGAACCCTGCCTTCTCATAATGTGCCTAAAGTAGGACAACCTCAGTTTTGTCATTTTTGCCTCCAGAGATGTTTCAGGCTTAATTTGCTCTAGGACCCACTTGTTTGTTTTTCTGGCAGTCCAGGGTATTTGTAAAGCTTTCCTCTGACACCATATTTCAAATGAGTCATTTTTTTCTCTATCAGTCATCATTATCGTCCAAATTTCATATCCAAATATGAAAAGAAGCAGTCTCCTTTAGGAATAATAGATTTAGGTAGCCTAACACTTTTTTTTTGATTTTATAGCACTCAACATTTGATTTTATAGCACTCATAAACTACAAATAGTTTTTTAAATTTTTAATTAGTTGGGAAAAAAATATTTTGTTACTCGTAAAGATTACAAGAAATTCAAATTTCAGAGACCATAAGTAAAGTTTTATTGGCACAAAGCCATGCTCACTCATTTACATGTTGTCCATGGCTGCTTTTGCATTACAATGGCAGAGCTGAATAGTTATGACTGAGACTGTATGGCCTGCAAGGCCTAAAATATTTAGTCTTTGACCCTTTAAATTTTGCCAACTCCTGAGTTAGACAGCGGATGATTTTAGGCACAAGGCAGGGGAAGGGATGGAAGGGGGTGGTGTAGCAGGAGCAGCCAGTAAAGAGAGAAGGCATGGAAACCATTTGGGTGGGATGCAGACATCTTGAGAAGTAAAAATCTCTGAGCATTTCTTGTTAGCAAATGCAAAAATGTGGGTCTCCCAAGATGGAAATGCAAAAAGGCAGAGACTGGAAAATAGGAATTTCTCTCACTCCATGTAATAGGGAATGGGAGAAAAACTTACCAGTGTAGAAAAACTTACCACTGCCCTCTCAAACTGATTCCCTAGGTTCACAGAGGGCGGATAGGTTCACTTAGTTAATTTTACTTATCTAGAAACATTATTGTAACACCTTAATCCCTAGTGGCCACCTTGACCATAGTGCTGCTCTCTAAATTATTAGGGAGAGGAAATCTCAGAACTAGATTAGAGAAGTAGCTAGTGAAAGACGGGTTGATGGCTAATTTTCAAATCCAGTCTTCCTTAGTTCCATGGTCATTTTCTGTTACCCCCCCCCAAAGGTGGCAGACACATTGCATTTTATATAACCAGCAAGATGACATAAGAGGGCTGTAAGGATGGTTGAAGTATACAATATCACTGATAGGTAGACTTTGCCAGGGATTTCCTTACCTTCTAATATTCCTTTTAACGATTGAAGAATGGAAGTCTCAAAAGTTAGGAATGGAAACTGGAGCCAGGTTACCCCCACCATCCCCCATCTATATAATGAAGTGATGGATGTAGAGAATAATAGCAGAGGAATAAGGACCTCAGTAAAACTAGATCCCTGAATAAGTCATTATAAACAAAATACATTAAGCCATAGATAATTAATTTGTTTATTCTACACTTACTGATTTATTTATTTATTTATTTATTTATTTATTTATTTATTTTTCTTCTGAAGCTGGAAACGGGGAGAGACAGTCAGACAGACTCCCGCATGCGTCCGACCGGGATCCACCTGGCATGCCCACCAGGGGCGAAGCTCTGCCCACCAGGGGACGATGCTCTGCCCCTCTGGGGCGTTGCTCTGCCTCGACCAGAGCCACTCTAGCGCCTGAGGCAGAGGCCACAGAGCCATCCCCAGCGCCCAGGCCATCCTTGCTCCAATGGAGCCTTAGCTGCGGGAGGGGAAGAGAGAGACAGAGAGGAAGGAGGGGGGGGGGGGTGGAGAAGCAAATGGGCGCTTCTCCTATGTGCCCTGGCCGGGAATCGAACCCGGGTCCCCCACACGCCAGGCCGACGCTCTACCACTGAGCCAACCGGCCAGGGCCTGATTTTTTTAATTTTTATTGATTTTAGAGAGAGAGAAAAGGAGAAAGGAAAGAGAGGGAGGGAGGGAAGGCGGAAGGGAGGGGGGGGGGGGAGAGAGAGGAACATTGATCTGTTCTAGTATGTGCCCTGACCCAGGATAGAACTGGCTTCCAGACCATGCGGAGCTATCTGGCAGAGGGCTACATTTACTGATTTCTATCACTGCTAGATGCTGTCATATTTTTTAATATACTATGAGAGATTTGTAAAAAAAAATAAGGTGAAACTCTACATAATTTTAAAGCCCTGCATAATTTCATAATAAAAATGATTGTATTAATTCATTTCTTGAAAAATTCAGGTTTTAATGTGGCACAGTCAGTGTGTGTAGAGTAGAGCATGCTTGAATTTTCTTTAAATATTTTTAAATTTATTCATTTTAGTGAGGGGAGAGAGCACGACAGAAAGAGGGGGAGACAAAGAGAGAGAGAGAAGGGGAAGGAGCAGAAAGCATCAACTCCCATATGTGCCTTGACCAGGCAAGCCCAGAGTTTCGAATGTGGGATCTCAGCGTTCCAGGTGGACGCTTTATCCACTGCACCACCACAGGTCAGGCTTGAATTTTCTAATGACTAACTTTCTACAATATGTCAGATGCTGCTTTAAAGACATATACACTGACTGTGTCAACTCAAAGTCTTCAAAAGCTTATACTAAGTGGCAGGAAGGGGCACTACCACGTGCATAATAAAAACACAACACACAAATAGAATGCCATGATACATAAATCACCTTGTTTTAAAAATGTGGCTCTTGTTTTTCTCCCTAGTGCAAAACAGGAAAGAAAGATAAACTCCACAGAGAATTTCATTCACATTCAACAGTAAGGAAAATGAGGCAGGGAGAGTGCTTGGTTTACATCCCCCGCTTCCTGGTTTCCACCGGTTTCTTGTGTCAGACACCTCTTCTGTCACGGCAAGCAACACGCAAGACAGCTCCCTATTTGCCAGCAACTGGCTTTTCCTCCATTTCCCTATACAAGTTTATTCTCTTTTCGAAGGCCTCCATTAATTCTTACCGCCCCTCCACTCACGGTCAAGCTGGGTCTTTATCGGCCTCCTCATTGGTTCAAAATAATCGCTTTTCTCCTCACCAGCCCTGCCCACTAACTGAACTTCCTCCCTCTTCTTTTCGCGCACATCCATCCCTCTATCCAGTTTCCAAGTCGCCTCGTTCTCCTCCCTCGTACTCCACTCAGTCTTTTTCAGTCTTTTTATGATAATCCCTCTATTCCTTATCACTTTCATTCTTTTCTTTTGCATCTCTCCTTCCTCAGCTAAAACTGGCCCAAGGTAGAGACCGAAAGTCCATAGGAAAGAAAAAACAGTGTGCACGTGAGAATGCAGGGTCTGGACTGAGCTGAGAGTATGCAGCCCGCAGGCTCAGAGCCTGGGCGGGGGATCCCTAGGTTAGGGCGGGGACAGGATGCAAGCTTGTCGCGGGCCGTGCCACTCTGCACGTCTCCGACAGGGACGGAAAGGCATTGCTCATGCTGCTAGACTAGCCTGTCATCCGCCCCGCCGCCTCCTCGCCTCCACTGGGGCCAGATGCTGAGAAGAGCCAGCTAGAGCGCTCGTCTAATTGGACGGGGAAAGTCGCAATTTCCTGGAATCCGAGGCATCTCTGCGGAGATGCGAAAGGTTAAACAAGGGTTGCCTTAAGGGCAGATCTTTGTTCTATGCAAGTAATCCTCAAACATCCCCACTAAAAGCACCACTCGGCAGTGTCAGCCAGCACCCACCTTACTGCCGGGACAGACATGTGTGGTTAGCCACAGATTTTACCTTCTCTTCTCTTTTTTCTCCCCTCTTCTCTTTTCCACATTTCATTCCACATTTCACCCTTCCACACGGCCGCCGATCTTGATGAAATCTTCCCCTTCATATGCACCTGCAGCACCCCGATTCTGTTTTTTAAAGTTAATTTATTTTGTTAAATAAAATATATACAATAAAATTTATTTGTGCATTTTAGGTGTACAGGTGACAACTAGATACACACACCCGTGCAACCACCACCCCATAGATTCGCTCCTTTTCAAAAAGTTCCCTCAGCACCCTGATCCTTGCTGATGTTACCGTCATTTTTCCATAACACCTCGTAGTTTTGTTCTCATGCAGTCATTCTTTTTATATATTGGCAGCTATTTACTAAGTGCCCTCTATGAAACAAACACTGATGTCTTTACACAAATAAGGAACCAGAGCCTCTCAGTTTAAAGTAAAAGTGTATATAATACAACTCAGACTTTCTGTTCTCCTTACACTTATATCTGATAATTCCCTCAGACTACTTGGTCATGTGACTAATCCTTCTTGAAAAATAAATGTTTGGTTTTGTTTTCCTAAGGAAGGTCAAGGGTGATTAACACACAGTAGACCCTAAGTAGCCACTGAGAACGCTTGGTGGGAAATGACTGAAACAGGGATTTCCTGGAGGCCTGGGAAGGGGCATGCTCTAACAAGTGTGGGAATGTCACAGGCACTGTTTCAGAAACAGGTCCATAGAAGTCTGAGAATGCAGCTGTAAAAGCTACTGGAAGGCTCCTTGGGCAGGGGACAGGATGTGAGACCCTGGAAAAAGACTCATGAGGAAAAGTGTCACATTAGAAAAGAAGGGAAAGTAGGCTACTGAGGAGAGATGAAGAAAATTTGAAGGCTCCCCTCCCTAAAAGGTATGCCGTGCAAGGGGAGGGTAAGAAATCAATCGAAGAGGAAGAGGCAAAAGGGCAGAACAATGAAAAATAAGAAAAGGAAGAAAGAAAAAAGATTTGTTGCAATGTTGATGTAAACCTGCGCCTCTTCCTGAACCAGTGACACAGGGTTTCCATTTCCCCTTACAGTCATACGTTGCTTAAGTCTAGAAAACCAGATATCTGAGCACCAACTCTGAATGAGCGGAGAACCTCGAGAGCCACATATCAGATGCTCACATTACCAAATGGAGTCTCTTTAATAGTGCTGGGGCTGTTAGAATGGAAACATTTCAAAAAACAGAATTTGTCTTTTAGTAGTGTTAGAAATGAGAGTGAGTTCTATATTCTTTTTGTGTTTTTCTTTATTTTCTATTTTTTACTGAAGTATATGTACAGTAAAGCAAATGAAAATGCACTAATGTTAGTGGATAGCTGGATGAATATTAACATCTGTATTCACCTGTATAAAGATTAACCAGATAGAGATCCAGAGTCCAGAATACTTCTAGCTCACCAGAAGATTTCATTATGTCTATTCTAGTTATGGCCCCTCTCCCCAGAAGGAACCATTATACTGACTTCTATCACCACCAATTAATTTTATTGTTCTTGATCAATATGTTACTGAAATTATAGTATGTATTCTTGTGCTAGGATTTTTTTTTTTTACTCAACATAGTGTGTATAAGTATTAATGTTATGTACATGTATCAGTGGTTCATTCTTTGTTATCGCTGAGTAGCATTCCACTTATGGATATGCCAAAATTTGTTTACGCATTGTCCTGCTGATACACACATTATTGTTTTCAATTCTGAGCTATTATAAACATTCTTGTCATTTGCCATGTGTGTGAATTCTTTTCTCTTGGGTGTATACTTAGGAATAAGGTTGCTAGGTTGCTATTTTTTGGCAATCTATAATAAATTATAAATAAAAACAAATGTCTTTGTCTTAATATATGTATGGTGTTTTAATAAAAATATTTTATATCATTGTTTCAGTTAATCCTCAAACATTTATTGTGATGTAAGTAGATAATACGATCTCCATCTTACAAGTATAGAAACTGAAACTTGTAAGAGGATTTAATGCCCAAGTTAAAGTCATAACTTAGTAAGTTGTGAATTAGAACTAGAAACCACATATTCTGATTCCTAGTCAAGTTCATTTTTTCTTTTACATTCCTCTTAGTTTACTGGCCTCATGAAAATAGAGAGGTCACCCTATTGTCCAGTTTGCCCTGGACTGTCCCAGTTTTAGCACTAAAAGGCCCTAGGCAAACTGGAATGGTTGTTCACTCTACAGAACAAAGAAGAGTCAGTGGATATCATGGCTTGAGAATGACAAAACCTTTGATTTAGCTCATTCATGCTCTTCCATTCCCAAAGAAAAAGATATTTTTAATCAAAGAACAAAGGAATAGCCAAATATTTATGTCCTATATATGTCAACTGTATTCCTGACTTCGCAAATTTTCTAGACTAGTCTACTCAAATTGTGGTCTGTGAACCAGCAGCAGAGCATCCCCAGGGAGCCTGTTAGGAATGCAAATTCACTTTTTGTCCGACATTTTAGAGAGGGTGCAGTGATAGCAGCTGCTTTCTAAACTTTACTATGTCACCAAAAATGACAGAAAAAAGATGCTGAAAAGTCAGCCAAGAAAGACAAAGATCCAGTAACAAATCTGGGGGCAAGGCCAAAAGGAAGTGGCCCAAAGGCAAAGTTGGGGACAAACTCAATAACCTAGTCTTGTTTGACAAAGCAATATGGACAAACTCTATAAGGAAGTTCCCAACTATAAGTTTATAGCCATAGCTGTTGTCTTTGAGAGACTGAAGATCCCTGGATTCCTGGCCAGGGCAGTTTTTCAGGACTTCCTCAGTAAAGGGCTTATTAAATTGGTTTCAAAGGACAGAACTCTAGGAATTTACATCAGAAGCCCAAGGGTGCAAATTTATATTGCCTCCACCAGCACCCATTCCCCCAACCCCAGACCAAAAGAATCAGAAGCTCTGAAAGCTCTCCAGGTTGAAGTGTGAAAAGAGAGCCAAAGTTTAAGAAGCACGGATCTTTAAAGCCAAATTCCTTTACTGATATATGGTTACCTGCTGGTTTTAAAGACCCTGGGGCAGAGTGATCCCATTACCTCACTCAGTAAACTTTCCCTAGGTAAAACAAATTCCATTGTTGGTAAACACCTTCTTTCTCACTTATTGACTCTCTTGTCTAGCATTCTGGTCCTAAAAGAGTGCACAATATCCTTTCATAGTTGATTTTTTTGTCCTTTTCTACAACCATTCAAAGTGTTCTTTATTATCACTTAAATTATGGTGTCCAGAACAAATCCTAGTCAGTACTACAATACAGTGAAAGACAGATCAGAGTGGTCCCAATGTGACTATTCATGAATCTTTAAGAAATCACTTTCCAAAGTACATCAGAAACCATAAATATATAAGAATCATGAGGTCTAGAAACAGAAGAAAAAATAGTTAATCTGGATCATGGAGAGAAAAACAGACGACAGATTGATATAAAACAGAAGGGATTTGCTGAATGAGTTTTGCTAGCAGGGACTGGATTTGGGCTCCCGATTTGGGTTCCCTTAGGGTTTTGTGTGACTTGGCTGGCATCCATCTACATAGTTTGTCTGTACTCTGTTTTAGGACTCAATCCCAAAGGTCACTCTCTAACTCTAATCCAGTGTCTCATTGTCCATCTATTCTAGGCTCTCTCATCCTTCTACTTCCCTTCATTCTTCCCCAGAGAGTGGTTGCCATGGGGATGAAATCATATTAACCAGCTGGTAAAGAAAAACAGTGACAGAAGCAGAATGGAAGAAAATGCAGAGATAAAAATCAAAGACTAAAGCTTGGAAAAGGCACAGACATAGATGAGACTTGACACGGTCAAAAGAACTACTCAAGTGATAAAATGCTATAAACACCTTAGAGAAATAGATGTAGACACATTGCCCACAGTTAGGGGAACAGAGTAGAAGAGGTACGAAAGCAGCAGACAGAGAGAAACCCAGGGACTTGAAATATATAGAGAGACACTGGAAGAGGTACAGTCAGGTGTTGAACTGGATCATACAGGATTCTGGAGAAAGCAGCTTCAGACTGAATCTCTGCGCTTCAGGAGGATGCTCCAGCCAACCAAGCTATCTGACCAGGGCAATATTTTTTATCTTTTGAATTTTTATAAGAGTTTGTTTAAGCCAAACTTAAGACATATGCCAGGGATCAGGCTTTCAAAATGCTTTTGCAGGCAGAATCTTGCTAAAAACAAAGTTTGAAGGAAATGTTTATTTATCCTCAAATGTTTCCCTGAGTCACTCCTCTTTCTAAGGAAGGGACCAGTGGAAGGTTTTAAAGAGCAATACTTCTGTATTGCTTTCCACTACCTTGCTTGCCTGTGGTTTTCTGGAGTGCAAGGAAAGGAACCTTTCAAAGAAAACCAAAGGAAGCTTCCTTAGACACAAACCTTTTAATCTCTTGACTATTTCTCCTTCCAACTCTTCAATACTTGTACCTCAAAATTTATACAATCCCTTCTCTTTTTTGTTCTTTATTCTTTTCTTTCTTTTAAAAAAATATTTTATTTATTTATTTTAGAGAGGGGAGAGAAAGAAAAAGAAGCGGGGGAACAGAAAGCATCAACTTCCCATATGTGCCTTGACCAGGCAAGCCTGGGGTTTCAAACCAGCAACTTCAGCATTCCAAGTTGATATTTTATCCACTGTGCCACCACAGGTCAGGCTTTTCTTTTCTTTCCATTTCCCTCAGGTTATAAATCACCATCTTAATATCTCCTTCCGTCTACTCCATTCTCTGTTCCAATATCTGCCTTGACCGAAAGTTCTACTTGTCTTCACATCCTAGCCAGAAACTTTGTTTCTTACAATTCTGTTTTTGCCCATTAGCTGCACTCTTACTTAAATCTCTCAATCTTTGGATAACATCTAATAAAAGCAATAAGAAACCACAGCTTTTTAAATGCAGAAACATTTTAATGAGTTTTTAAAAAGGCAATATTGAGAAAATTTTAAATGTATTGAGAGCCTACAAAATGCATAGAGGCTCTGGCCAGTTGGCTCAGCTGTAGAGCATCATCAACCCAGCGTGTGGAAGTCCTGGGTTTGATTCCTGGCCAGGGCACCTTTCCCCCTCTCCTTTCTCTCTGTCTCTCTCTTCCCTTCCCACAGCCCAGGCTCCACTAGAGCAAGGTTGGCCTGGGTGCTGAAGATGGCTCCATGGCCTCTGCCTCAGATGCTAGAATGGCTCTGGTTGCAGTGGAGCAATGCCCCAGATGGGCAGAGCATCACCCCCTAGTGGGCATGCCCAGTGGATCCCGGTCAGGCACGTGCTGGAGTCTGTCTTTCTGCCTCCCCATTTCTCACTTCAGAAAAAATAAATTTTTTTTTCACAGAAAGTGCTAAGGAAAGCCAAAGAAGGAAGAGACTTTATTCATGTAGGAACAATCCAGAAAGGCGTCATGAGGTTAAAATTTGGAATGGATCTTGAAATATGGGTAGAATAAGAGGCAGAAATTAGAGAAGGGCATTTCAGAGAAATGGAGTGGCCTGGGCAAACATATGGTGGTGAGAAGGTTGGGGAATAGTGATTTGTCCAGCTTAGTTGAAGAGTAGTGTACTCATAGGAGTCTAGTAAGAGCTAATACTGGAAAAGCAAGTTCAGGCTAAGCTGCCGAAGTCTTTGAACACCATATCTGCTACTTGAAGTGAGAGCCCTAAGGTAGGGAGTGGAGTAAAATCTTATTGCTTTTTTTTTTAATAGCACCAATGTACCACCTTTACTCCAGAGATAACCAAATGCATCACTTTTATTTTACATGCTTTGCCCTAACCAAAATGTTCTCCCTCTTTTGTGCTTTTATTAACCTCCCTTTTCCATAGCTTCCCTCAAGCTCAACCTTGAACCTCAACCTCTGGTGCTTCACTTCACTGTTTAATGCATTGCTTCAGTTAGAAAGCTTTCTGGGTAGAAATCAACTTAGTACAATGGTGGGAAGGGTTTCCTGCAAATAATCTTCTCTCACTTCTATTTTTGGAACAAAAACAAGGCTAAAAGTTAAAAAAAAAACCTCAGGTATTAGCTTAGACTATGGTATTGACTTGCTGTGCTACACACTATGCTAATTTTTTTTTTTTTTTTTTTTTTTTTGTATTTTTCTGAAGCTGGAAATGGGGAGGCAGTCAGACAGACTTCCGCATGCGCTCGACCGGGATCCACCCGGCACGCCCACCAGGAGGCGATGTCGCAACCAGAGCCACTGTAGCGCCTGGGGCAGAGGCCAAGGAGCCATCCCCAGCGCCCGGGCCAACTTTTGCTCCAATGGAGCCTCGGCTGCAGGAGGGGAAGAGAGAGACAGAGAGGAAGGAGAGGGGGAGGGGTGGAGAAGCAGATGGGCGCCTCTCCTGTGTGCCCTGGCCGGGAATCAAACCCGGGACTTCTGCACGCCAGGCCGACGCTCTACCACTGAGCCAACCAGCCAGGGACTCACACTATGCTAATTTTAAGTCATTGTCTTGTTCTGAAAGGTGATCTTAGGGCTGAAAAAGAAGAAACTGAGTTGTTGTTTGGTTTGTTTTAAGATTTTTATTTATTGATTTTAGAGAGAGAAACAGGGGTTGGGGAAGAGCGGGAAGCATCAACTCATAGTTGCTTCTCATATGTGCCCAGAATGGACAAGCCCAGGGTTTCGAACCTGGGACTTTAGCATTCTAGGTCAATGCTTTATCCATTGTACCACCACAGGTCTGGCTGGAACCTAGCTGTTTTATTCTCTGCAATTTCAAGGGTTCCCACAAATACTCTGCCTATACAAATACTTAGTGATTCATGCATGTAACGCAATCATTACTCTATGCAAGTAAGGTGAAAAATTACATAAAAATTTTCAGTACTAATTAGATATTCACTTATCATTCTTCTTGCAAATACATACTTGAAATTTCCAAATTTTTGGAGACTTTCTGTGGTTCATTCATATGCCTGATACATAAATAAATATTTGAATGAATTAACGACTCTTTATTCTAAACATAAAGGTATTGGGGAAGGATTGTTTTCACCCCCAGATTCTGGGTGGATTCACAGTTGGAATGTGAAAAATCAGAAGCATCTGAAAAGACCTACCTCGTTGCTGTTTCTGGGTCTGGCTGAGGAAAGAATTTGTTTTCCCTCTTTCACTTCAATCCCTAGCAGAACCTGCTCTTTTCAGGTACCCTAAGAATGAAGCTATTTACTGCCCCATTATTTCCTCTTTGATCTTGACAGCTGCAGTCAAGACAAAGACATAAAACAGCCCCGGGGAAAAGACTCATATGTTCCCACCAAGAAGGACGTGCAGTCAACAGCATTCTTCTTTGTCCCCCACACCTCTACCTTCAAGTACAACCAGTGATTGGACAGTGGCTTCTGCCTCCACCTATCTCACACATAATGAACTACAGAACATTATTAGGACGGCCACATCCCAAAATAGCTGCATGTCTCACAGAGGCAGCTGCATGATAAGAAGAACAAAGCATCTAATCAACTTGCATTGTATTATCTAATATTAAGAGATGACAGAAGGAAAGCAGATTCTTCTTCTTCTCAAGGAACATGGCCTTTCAATTGAAAGAATGAACAAACTATAGGGAGGAGAAACCAAATAACAGAAAAAAGAATGAGACAAGAGTATAATTTTGCTTTAAATAAAAGCATTTAAAAATATCCCTGCTCAGGGCACATGCAGAAACAGATTGATGCTTCTCTCTCTCTCTCTCTCTCCCCCCTCTCCTCTCCCTTTCTCTCTCACTAAAATTAATAAATAGAAATTTTTTTAAAAAGAAAGAAAATAATGTCTGTTGGGCAGATAAAATGTATTATGCTCACTTTGTTAAAAATAGCACTGCCCACGAGGAGGCCGTTGCCCAGGTGATATTAACGTGTGTTGGGGTGGGCTAAAGGCAGGCAGAATCCTTGTAGCCTGGGGCTTGGTTTTGGGGTTAAGCCTTTCCCACCCATTTTGATGTGGGGTGGTACAATCCAATCATGCCTCAGAGAAGTGACTTTGTATTAGAGACTTCCCTATTCTGTATATTGGATTAAGGGTTTGGATAGCTACAGTATAAAATAGGGGCAGAACGAGTTTGCTCTCTTGGTTCCTGGGATTATCATTAGAAGAGAGAGCAGAGGGAGCAGAGCAGAGAGCAAAAAGAGGCCATGTGGCCAGGAGAAGCAGCCAAGATGGCGGAGTGCTGAGTGAGAGAACAGTTTGTACAGAGTTTGTATCTGGGATAAGGAAGGAGATGGGGAACAAAGGTGAATAAGGCTGGTGAGCTAGAAACCTTTGATTCTAGGAAACTCGGATAAGTCAGTGGCTTTGTGAGCACTGAATGTGAGTGGGTTTTGGAGCCCAGTGTGTGTGTGTTTTTACTTGCCCGCCGGGTGCAAGCTAGAATTAAAGACTATGGCCCACCAGTTTGTGGCTCCGTTGTTTCTTTACCGACTGTCCGAAACCAATGCGAACCTGCATGGGCCGGGCGGCTTTGATGGTGGCCGTGGCTTCTGGCTTTACATTGTCCAAACCTGATTGCTGAACATTGTTAATATTCTAAAAATTATGGAGATTGGGAGATGTGACAGAATATTAGAACCATAACATTTTCTTATGGGAAAAAAATTAGTATTTTATTACTTTCCCATTAAATTCTAGAAAGATTATTAACACATGATTGGCATGAAATAAAAGGAGAGAGCAGTAATTAATTCATTGTTTATTTATTTATTTATTGAATTTATTGGGGTGAACACTGGTTAACAAAATTATATAGGTTTCAGGTGTACAATTCTGCAGCACACCTTCTGTACACTGCATTGTGTATTCAACCCCCCAAGTCAAGTCTCTATCCATCACCATTTATTCCCCCCTAATTCATTAAGTTTAAATCACATCAATTTTCTCACACAAGATTTTACTTACTTTTTTTCCAATAAGGGTAGTAAACAAAATCAGGGAAATACAAAAACAAAATCAGAAAATAGTTTAGAGTTTCTAAATGTAGGTACTCATTGACATTTGGGCCAGATGATTTTTTGTTACTGGGGCTTGTCCTATGAATTATAAGATGCTTAGCAGCATCCCTAGCCTCTACCCACAAATGCCAGTAGCATTCTTTTTGCCATAAATCAGGGCAACCAAATATGTCTTCAGAAATTGCCAAATGTCCCTGGAAACAAAATCACTGCTGGTTGAGAACAACTGCCTTAGACTGAGAAAATCTCTAACGAGAGCCTTGTGTAAAAGACTGAAATACCTAACCCATCTGGAACTCAACTACTTGAAAAACTCACTAATTTTGAATATACGTTAGAAAAAACAAAATAAGAAAAAAAGATTTCCTCACTAGAGTGCAAAGCTTTTCTCAGAGAAGGGCTCTATGGGTTCCTCTCAGAAAACATACACATTCTCTCTCTTTTTAATTTATTATTATAAGATATTCCAAACATGCAAATCACAATTTCAATATTTGATACAGAATATAAGCTGGTTGTTTGATTTCCAAACTAACAACAGATAAAATAAAAATTAGAAGAGATATTGTATGCTACAGGCAGGCACCCTAACACACTAAAAGCAGCAAGAAAGAAAACACAAATTATAAAAAGTGACCGTATTTCTGGGGGAAAAAATACAACAGAGGGGTACTATTCTACATTTGAGTGTATTATTCAGATCACTTTAGTCTTTGGCAGCCTACTTCAAAAAAGATATGACTGCCTGACCGGGCAGTGGTGCAGTGGATAGAACATCAAACTGGGATGCGGAGGACCCAGGTTCGAGACCCCGAGGTTGCCAGTTTGAACACGGGCTCATCTGGTTTGAGCAAAGCTCACCAGCTTGGATCCAAGGTTGCTGGTCTGAGCAAAGGGTTACTCGGTCTGCTGTGGGAAGGCCCACAGTCAAGGCACATATGAGAAAGCAATCAATGAACAACTAAGGTGTCGCAAGGAAAAACTGATGATTAATGCTTCTCATCTCTCTTTGTTCCTGACTGTCTGTCTGTCCCTCTCTCTGACTCTCTCTCTGTCTCTGTAAAAAAAAAAAAAAAAAAAAAAAAAAAAAGATATGACTAGGATGAGGACATACCTGGAAACAAGGTCATGTCAGGTAGCTAGGAGAACTAGGGTTATTTAGCTTAGTGAAGAAGACATTAGAGGAGAACATAAGAACTTTATTCAAATATTTAATGTGCTTCCGAAAGGATGTATTTTTCAGTAACCCCAGATGAAAATGGCCATCACATTTATATTACATTTATAAACATCTCAATGTGGTTTATAAGAACTTTCTAGTGTGTGTTGGGGGGGAGGAGTTCCCCCACATCAACAAACAATTTGCTGACACTATCCAGAGATAGCATCAGATTCCACAGGTTAAGGGCTCAGTCCTACCAGATTGCTCCCCCACCCACATACTTCAGATGCCAGATGCAAACCCAGGTTACCTGCAGGTCTGAACAACTGGCCACAGATGGGAGATTCCAATGACCTCCTCCAACTCAGAATGCCAATCACTAGTCCAGGTTGTCACCTGTACTTCTGAATGACTATAAAGCTATAAATCAGAGTTTCTTGCAACTCCCTCCTTGGGTTTGATTAATTTGTTAAAATGGCTCACAGAACTCAGAGAAACATGTTACCTACTAGACCACTGCTTTATTGTCAAAGGATATACCTCAGAAACAGCCAGATGAAAGAGGTTCATAAGACATGGTAGGTGGGAAGGGGTGTGGAGCTACCATTCCCTCGCCAGGTGTGCCATTCTCCCGGAGGCATCTCCACATGTTTACCAATCAGGAAGCTCTCCAAACCTCATCATTAACTGCTTTCCAAAGGTCACTTCGTTAATATAACAAAGACCCCCCTCCCTTTTTTTGTTTTTGCTTTCAACACTTACCAAATTCCAAGAGCTCAGAGAGTTGTGAGTTAAGAATCATGGACAAAGACCAAATATAAAGGAGAAATACATTTTGGTCAGATGAATCTGACTATAAATCACAATATCACAATCAAAACCATCACAGTATCTGGCCTTGATCTCTCTTTCCTGCCTTATTGTCTATCACTATTCCCTTGATTTACTAAGTTCCAGCCACACAGGTATTTGTCTGTCTCTATTGTATCAGGTTCATCTCTGATACAGGGTCTGCTTGGAGATGTCTACATGAAATGTTCAAATGCCTGATTCCTTCTTGTCATTCAGGTCTGAGCTCAAAGCCACTTCCTCAGAGAGGCCTCCTTGTCAGCCTCTCTATGTTGCCTTTCTATGCTCCCACCATTTATCACATTTCCCTAAGTTAATATTTTTCATAGCTCTTATCACTATCTGGAATTCTTTGGTTATCATCTGTTCCTATTACAACAGGGACCTTGTCTACTGACATATTTGTCCCATATATTTAATGTCACTATAAGTTTCTTTTTTAGATATTTATTTATTTATTTATTTATTTATTTATATATTTTTAGAGAGAGAGAGAAAGAAAGATAGAGAGAGAAGGGGGAAGGAGCAGGAAACATCAACTCCCATATGTGCCTTGACAGGCAAGCTCAGGGTTTTGAACTGGTGACCTCAGCGTTCCAGGTTGACGCTTTATCCACTGTGCCACCACAGGTCAGGCAATGTCACTATAAGTTGCTTGAGTTCTTTATAGATATATATTTTAGATAGTAACCCTTTATCAGATATATTATTGGAGAACATATTCTCCTATGCAGTAGATTGCTTTTTCATTTTGATGATGATTTCTTTTGCAGTGCAAAAGCTTTTTTGTTTGATATACTCCCATTAAATTTTTTTCTTGCCTTTGTCCTAGGAGACATATCCTGTTATGGCAACAATGAACTACTCAGAGACCAGATGAAATGCTCTGAGGGGCAGAGGGGAGTCAACAGCCCTGGTCAGCAGACCGAAGAACTGAAGCCCATCCCAGCCTTACTTAGATATTTATTAGCCAGTACAAATGACTCAAGGAAACAGACAGCAGAAGTTTTCAGGGGGTAAAGTAAAGGACAAGGAACATGCTGACTTCTAATCTCTGTTCTGAGAGCATAAACATTTTCTGTTACTGAATCTTATTCTGCTGTTTTGCTGTTTCCAGCACGCACTGTTTCCAGTACGGGTCAGAGAGGCCCCTGGCCTCTCATCCACTCAGGGCTTTTGCCCTAGGGCATCTTGCTGTCTCTAATTCTTCACAGCATATTCCTACAATACCCCAAAAAATGTTGCTGAGAATGACTTCAAAGAGTTTTTTCTTCCAGGACTTAAACAGTTTCTGGTCTTAAATTTAAGTCTTTAATCTATTTTGAATTTATTTTTGTATATGGTTTGAGAAAGTGGTTCAATTTTCCTATCACCATTTGTTGAAGAGATTGTTTTTACCTCAATGTATATTCTTGACTCTTTTGTCATAGATTAATTGAGCATATAAGTGTGGACTTATTTGTGACTGTCTATTCTGTTCCATTGAAGCTATATGTCTGTTTTTGCACCAGTACTATACTGGGTTTTTAATTTTACTTTATTGAAAAATTTGTTATTTTTAGAGGGGTGGGTGACATTGGTTAATAGGATCATATAGGCTTCAAGTGTACATTTCTATGATATTTGATCTCTATATTGCATTTTGTGCCTACTACCCAAAGTCAGACCATTTATGGTCCCTTTTACTCTTTTTTTTTTTTTTTTTGTATTTTTCTGAAGCTGGAAACGGGGAGAGACAGTCAGACAGACTCCCACATGCGCCCGACCAGGATCCACCCGGCATGCCCACCAGGGGCGACGCTCTGCCCACCAGGGGGCGATGCTCTTCCCCTCCGGGGCATGGCTCTGCCGCAACCAGAGCCACTCTAGCGCCTGGGGCAGAGGTCAAGGAGCCATCCCCAGCGCCCGGGCCATCTTTGCTCCAATGGAGCCTTGGCTGCGGGAGGGGAAGAGAGAGACAGAGAGGAAGGAGGGGGGGGTGGGGGATGGAGAAGCAAATGGGCGCTTCTCCTATGTGTCCTGGCCGGGAATCGAACCCGGGTCCCCCGCACGCCAGGCCGACTCTCTACCGCTGCCAACCGGCCAGGGCCCCTTTTACTCTTTACTAGCTCCCCACTCCCTTTTCTCTGGTAACCACCATACTGTTGTCTGAATCTATGAGTTTCAGTTTTATATCCTACGTATGAGTGAAATCATATAGTTCTTAGTGCTTTCTGACTGACTTATTTTGCTTAGCATAATATTCTCAAGGTTCATCCATGTTGTTGCAAATGGCAGTATTTCATCTTTTCTTATGGCCCATACTGTTTTGATTACTACAGCTTTGTAGTATAGTCTGAATCTGGGCACATAATATCTACAACTTTGCTCTTCATTTCAAGATTGCTTTGGCTATTTGGGGTCTTTTGTGGTTCTATATAAATATTAGGCTTATTTGTTCTAGTTCTTTGTCTCTTGTTCAATTTCTTTCATCAGCCTGACTAAGCGGTGGCGCAGTGGATAGATCATTGGACTGGGATGCGGAAGGGCCCAGGTTCGAGACCTCAAGGTCGCCAGCTTGAGCACTGGCTCATCTGGTTTGAGCAAAGCTCACCAGCTTGGACCCAGGGTTACTTGGTCTGCTGAAGGCCCCCGGTCAAGGCACATATGAGAAAGCAATCAATGAACAACTAAGGTGTCACAACGAAATACTAATGATTGATGCTTCTCATCTCTCTCCGTTCCTGTCCATCTGTCCCTATCTATCCCTCTCTCTGACTCTCTCTCTGTCTCTGTATAACAAACAAACAAACAAACCCAAACACCCCCCCAAAAAAATTTCTTTCATCAATGTCTTATAGTTTTCAGAGTACAGGTCTTTCATTTCCTTGGTTACATTTATTCTTAAGTATTTTATTCTCATTCTCTCTCTTTTTTCTTTAGCATGAGAGAGACAGAAACACAGAGACAGACAGGAAGGGAGAGAGATGAGAAGCATCAACTTGTAGTTGTAGTACTTTATTTGTTCATTGACTGTTTCTCATACATGCCTTGACTGGGGGGTTCCAACCAAGCCAGGGACCCCTTGCTCTAGCCAGCAACCTGGGGCTTTGAGCCAATGACCTTTGGGTTCAAGCCAGTGACTGTCAGATCATGTTGAAGCTGCCATACTCAAGCTGGCGACCCCACACTCAAGCTGGTGAACCTGTGCTCAGACTAGATGAGCTCACACTCAAGTTGGTGACTATGGGGTTTCAAACCTGGGACCTCAATGTCCCAGGTCAATGTTCTATCCACTGTGCCACTACCAGTCAAGCCCTTTTGTCTTTTTTTTCTAGTCTGATTGTTATGGCTAGAACTTCCAATATAGTGCCAAATAAAAGTTGTGAGAGTAGGGATTCTTGACTTGCTCCTGATCTCAAAGAAAAAGCTTTCAGCCTGTCCTGTGGTGGTGCAGTGGATAGAGTGTAGAAATGGAGCACTGAGGTTGCCAGTTCAAAACCTCGGGCTTGTGTGGTCAAGGCACATACAAGGTGCAACTACAAGTTGATGCTTCCTGCTCCTCCCACATCCCTGCCTTTCTCTTTCTCTCCTTTCTCTAAAATCAAATCAATAAATAAAATCTAAAAAAAAAAAAAAAAGCTTTCAGCTCTGGTCGTATAGCTTGGGTTGGTTAGATCAGTGGTCCCCAAGCCCCCGGGCCGTGGACCGGTACCGGTCCGTGGGCCATTTGGTACCGGTCCACAGAGGAAGAATAGATAACTTACATTATTTCCGGGGGTTTTTTTTGTTTGTTTTTTTTAAATTTTTTTTTATTTTATTAATTTTTTTTAAAGGGGGGGGGAGAGAGAGAGAGAACAGGAACATCAACTTATAGTAGTTGCTTCCTGTATGTGCCTTGACCAGGCAAGCCCAGGGATTTGAACCAGCAACCTCAGCATTCCAGGTCAATGTTTTATCCACTGAGCCACCAGAGGTCAGGCTTATTTCCGTTTTATTTATATTTAAGTCTGAACGATGTTTTATTTTTTAAAAATGACCAGATTACCTCTGTTACATTCATCTAAGATTCACTCTTGACACTTGTCTCGGTCACATGATACATATCTGTCCCACCGTAAAGGCCGGTCCGTGAAAATATTTTCTGACATTAAACCGGTCTGTGGCCTAAAAAAGGTTGGGGACCACTGGGTTAGAGCATCATCTTTTATTTTTATTTTTATTTTTTTACAGAGACAGAGTGAGAGTCAGAGAGGGATGGATAGGGACAACAGGAACGAAGAGAGATAAGAAGCATCAATCAGCCTGACCTGTGGTGGCGCAGTGGATAAAGCGTCGACCTGGAAATGCTGAGGTCGCCCGTTTGAAATCCTGGGCTTGCCTGGTCAAGGCACATATGGGAGTTGATGCTTCCAGCTCCTCCCCCCCTTCTCTCTCTCTCTCTGTCTCTCCCTCTCCTCTCTAAAATGAATAAAAAAAAAAAAAAAAAAGAAGAAGCATCAATCATCAGTTTTTCGTTGTGGCACTTAGTTGTTCATTGATTGCTTTCTCATATGTGCCTTGACCGAGGGGCTACAGGAGACAGAGTGACCCCTTGCTTGTGCCAGCAACCTTGTGTTCAAGCTGGTGAGCCTTGCTCAAACCAGATGAGCCCGCGCTCAAGCTGGTGACCTCAGGGTCTCGAACCTGGGTCCTCCGCATCCCAGTCTGATGCTCTATCCACTGTGCCACCGCCTGGTCAGGCTAGAGCACCATCTTGATATGCAAAGGTTGCTGGTTTGATCCCCAGTCAGGGCACATACAGAAATAGATCAATGTTTGTGTGGGTGTCTCTCTGCTTTCCTCTCTCTCAAATCAATAAAAACAAACAAACAAACAAAAAAACCCAACAACAACAAAACTTTCAATTTTTCACTGTTGAGTATGATGTTAGCAGTAGGTTTGTCATTTTTGGCCTTTATAATGTTAAGATATGTTTTCCCTATCTTTTTGTTGAGAGATTTTATCATTATGGATAAAATTTTGTCAAATGCTTTTTCTGCATCTATTGATTAGTTTTCTGCCATGACAAAGTAACCACCTGGCTAAAGCCAACCCTATATCTATTGAGATAATCATACAATTCTTATCCTTCTTTTTGTTTAGGATTGATTTACAGATATTGAACCATCCATGCATCCCATGAATAAACCTGACTGGAATTCTTAATTTTTTTTGAAATAATGATTATTCTCCAATATAGTCACATCCTTGTGAAAGGGTATAGTTTCCCTGAAAAAAGTGGACATTCTTATGTCTGTAGAAATAAAGGTGGGTCCACAAAAAGAAACCAGAATTCCTACACATATGTATAAGAAAACTAGATCCAGCTTCCTAAGACTTTTTGTGTGTATGTGAAGGAGTGAGAAAGAGAGAGGGAGAGAGATGAGAACATTAACTCATAGTTGTATCACTTTAATTGTTCATTGATTACTTCTTATATGTGCCTTGACTGGGATGCTCCAGCCAAGCCAGTGATCCCTTGCTCAAACCAAGTGACTTTGGGCTCAAGCCAGTGACCATGGGGTCATGTCTATGATCCCACGCTCAAATTGGCAACCCCAACCTAGATGAGCCCACATTCAAGCTGGTGACCTCAGGGTTTCAAACCTGGAACCTCAAGCATCCCAGACTGATGCTCTATCTACTGCACCACTACCAGTCAGGCACTCTTAGACTTTGAGTATAGATGTGTGTGTGAAGACCTACCCAAGAGGTACAAGGTAAAGTTGGCCTTGACGAATGCAATTAGACCAAGAGCTTTTTAAGAAGGGAGCTGTGGCCCTGGCTGGGTTGCTCAGTGAACAGAACCTCCTTCTGGTGTGCTGAGGTCACGGGTTTAAATCCTGGTCAGGGAACAAATGAGAAGCAATCAATTAGTGCACAATTAAATGGAATAACTAAGTGGAACAACCAGTTGATGCTTCTCTCTCTCTCTCTCTCTCTCTCTCTCTCTCTCTCCCTGTCCTTCTCCCTCTCTCTTCCCCCTGCTCTCTCTCTCTCTCTCAAATCAATGGAAAAATTAAGAAAGAAGGCAGCTCTTTAGTGAACTAAAAGAGAAATCGTTATTTCTCTTAACTCTCACAATATTCTCTTTTTCTTCTTTTATTTCCTAATCTTTGGAAAGTCTTGCTACAACATTCCAGGCTTATCTCAACTGTATTAAATGTTTTAGCATTGAGCCAGAATTCAAGAAAAAGAGAAGCACTCTGCCCTTCTCATGCTCTTTCCATTCTTTCCCGCGTTCCATTGCAACTTCTCTAGTAAAGCTTCAGCTGCAAAAGACATGCAATTAGGGTGGCCTAATTGCATAATCAGTGACCTCTTTGCTATTATCCAATTCAACCTCTGTTCATCATATGAAGCTGTTAATAAACCCTGTTAATCTTTCTTGGTTTCCAAGCCATTCTCTGATAGTCTTCAACTTTTCTAACTTCTAATTTTATCCTTTTTTCATTGGTTCTCTCGCCTCAGTGAATGACTATTTAATTTTTATTTTATTTTATTTTATTTTATTTTTTGTATTTTTCCAAAGCTGTAAACTGGGAGGCAGTCAGACTCCCGCATGCGCCTGACCGGGATCCACCCGGCATGCCCCCCAGGGGGCAATGCTCTGCCCATCTTGGGGCTTTGCTCTGCCACAATCAGAGCCATTCTAGCGCCTGAGGCAGAGGCCACAGAGCCATCCTCAGCGCCCGGGCAAACCTTGCTCCAGTGGAGCCTCGGCTGTGGGAGGGGAAGGGAGAGACAGAGAGGAAGGAGAGGGGGAGGGGTGGAGAAGCAGATTGGCGCTTCTCCTGTGTGCCCTGGCCGGGAATCAAACCCAGGACTCCCGCACACCAGGCCGACGCTCTACCACTGAGCCAACCAGCCAGGGCCTTAATTTTTTAAATTAATTTTTATTACTTGATTTTAGCAAGAGAGATAGGGAGAGAGACAAGAACACCTATCTGTTCCTGTATGTGCCCTGATCGGGGATCAAGCCAGCAACCTCGGCACTTCCAGTTGGTTAGAGCATCACCAGGGCACAATAAACAACTCTTAAGTGATAAATTGATCTTTGACCAGATTTGCAGTGGTCATAACCTTTCCACCAAGGGAGGAAATTTCTAATTCTGTAGAGACTAACCTAAACATTCTTTTGAATTTCAAATCAAATTTACAGTTGTCTGCTATGAATCTCAACATAGATATTCTGTAAGTACCTCAAGCTTAAATGCCCAAAACTGATCTTCCAAAGCTATTTCAGCTCTTCCTCCTCTAATTGAGTTGCCCACTTTGGTTAATGGCATTAATAATTATCTAGCTCCTACCTGACCAGGAGTGTAGCACAGTGGATAGAACATCAGCCTGGGATGCTGAGGACCCAGGTTTGAAAATCTGAGGTCACTGGCTTGAGCACAGGCTCACCACCTTGAGCACAGGGTTGCGGCTTGAGTGGGATCATAGACATGACCCCACGGTCGCTGGTTTGAGCAAGGGGTCACTCGTTCTTCTGGAGCCCCCTGGTCAAGGCACATCTGAGAAAACAATCAATGAACAACTAAGATGCCACAATGAAGATTGTTTTTGTGTGTGTGTGTGTGTGTGTGACAGAGACAAAGAGAGTCAGAGAGAGGGACAGATAGGGACAGACAGGAAGGGAGAGAGATGAGAAACATCAATTCTTCGTTTTGGTTCCTTAGTTGTTCATTGATTGATTTCTCATATGTACCTTGACCAGAGGGCTACAGCAGACCGAGTGACCCCTTGCTCAAGCCAGTGACTTTGGGTCCAAGCTGGTGAGCTTTGCTCAAACCAGATGATGCCGCGCTCAAGCTGGCAACCTCAGGGTCTTGAACCTGGGTCCTCTGCATCCCAGTCCTACACTCCATCCACTGTGCCACTGCCTGGTCAGGCCACAATAAAGAACTGATGCTTCTTATCTCTGTCCTTTCCAGCCTGTCTGTGCCTGTCAGTGTCTTTCCCTCCACCGCCCCTCTCGTGTGAGCGCATGCTAAAAAAAAAAATTATCTAGTTCTTAACTAAAACTTCTGGTTCTTCTATTTCCTTCACCTTCTAGCTTGTCAAGTCCTTTCAGTCTGCATCCAAAAAATGTTCCTCGCCTAACCTGTGGTGGCGCAGTGGGTAAAGCATCGATCTGGAATGCTGAGGTCGCCAGTTCAAAACCCTGGGCTTGCCTGGTCAAGGCACATATGGGAGTTGGTGCTTCCTGCTCCTCCCCACCCTTCTCTCTCTCTCTCTCTTTCTCTCTCTCTCTCTCTCTCTTTCTCTTTTTCTGTCTCCTCTAAAATGAATAAATAAAAATAATAATAACAAAAAATGTTCCTCAATACTAGACTCGGTATTGACAAGATCAACTCTTGTTTTGAAAATGCTGCTGTGTGACAACTGGATATCTTCAAGCATAAGAGTGAAGCTGAACCTTTTCCTCACACCATACATAAAAATTACCTCAAAATGGTTCACAGACCTAAATTTAAATTTTTCTGACTTGAGTTAGACGAAGCCTTTTGTGATATGACATCAAGAGTACAAATAACAGCCTGACTAGGCGATGGCGCAGTGGATAGCATGTCGGACTGGGATGCAAAGGACCCAGTTTCAAGACCCCAAGGTCACCAGCTTGAGCGCGGGCTCATCTGGTTTAAGCAAAAGCTCACCAGCTTGGACCCAAGGTCGCTGGCTCGAGCAAGGGGTTACTTGGTCTGCTGAAGGTCTGAGGTCAAGGCACATATGAGAAAGCAATCAATGAACAGCTAAGGTGTTGCAACATGCAACAAAAAACTAATGATTGATGCTTCTCATCTCTTTGTTCCTGTCTGTCTGTCCCTGTCTATCCCTCTCTCTGACTCTGTCTCTGAAAAAATAAAAGTATAAATAACAAAAGAAAAATTAGATAAAACTTTTGTTTCACAGACTACCATCAAAAAAATGAAAAGCCAACTTATACAATGTGAGAAAATATACATAACTTATATGTCTGAATAAAAGACATACCCAGAATACATAAGAATTTATAACTCATAAAAAGACAATCCAATTAAAACATAGGTGAAGGATTTGAATAGCCACATTTCTAAAATATATATACCAATGACCAATAAGCAAAAAATATGCTTAGTATCTTTAATTATTAAGAAAATACAAATTGAAGGCATAATGCAATACCTATTTGCACTCACTAGAATGACTGTAATAAAAAAGATACATAACAATTGCTGTTGGAGAAGATATAAAGAAATAAGAACCCTCGTACATTGCTGTTGTGAAATTATGTAGTGCTTTGAAAAATAATTTGATAGTTCTTTAGAAATTAAGATTTATCATATGACCAAGCAATTTCACTCGAATGTGTACACCAAGGACAACTGAAAACCTATGTCCACACAAAAATTTGAATGAGAATGTTCATAGCAGCATTATTCATAATAGCCAAAAACTGAAAAAAGCAAATGTTCATCAATTGATCAATGGATAAACCAATGCAGTATAATCATCATACAATGAAATATTATTTCTTCATGAAAAACAAGGAAGTACAATACATGCAACAACATGGATGAATCTTGAGACACTAAGTGAAAGAGGCCAATCACAAAAGGTCACATATTTTATGATTGTATTCATGAAATTTCCAGAATAGGCAAATCTATGGAGACAGAAAGTAGTTTAGTATTTGCCAAGGGCTGGGAGGCTGTTAAGGAAGAATGCAGAATAACTGCAAATGGTTATAGGGATTTTTGAGGTGACAATATGTTCTAAAATTAATTAATGCTTGCACATCTCTATAGATATACTTAAAAACCTTGAATTGTAACACTTTAAGTGAATTGTATAGTATGTGAACTATATTTTAATGAAGTTGTTATATATATATATAAATATATATATATTTGTGTGTGTGTGTGTGTGTGTGACAGAGACAGAGATAAACAGAGAGAGGGACAGATAGGGACAGACAGACAGAAAGAAGGGTCAGAGATAAGAAGCATCAATTCTTCTCTGTGGCATCTCAGTTGCTCACTGATTGCTTTATCATATGTGCCTTGACCAGGGGGCTAAAGCAGACCGAGTAACCCCTTGCTCAAGCCAGTGACCTTGGGCTCAAGCTGGCGAACCTTGCTCAAATCAGATGAGCCCGCGCTCAAGCCAGGGACGTCGGGGTTTTGAACCCTGGTCCTCCGTGTCCCAGTCCGACACTATTTACTGCGCCACCGCCTGGTCAGGCAAGTTGTTATATTTTTTAAAAGTCTCTCAAATCTGTCTTCTATTCCTTATGCTCAAAGCTACTGCCTCAATTTATAGTGAGTAACTGGTCTTATTTTCTTTGATTTCCCTAACCCTCTTCCTCTAGGATGTACCTTTACATCACAATAGTTGTCTTTTATACAGATCTGTTCTAAGCAAAACATGGAACATGTGAATTATAAAGGATAAAACTTATAAATACAATCATATAAAATTAAAACTTTTTATTATAAAGAAACATCATCAAAATTTTGAAAAATGGCAAAATATAAATACGTGCAACATATATGACAAAGACTTAATTTTCATAATGTACAAAGAGCTCTTTTAGCGTGGTAGAAAAATGAACAATAAAAGATAAAAATAGAGCAAGCATAGGAATAAGCATTCGTATAAGAAAAATCAGTAATGGCCCAAATGAAGACATCTAAACTAACAACAAACGAAAAGAAAAAAATATTTTGCATTCTACAGAGATCGGTAAAAATTATGAAGACTGACAATACTCAAGCTTCATTTGAGTTTTAGAAAATTGACATTTGACATGAATGTAAAATTGTAGACCTTTTTGAAGGTAGCTTGACAATATCTATTAAAACTTAAGTAGTCATACGTTTTTTGTGACAGAGAGACAGACAGACAGAGAGAGGGACAGACAGGGACAGACAGGAAGGGAGAGAGACGAGAAGCATCAATTCTTCTTTGCAGCACCTTCATTGTTCATTGATTGCTTTCTCATATGTGCCTTGACTGAGGGGCTACAGCAGAGCGAGTGACTCCTTGCTTAAGTCCGCGGCCTTGGGTTTCGAACCCGGGTCTTCTGCTTTCCAGTTTGATGCTCTATCCACTGTGCCATCACCTGGTCAGGCAGTAGTCATACTTCTTGACCCATAATTTCTATTATGCATGGATGCTACAAAATACTGCTACAGTATATACAGATAAAAGTACAAAGATGATTATCATAACATTATGTCATAGGAAAAATTCATAAACAGCATAAATGTCTATGGGAATTTGATTTTCAAAATGTTATCTACAATCTCACTTTTGCATTATTACTTTCTCTTATTTACCAGGTGCAACCAGTTCATATTTTTTCCAATTCCTCAAGAAACACCAAGCTTGGGAGGCAAGAGGGGGAGGGGAGGGGCACAAAGAAAACCAGATAGAAGACAATTTGACTTTGAGTGATGGGTATGCAACATAATCAAATGTCAAAATAACCTAGAGATGTTTTCTCTGAACATATGTACCCTGATTTATCAATGTCACCCCATTAAAATTAATAATAAATTTATTTTTATCGAATTTTAAAAAAGAAAAAAAAGAAACACCAAGCTTTTTTGTACTGAACAACCTTAGCTTTGTCCTAGGTTCAGTGTCACACCTGAGAAAAGCCTTCCCTAACCAGCTTTCCTAAAGAAAGTCCATCTCTGTTCATTTCTATTTTAAGTGCTGGTGTTTTCTCTACTGCCTTGCCAGTGCCAGCTGTAGAGTAAGAGGGTTCTCAATAATGTAACATGAATAAGTAGTGTAGTCATATAATGAAATACTATATAGTATTAAAAAGAATGAAATATAACTATATATATTGACTTGAAAGCATGTCTAAGTATATATTTCTTTACTATATATTCAAAAAATTATATATGTTAATCATAAAATGTGAAAAAATACACAAATGCAAAAAGTTAAAGACAGTTACTGCATTGCTGTTTAATTTCAAGATGAAGCATGGCTAAAACCTTTGAGGGTGTATACACATATATGACCACATGCGTTACATGAGTGCATATACATGCATTCTGTTGTATGAATACACACACATGCATTCTGCTCATATACCTGTATAATTTTAAAAAAAAATTTTAAGACTTTATTTCTTACTCATTTTAGAGAAGAAGAAAGAGAGGGTGGGGGGAGCAGGGAGCATCAACTCCATATGTGCCTTGACCAGGCAAGCCCGGGGTTTCAAACCTGTGACCTCAGGGTTCGAAGTCAATGCTTTATCCACTGAGCCACCACAGGTCAGGCTTACCTGTATAATTTTGTAAATGGCATAATATAAATATATACATAATTCCAGCACTGTGATTTTTCACTCAACAATAAATCATGGACATTGTTTTATTTTTATTTTTTTGTATTTTTCTGAAGCTGGAAACGGGGAGGCAGTCAGACAGACTCCCACATGCGCCCGACCGGGATCCACCCGGCATGCTCACCAGGGGGCAATGCTCTGCCCATCCGGGGCATCGATCTGTTGTGACCAGAGCCACTCTAGCGCCTGAGGCAGAGGCCACAGAGCCATCCTCAGCACCCTGGCCATCTTTGTTCCAATGGAGCCTTGGCTGCGGGAGGGGAAGAGAGAGACAGAGAGGAAGGAGAGGGGCAGGGGTGGAGAAGTAGATGGGTGCTTCTCCTGTGTGCCCTGGCCGGGAATCGAACCTGGGACTTCCGCACACCAGGCCGACGCTCTACCACTGAGCCAACCGGCCAGGGCGGACATTGTTTTATATCAGTGCTTTTACATATGCTGCACACTGGTTGGTCCCCAGTATGATAGGGGCACCATAACTTATTGTCCACAGAGGTTGCTTTGCTATTACAAATAATGTCAAAATAAATATTGTTTTGCATTTACCCTTGTGAACTTCTGAGAGCATTTTATGGGAAAAATTAGATACAGAATTGCTACTTCAAAGGTACTTATATTTTAAATATTGAAAAAAATGACAGATTTTTATCTCCTAAAGTACTAATTTTTATTCCTACCAATTGTGTAAAGAGTCTTTTTTTTTTCTTTTTTTTTCTTGTATTTTTCTTAAGTTGGAAACGGGGAGGCAGTCAGACAGACTCCCGCATGCGCCCGACCGGGATCCACCCGGCATGCCCACTAGGGGGTGATGCTCTGCCCATCTGGGGCGTTGCTCTGTTGCGACCAGAGCCATTCTAGCGCCTGAGGCAGAGGCCATGGAGCCATCCTCAGCATCCGGGCCAACTTTGCTCCAGTGGAGCCTTGGGGAGCCTTGGCTTTGGGAACGGAAGAGAGAGACAGAGAGGAAGGAGAGGGGGAGGGGTGGAGAAGCAGATGGGCGCTTCTCCTGTGTGCTCTGGCCAGGAATCAAACTCGGGACTCCTGCACGCCAGGCCGATGTTCTACCACTGAGCCAACCGGCCAGGGCCTAAAGAGTCTTTTTTTGTTGTTGTTATATCCCTACAAAAACTGAATCTTTAAAACAAATTTTTTTTTTAGATTTTATTTAGTCATCTTTAGAGAGAGAGAGAAGGAGAGAGAGAGAAAGGGGGGAGAAGCAGGAAATATCAACTCCCATATGTGTCTTGATTAGGCAAACCCAGGGTTTCCAACTTCAACGTTTCAGGCTGATACTTTATCCACTGTACCATCACAGGTCAGGCCCAAAACTGAATTTTGATCATTCTTTTTTTTTTTTTTACAGAGACAGAGTCAGAGAGAGGGATAGATAGGGACAGACAGACAGGAATGGAGAGAGATGAGAAGTATCGATATCAGTTTTTTGTTGCAACACCTTAGTTGTTCATTGATTGCTTTCTCATATGTGCCTTGACCATAGGCCTTCAGCAGACCGAGTAACCCCTTGCTCAAGTCAGCGACCTTGGGTCCAAGCTGATGAGTTTTGCTCAAACCAGATGAGCCTGAGCTTAAGCTGGCAACCTCGGGGTCTCAAACCTGGGTCCTCCACATCCCAAGCTGACGCTCTATCCACTGCGCCATCGCCTGGTCAGGCTGATCATTCTTTTTAATTTGTCCAATCATAGGTAAAAATAGGACTATTTCTAAGTTGATTATTAATTAATGAAGTATATTTACATATGTTCTTTTTGCTGTAGTTGATGTTTGTGTGATCTTCCTTTTCACAGAAGATACTCACCATTAATTTTAAAAAGGCAATAGCCAAAAGTATGGTTTGAAAAACTATGGTACAGTACCTTCCAGTTTCTGTAGGATGATGTGGCAGCATGTGTGCATGCACAGATGATGACGTAACACCATGTATACAGCAGAGCAGCCCGCGGTCATGCCAGTCCAGATGTGGACGGTACAGAGGAAAGTCCCAGTGTGTTCTGTGGCTCACTAAATTCGAATCTGTGACCAAAGTGCAACGTGAATATCGGTGCGTTTATAAGGAAGTGCCACCACATAGGAATAACATTACTCGGTGGGATAAGCAGTTGAAGGAAACCGGCAGTTTGGTGGAGAAACCCGTTCTGGTAGGCCATCAGTCAGTAACGAGTCTGTAGAGGCTATACGGGATAGCTACCTAAGGAGCCCTAAAATATCTGTGCGTGAGCCCACATTGAACTGCACTGAATAGGTATGAAACTGGGAGAGTTTTCCTTTCATTTGGTGCAGATTTCACATTTCTATCATCTTTTGTTGCTTTCCTGTGACCGGTCAAAAGTGCACCATGACTTTATGGACACACTGTAGTTAACTCTAGTGAGTGGGATTATAGAGTCCTTTCACTTTATATGACATGTTTCTCTGGATGTGTGTGTGTGTGTGTGTGTGTGTGTGTGTGTGTGTGTGTGTGTGTATGTGTGTACGCACCCTGACTGGGAATTGAACCTGCAACCTTGGTTTATCATGACAATAGTCTAACCACTGAGAAACCTGGCCAGGGCCTGGAATAAATTCGTTAAGAAAGAATAAGCATGGGCCCTGGCCGGTTGGCTCAGTGGTGGAGCCTCGGCCTGGCATGTGGGGGTCCCGGGTTTGATTCCCGGCCAGGGCACATAGGAGAAGCGCCCATCTGCTTCTCCATCCCTCTCCCTCTCCTTCCTCTCTCTCTCTTCCCCTCCCGCAGCAAGGCTCCATTGGAGCAGGGATGGCCCGGGCGCTGGGGATGGCTCCTTGGCCTCTGCCCCGGGCGCTGGAGTGGCTCTGGTCACGACGGAACGATGCCCCGGAGGGGCAGAGCATCGCCCCCTGGTGGGCAGAGCCTCTCCCCTGGTGGGCATACCGGGTGGATCCCGGTCGGGCGCATGCGGGAGTCTGTCTGACTGTCTCTCCCCATTTCCAGCTTCGGAAAAATACAAAAAAAAAAAAGAAAGAATAAGCATGTTTTGGGGGTTTGGGTTTTTTTTTTTTTTGTATTTTTCTGAAGCTGGAAACGGGGAAGCAGTCAGACAGACTCCTGCATGCGCCCAACCGGGATCCACCCGGCATGCCCACCAGGGGATGATGCTCTGCCCATCTGGGGCATCGCTCTGTTGCAACCAGAGCCATTCTAGTGCCTGAGGCAGAGGCCATGGAGCCATCCTCAACGCCCGGGCCAACTTTGCTCCAATGGAGCCTTGTCTGTGGGAGGGGAAGAGAGAGACAGAGAGGAAGGAGAGGGGGAGGGGTAGAGAAGCAGATGGGTGCTTCTCCTGTGTGCCCTGGCCGGGAATCGAACCCGGGACTTCTGCACGCCAGGCCGATGCTCTACCACTGAGCCAACCAGCCAGGGCCAAAGCATGCTTTGTTTTATAGTAAAAAATAACAGTGAAAAATATTTTTTTTTCAGTGAAAAATATTTTAAAACACAGATGTGATTATGTCATCATTATGCTCAAAACTCTTCAATAATTTGCTGCCTACAGAGTAAAACTTATATTGCTTAATAAAGCGCTCCAGATATTACACAATTTACCTTAATTTTCATCCTCCTCATTCATGCCTATCTAATCTGGTCACACAGATTACCTCTAGACTCTTTACTATGATTTCTTCTGCTTGAAATATGGTTATTTGCTGCCTGACCAGGTGGTGGCGCAGTGGATAGAGCGTCAGACTGGGATGCGGAGGACCCAGGTTCGAGACCCCGAGGTCGCCAGCTTGAGCATGGACTCATCTGACTTGCGCAAAAAGCTCACCAGCTTGGACCCAAGGTCACTGGCTGGAGCAAGGGGTTACTCAGTCTGCTGAAGGCCTGCGGTCAAGGCACATATGAGAAAGCAATCAATGTAACAACTAAAGTGTTGCAACAAAAAACTGATGATTGATGCTTCTCATCTCTCTGCGTTCCTGTCTGTCTGTCCCTATCTGACTCTCTCTCTCTGTCCCTGTAAAAAAAGAAAGAAATATGGTTATTTACCTTTTCTGCCTATGGCCATAGCTTCAAGGTCCAGCTCAAATGTCCCTCTACTTGCACTCTTTCCAATCCCTAGAAATAATTAAATTGCCCTGAATATTTACAGAGTAACTTTTTTTTTTTACAATTCTATTATAGTCTAACCATAAACTTGTTATGTATTACAGTTAAGTACAAACATTCATTCCTTTAGTTTTTCTTTGTTTTCTTCCAGCACTCAGTAGAGGGCCTAGAATTATAAAGGTTACAGTTCTACAGGGGAGAATAATGGTCAATATCAGTACAGAGTATTAGCAGAAGCGTCGGAGGCTTAGGGGACACCACTTAACATTGTGCAGATGGCATTGGCACACCCTAGATTAACATTCACATCCGAGTTGACGTGAATAGTAGTGCTCCTTGGTAACCTGGCACTGCACAACTTCCTGTCTTGCACCGGTTGGGGGTGGGGACTTGGGGTGAGAAACAAAATTCAGGCAGGAGGAAAGGGTGTGGTAGTGTCCGGGAAAGCTTCCTCTTTGCAAAGGTAAATTGAGAAAGACCTGAAGGGTTAGTAGTACAAAGTTGCGCTGACAAAAGTGAAGGTAGGGAGATAAAAGAGTCTTCTAGGCTGTGTGAGAAAAGGCTTACTCCTGCAAAACTTTCAGCATAGCTGAAGTTTAGAGGTGAGAAGAAGCAAGGGAGTAAGCAGGGATCACATCACAAATGGCCTAATATGCCAGGTTAAGGAGTTTGAACTTTATTCAGAGTACAGCAGAGAACATGTAGGTTAAACACATAAATAACATAAACAAATTGGAATTGACTGACTGTACTAAAACTAGTTAGAGGCTTTATACATTTAACAGGTGACAATTACTTGAATTGTACTGGCAGTGGGCTCAGAATATCAGGTATCAAAAGAACTTAAAAAATACATCTAACATAAACTTCTGTTTTCAAGTAAATTTCCTTTAGAGGCAAGTATGGTTTTCTTTTTCTTTTTTTTTAGCGAGAGAGATAGAGAGAGAGACAGATAGGGACAGACAGACAGGAAGGGAGAGAGATGAGAAGCATCAGTTCTTCGTTGCAGCACCTTAGTTGTTCATTAATTGCTTCACATATGTGCCTTGACTGGGGGGCTGCAGCCAAGCCAGTGATCCCTTACTCAAACCAGAGACCTTGGGCTCAAGCCAGCGACCTTGGGCTTCAAGCCAGCAACCATGGGGTCATGTCTATGATTCCACACTCAATCCAGCAACCCCATGCTCAAGCTGGTGAGCCCGTGCTCAAGCCGGATGAGCCAGGCTCAAGCCAGCAACCTCGAGATTTCAAACCTGGATCCTCTGTGTCCCAGGCCAACACGCTATCCACTGCACCAACACCTGGTCAGATATTATGATTTCTCGTTTGATTTTACTTATCCTAAACCACAGATGGAAAAAATGAGACAGAAATAACTGGGACAAAGCTGGAAAAATAATACAGAACTAACCTGTTCTTTCAGTAAACATTTATTGATAAACTACTCTCTATTGGGCTCTCTTGGCACAGTTCTCTGTATACTCACAGAAAGATATTATATTGTTATGGCTTAAAGCCACTGCTAGACTTCTAGATATGTGCTATCTGATTATGGAGACGTGCCTTTCTACCAGCTGGTGGCCCTTTTTGTAGGAGAGTCATTTAGAAAATATTTCAGCTAACCTCTGTTTCTCCAGAACAAAAGCAAGGTTACGTATTCATTAGAACATCAGGTACTGACTAACTTGGCATTTGCTCCTCTTTCACATTCTTGACCTTGGATTCTATTGGTTTTACAAGAATAAGCTTGTGTTTATCCACTGCAAGAAGCCTGTGTGGACTGACCTTTCCCTCTCTTTCTCCCATGTTGGAAAACTACCATTTTCACTAAGGGGCTTTCCGCATGTTTGGGGCTTGTTCATTTCCCCCTCTAATTTTGTTCCATATCACTTTCTCTCTCCTTGACTTTTATTACCACCACTTTGGAGCCATAGATATAACACTTTATAATATAAGAACAAAAGATATTTGGAATGATGGTTAATCAGACAAGAAGAGGTGTCTGTCTGATCTGTGGTGGCGCAGTGGATAAAGCACTGACTTGGAACGCTGAGATTGCTGGCTCGAAACCTTGGGCTTCCCTGGTCAAGGCACATATGGGAGTTGATGCTTCCTGCTCCTCCTCCTTCTCTCTCTCTCTCTCTCTCTCTCTCTCTTCCTTTCCTTTCTAAAAATGAATAAATAAAATCTAAAAAAATAAAATAGCCTGAGCAGGTGGTGGCGCAGTGGATAGAGCGTCAGACTGGAATGCAGAGGACCCAGGTTCAAGACCCCGAGGTCACCAGCTTGAGCGTGAGTTCACCTGGTTTGAGCAAAAGCTCGCCAGCTTGGACCCAAGGTCACTGGCTCGAGCAAGGAGTTACTCGGTCTGCTGTAGCCCCATGGTCAAGGCACATATGAGAAAGCAATCAATGAACAACTAAGGTCTCACAATGAAAAACTGATAATTGATGCTTCTCATCTCTCTTCGTTCCTTTCTGTCTGTCCCTGTCTATCCCTCTCTCTGACTCTCTGTCCCTGTAAAAAATAAATAAATAAATAAATAAGTTAAAAAAATAAAAAAGGGCCCTGGCCGGTTGGCTCAGTGGTAGAGCGTCGGTCTGGCGTGTGGGAGTCCCGGGTTCGATTCCCGGCCAAAGCACACAGGAGAAGCGCCCATCTGCTTCTCCACCCCTCCCCCTCTCCTTCCTCTCTGTCTCTCTCTTCCCCTCCCACAGCCAAGGCTCCATTGGAGCAAAGTTGCCCCGGGCGCTGAGAATGGCTCTGTGGCCTCTGCCTCAGGTGCTAGAATGGCTCTGGTTGCAGCAGAGCGACGCCCCCGGATGGGCAGAGCATCGCTTCCTGGTGAGCATGCCAGGTGGATCCTGGTCGGGCGCATGCGGGAGTCTGTCTGACTGCCTCACCATTTCCAGCTTTAGAAAAATACAAAAAGAAAAAAAAAAAGAATAAAAAAAAACATAAAAAATAAAAAAGGTGTCTGGGAGCAAGCATAGGAAGGAAGGGAAAGGTGAGGAAAGTTCATCTTAACTTTCTCCCACAGTTGGCACAGGAACCCCCATCTATAAAGTCCTCTTATTGCCTGGAGATCCTGATTTTTGGTTAAGATTCAGAGTTAGCCTGGCCTGTGATGGTGCAGTGCATAAAGCGTAGATCTGGAATGCTGAGGTTGCTGGCTAGATACCTTGGGTTTTCCTGGTCAAGGCACATACAAATGCTTCTTGCTCCACCCCTGCCAAATCAATCACACACACAAAAAAGATTTAGAGTTAGATCCTAGAAACTCTAAGAATTAGATAATCTCTAAAAGCTTTCTGGGTTTTTTTGTTTGTTTGTTTTGGTGAGAGAGACAGAGAGAGGGGACAGATAGGGACAGACAGACAGGACAGGAGAGAGATGAGAAGCATCAATTCTTTGTTGCGGTACCTTAGTTGTTCATTGATTGATTTCTCATATGTGCCTTGACCGGGGGACTACAGCAGAGAAAGTGACCCCTTGCTCAAGCCAGTGACTTTGGGTTCAAGCTGGTGAGCCTTGCACAAGCCAGATGAGCCGGCGCTCAAGCTGGTGACCTCAGGGTTTCGAACCTGGGTCCTCTGCGCCCCATTCTGATACTCTATCCACTGAGCCACCACTTAGTCAGGCAAGAGCCTTTTGGTTTTAAATTTTTTTTAATTCTTTAAGATTTCACCAACATGTTTATTCACAAGGTTGATTTCTAAAGAGAACTAAGTATATTTATTAAAATCAGGACTGAGGACTCAAGACTTAGATAATCTGAGAATACTAAAAGTTAGGTTTCTAGGACTTCCTATATCCTTCAGTAGATTTCTGTAAAAGTTACCCAAAACATTAACAACCTTTTGCTGCTAACTTTTGGCTCCTATTATGATACAACCATCATCAGTAAGACAAAAGAATATTAGCTAGGGAATTTAAGTGGTGCAATGTGTTTTGAAGAAAATTTATTCTTAATATGAGGGATAAAAGAAACAAGTATAGTTGCCAGATTTAGCAAAAATAAAAATTCATTAAATTTGAATTTCAGATAAACAATTTTTTAGTATAAAGAGAGTGTCCCCCATTATTCAAGGTTTCACTTCCCTAAGTTTCAGTTGCCTATGGGAAACTAAGGTCCAAAATAATGAAATGAAAAATTCCAGAAATAGACAATTCATAAGTTTTAAATACCTGCCAGTCTGAGTAGTGTGATGAAATCTCGCACTATCCCACTCAGTCCCACTCAGAGCATGAATCATCCTTTTGTTTGGTATATCCATGCTATATATGCTACATGCCTGTTAGCCAGTTAATAGATCTCTAGTTATCAGATTCATTTTGAGAGAGAGACATTCACATAACTTCTACATCAGTATATTACTATAATTGTTCTATTTTATCATTAGTTGTTGTTCATCTCTTACTATGCTTAATTTATAAATTACACTTTATCATAGGCATATATGTTTAGGAAAAAGCATAGTATACATAGGATTTGGTACTATCTGTGGTCCCAGGCATCCACTGGGCATCTTGGAATGCCTACCCCATGAGTCGGGGGAGCTGTTTGCAATGTTTACGAAATACCTATATCAAAACTTACTTTAGCTGGCAACCTTAAACAGAGATAGCTCAATTTCTGTCCCATCTCATATACTGTTAGGAGAATTAAATCAGATATTAATAAAAGTACTTTTTGCCTTCTCCCTAGGTTAAGGAATATGATATTGATAGTTTTCAATACAAATGTTGACTGTCCATAATAAAGTTAAATCTCAGTAACCCAGCATCTTTCTGGTGCATTTTCCCTGCTGTCCATGTCTTAGCCATAGAAATGAAAAGCAAAAGCAAACAAAACCACTTAATATTGGATGAAAAACAATTAGAAATCTATTAGAGGATACTGAAAAAATCATAAATTATTGTTTAGGTATATAATAGCTTCCATTAGCACAAAGAACTGGCTTTATACTGGGTTCACCAGCTTAAGCACCAGGTTTCTGGCTTGAGTGTAGGATCACTGACACGAGCCCAAGTTCGCTGGCTTGAGCAAGGGGTCACTGGCTTAGCTGGAGCCCCCCAGTCAAGGCACATATGAGAAGCAATCAATGAACAATTAAAGTGCTGCAACTATAGCCTGACCTGTGGTGGCGCAGTGGATCAAGCGTTGACCTGAAATGCTGAGGTCGCTGGTTCAAAACCCTGGGCTCGTCTGGTCAAGGCACATAGGGGAGTTGATGTTTCCTGCTCCTCCTCCCTTCTCTTTCTCTCTGTCTTTCTTCTCTAAAATGAATAAATAAAAATAAATAAATAAAGTGCTGCAACTATAAGCTGGTGTTTCTCATCTCTCTACCTTTCTGTCTCTGTCTCTCTCTCACTAAAAACAAAAAAGTGAAAGTTCTTTGGAGACTGAAATACTAAGATATTATTGCGCTGAGCCCACACAATATAAGTAGAAAGGGAGGATTCTTAAACCACAGGTCATGCTAATCTTACAGGCAGACTTTCCTCAAAGGCACTTATTTCACTTTGTGTGTAGCTTAAGAAATCAATGAGTCATTTGCCCAGAAAAATGACATCAGCACTCTCCAGAGTAACCTCTTAAAACCCAACCTGGACATTAGGCAACCAGTCTCTACATCCTCTTAAGATAGTTAGGTCAATTTCAGTTCCTATTTTTTTTTTCCTGAGGCCTGGCCCTCCTTGTTCTCCAAATGGCTTTATTAGCAATGTTGGGGCCATAAGAAGAAATCTAAACAAGTCATGGAATACACTAACAGCTTCATATTCTCCTTCCTCCGGCTGTGATGCCTTCCTTGCCCTAAACATTTACTATTGTTTCTTCCAATCCACAAAATGCTCCTCCTTAATGCACCAGCCTAATAACATGAAATAAATTTGAAAAAAAATATATATTATATACATATATGTCATACCATTTTGCACACAGAATTTTACATTTATAGTGTAAAATCTAACATGTAAATTTTGACTAATTTTGGTTACATGTATTTTTAATCCAATAGCTTTCAAACTGGTTTTTTTTTATTATTAAATATCTTTTTAAATCCACTACCAACATCCCACCAGAGTGGTATAGTTGTTACAGTTTTTTTTTGTTGTTTTTTTTTGTTTGTTTGTTTGTTTTTTGTATTTTTCTGAAGCTGGAAACGGGGAGAGACAGTCAGTCAGATAGACTCCCACATGTGCCCAACCGGGATCCACCCGGCATGCCCACCAGAGGCGACGCTCTGCCCACCAGGGGGCGATGCTCTGCCCCTCCGGGGCGTCGCTCTGCCGTGACCAGAGCCACTCTAGCGCCTGGGGCAGAGGCCAAGGAGCCATCCCCAGCGCCCGGGCCATCTTTGCTCCAATGGAGCCTTGGCTGTGGGAGGGGAAGAGAGAGACAGAGAGGAAGGAGGGGGGGGGGTGGAGAAGCAAATGGGCGCTTCTCCTATGTGCCCTGGCCGGGAATCGAACCTGGGTCCCCTGCACTCCAGGCCGACGCTCTACCGCTGAGCCAACCGGCCAGGGCCTAGTTGTTACAGTTGATGAACCTTCCTGGCACATCATTACCACCCAAAGTCCATAGTCTACACTAGGAGTTACTCCTGGTAGTGTACATTCTGTGGGTTTGGACAAGAGTTATAATGACTTATATCTACTATTATAGTATCACACAGTGTAGGTTCACTGCCCTAAAAATCCTTTATGCTCTACCTAGTCAGCCTTCCTGCTCTCTTCATTTATTTTTTTAAAAATTCATTTCAGAGAGAGAGAGAGAGAGAGAGAGAGAGAGAAGTGGGGAAGAAACAGGAAGCACCAACTCCCATATGTGCCTTGACCAGGCAAGCCCAGGGTTTTGAACCAGCGATCTCATTGTTCCAGGTTGACGCTTTATCCACTGCGCCACCATAGGTCAGGTTCTTCATCCATTTTTAATGAAGTAATTTTTCAGATCTTTTCCTAAAAATTAATGTATTATTTTTAAAGAGGGAGGAAGGGGCAGAAAAGGAGACAGAAACATCAATCTGATTCTGTATGTACCCTGACCAGGGATCAAACCGGCAACCTCTGCATATCCAGATGGCACTTTCACCAACCAAGCTATCCAGCCAGGGTCATTTTTCAGATCTTAAACTTTCATGTATTTTCTTTCCTATAATTGTTTTTCTTATAAATATGCCTGGTTTGCTCCTTTTTCTTTCTCACTTTTCTTTTTACTACTTTCTCCTATTTTGCAAAAGAAAAGCTAATCTCTAACCAGTCTTAAATTTTTACTGTGGTGCAATAAGCACAACTGGAGAATGCATAGCTCCAGAGGCAGAGTGCTATCCCGATATATATGGTGCTGATGCTCAGTATTAAAGGGGGGGCGTCGTAGTTTATCCAGTGCTACTCAAAGTGTAAGCATCCCTGAACGGGCAACATCAGCATCTCCTGGGGGCTTGTTAGACAAGCAAACTATCAGCTCCACCCCAATCTGCTGAGTCAGAATCTCTGCAGGATGGGACCAAGAAATCTGTGTTAATAAGCTTCCAAATGCCCTGGTTGGTTGGCTCAGCAGTAGAGTGTGGACCCAGCAAGTGGAAGTCCTGGGTTCGATTTCTGGTCAAGGCACGCAGGAGAAATGACCATCTGCTTCTCCACCCCTTTCCCTCCCCGTTCTCTCTTTCTCTCTCTGCTCCCCTCCCACAGCCATGGCTCAAATGGTTCAAGCAATCTGGCTCTAGGTGCTGCAGATGGCTCCATGGCCTCACCGCAGGTGCTGAAATAGCTCGGTTGCTGAGCAACGGAGCAGCAGCCTCAGATGAGCAGAGCATCACCCTGTAGGGGGCTAGCCAGGTGGAGCCCATCAGAGTGCATGCAGGAGTCTGTCTCTGCCTCCCTGCTTCCCAATTTTCACTTACTTTAAAAAAATTTTTCCAAATGAATCTTTTTTTTTTTTTTTGACAGAGACAGAGAGAGAGAGTCAGAGAGAGGGACAGACAGACAGGAAGGGAGAGAGATGAGAAGCATCAATTCTTTGTTGCGGCACCTTCGTTGTTCAGTGATTGCATTCTCATATGTGCCTTGACGGGGGGCTGGGGGGGGTGCTACTGCAGAGCGAGTGACCCTTTGCTCAAGCCAGCGACTTTGGGCTCAAGCCAGTGACCATGGACTCACGTCTATGATCCCACGCTCAAGCTGGTGAACCCATGTTCAAGCCAGATGAGCCCGCTCTCATGCTGGCGACCTCGGGGTTTCGGACCTGGGTCCTCCACGTCCCAGTTCGATGCTCTGTCCACTGTGCCACCACCTGGTCAGGCCCAAACAACTCTTTTTTTGTTTGTTTTTTTTATTTTTCTGAAGCTGGAAACGGGGAGGCAGTCAGACAGACTCCCGCATGCGCCCGACTGGGATCCACCCGGCACGCCCACCAGGGGGCGATGCTCTGCCCATCCGGGGCGTCGCTCTGTCGCAACCAGCCACTCTAGCGCCTGGGGCAGAGGCCAAGGAGCCATCCCCAGCGCCTGGGCCATCTTTTGCTCCAATGGAGCTTCGGCTGCGGGAGGGGAAGAGAGACAGAGAGGAAGGAGAGGGGGAGGGGTGGAGAAGCAGATGGGCGCCTCTCCTGTGTGCCCTGGCCGGGAATTGAACCCGGGACTTCCGCATGCCAGGCCGACGCTCTACCACTGAGCCAACCGGCCAGGGCCCAAACAACTCTTAATTGTTCTAAACTCTTAAAGTTTTAAAAGTATCAACTAAAGAAACACTAAGCAAAGTTCCATAGCGTCTATATATTTTAGAAATAAGTAAGATGGTTGGCACAGAGACATATATTAACTTTATTTGAAATGTTTTAAAAATTAGACATTTTCTGAGAGAAAGCAAGTCTGATTCAAGCTTACTACCTTGCCCATGAGCGATGGCTTTGTCATTTCATTTATATATATATATATATTTTCAAATTGAGTAAGCTGTATCTGTAGTCAGAGGTTTTTACACACACACAGTCTATAAGAGCTTTGTGTGTGGTTGTGCTGTTTAAGGGCCATGTGAAGGCTGAAACCTAGTTGTGCAGTTTCATCAGGTAAGTAGAGACTGAAATACAGCCCACACACAATCCATCTGACAGGCCTGCCCCTCAGCCAGGACAGGGAGCACCTTCTTCTTTGCACAAGGGTACTGAGGGGAAGCAGGGTTTGCCATCCCAAAGTATGACTTTTGTGGGGGTTATTTTAAGCTGGTTTTTTTTTTTTTTTTTTTTTTTTTTTTTTTTTTTTTTTGAGAGGAGAGGGAGAGAGAGAGAGAGGAGAGACAGAGAGAGAGAAGGGGGAGGAGCTGGAAGCATCAACTCTCATATGTGCCTTGACCAGGCAAGCCCAGGGTTTCGAACCGGCGACCTCAGCATTTCCAGGTCGACGCTTTATCCACTGCGCCACCACGGGTCAGGCTTAAGCTGGTTCTTTTTAAGAAACAAAAGACTCAGAAAAAAATCTTTGACCTTTCCCTCTTAACTTCCTACAAGAATTTAGATAACATCTCTTCCTTTCTCTGTGGTTCCTTGTTTCAGCAGTTTCTTTTTGTTTGTTTTAATTATATTTATTGATTTTAGTGAGAGAGGAAGGAAGAAAGAGAGAGAGAGAGTCAGGATGTTCCCGTATGTGCCCAGACAGGGGATCAAATGGCAACCTCTGGACTTCTGGGCGATGCTCCAACCAACGGAGCGATCTGGCCAGGGCCTTCTTTTGGCCTTATACCTCCATCATGCCCCTATCCTGAGCTTTCCTTTTATCTTCTTTCTTATTTTTGCCTAAATGTTCTCAAACTTATTCTCTGCTCTTGAGGGTTTTGCCATTTCATTTC